>NW_026623235.1:7864905-7882983 GCF_030028575.1 Malurus melanocephalus
AGAGAGAGAGAATCTGCACAGGGAATTTTTGATGGCAAAGGTGTATAGTGTTACAGTTTGCCAACTCTCAGGTCATTTCTCAAATCAAAGTTTAATTAAAATTTTAACATCATCCCAKCAGTGATTTCTGCCTTTTAAGGCTTTATACTTGCTTTTGCATTGGGAAAACTGGGAAGATGAATCTGAGAACAGAGGAACTTGACTTATATCACTTGATCCCATTGGTTATTCATTTTGAYTGATAGCAGCTTTTTCTCAGTACCCTGAGCTCTTCGGCATCTTTCCATAGCCCTTCCAGATGCCCTCTCCAGTCAGTGGAAACAGACAGACCCCTCAATGCCTAAATCAATGAAAGATGGGATCTCTAAACTCACTGAGTAAAGGATTTCTCATTACCAAAGACAAAGCTCACGGTGGCGCAGGAAGGAGAACAACTCCACTGAGCATCACCTGAATAACTCAGGAGGACAAAAGCCTTGCAGCAGTGTCACAGCCCTTCATGACCTGTCCCCAGCCCAGTCCCCTGCCAGAGCTGATGGTGTGCACTCCGCTGTGGGGTGGAGGAGTGGTGCATGCAGCCAGGAACCAGCACTCCCAGGCTTTGCCTTCTCAGCAGATGCAACCCTATAACATGCACAGACTTCTGGTCAGCAGTGGAAGAGGAAAAGCTGCCAGGAKGGTGGCAGCCCTGGGGATAAAGTACATCAGGATTTGAGAGCACTGCTGAGAGCTTCCCTCCATCCTGCTGCAGAGCTGTACCTGCCTCTTACAGAGACACTAAAGCTGCTCCCAGACMAAAGGGATCTCTCCCCAAACGCAGTTTTGCCATTTCTACTTCCATACTTTGGATTACTACCTACTTGGGCTCCATCAGAAGCCTGATCAAACATGTGCTGTGCCTTCCATGGCACAGCAGAGCCACAGAAATCAATCAACTTTGCAACAGATTCTTKCCTCACTTTCCAAATCATTTCTGAGCATTGGCTTGGAGTCTGTCAAAGCTGTGATAACCCTCTCCTTCCTCTCAGCTATTGCCTTATTCTGGGATGAGGGGAAAAAATTMAAGATTCCTTGGAAAAGTTGTGACATTTTTGTCCTTGTCATCTCCTCTTTCTGTGCAGCCTCCATGCCTTGCTCAGACAGGGCAGTGTTCTCATCTCTTGCCTGTGTGTTAGCTTGCTAAAAAATCTCCCCCCARCTCCTACAAAACAGCATTGGAAATGTCCAGAGACCTCTGCTAAAGAGCTGATGGGTCTCAATGACCAGGAAGTATCCAAACCATAACATCATCCCAGGAGAGAAAACATAACAGCATTATCTTAGAGCTTGATGAATATGTGTTTTCCTAATGTACTTCCAGATTTGTGTCAGTCCTGAGRTCTTCCTCTAAGCCCGAGTCCTCAGGTGAGAGGGAGATGAATTCTGTCTGCTCTGTAAGTAAAATAAGATTTCAATGTGCTGTCAGAGCTTTAATTAAAACACTTATAGATCAACTTTACTGTGTCAAATTGTCTATGCCACTATTACTGTAGGAAGATGAATGTTAGCTGTGAAAACAGGCAAAGTACACTCCCCTGGACTAATGAGTAATTTCATAGCCATTGATTTTTGACTTTGAAAATTCTCCCACTGCTTCTGGGAATTGGAACTTGTTATAGGTGACCTCACAGCAGCTTYAGCAATTTTTAAACCATTTGTGAATGTGGGAAAAGAGTAATTTTGCCCATTCATGTTTTTCTGTGGCAGGAATTACATGCAAGCATTTCCCTCCTGGATTTTGAACCCAGACTAATTGCTGAATGACTATATTTGATATATAATACATAAACTACAGCTTTAATTCTATGAGAAACTGATAAACAACCACCATCTCCTTCTGTAATAATAATTCTGCAGTTGGGCTGAGGATCAGCTTTCTTTTCAGTAATTATGCAAAGTCAGATTGTGTACYAGGATAAATTTAGTCATTGGGATGAATCTGTTTATGCCAGTGAGTTACATTAGAAGAGCACAAAATGGAAGTAACTACTGCTTGAAAGCAAATGTGTGATTTAGTATATAACACRCTGTCTGAAATGGTTGCATAACTAAATGGGCAATTTTACTTTTAAAATTAACTTTTTAATGCATATAAACATGGTGAAACTTTTGGTAAATTCTGAAAGTTTAAGATCAGTCAGTCCAGCACCTGAGCATTTCAGAGGCCCTAAGACATCATCTTCGGATCACTTGCCCAGAGCAGCAGCTTTAATCATGGCTGTCACTTCTCTGCTCTTTGCTCAGCCCAGTGCAGCAGGATATCACTTGCCCAGAGCAGCAGCTTTAATCATGGCTGTCACTTCTCTGCTCTTTGCTCAGCCCAGTGCAGCAGGATAACAGCTCTCCCAGCCCAGTGAAGCAGGATTTCAGCTCTCCCAGCCCAGTGCAGCAGGATTTCAGCTCTCCCAGCCCAGTGCAGCAGGATTTCAGCTTTCTCAGCCCTCCCTCGAATGTGGAGGATGAGCAGAGTGATGAGCAGGGTGTGCACAGGGGCTCAGAGGCACAGACACTCAGCTTCCTCGTGGTTTATGGGTGTCTTAGGGGGTGTCCAATACCACACAAGGAATGATGGCAGAGCCCCAGATTTAACTGAGACCCCGTTCCAGTCTTTGCCCAGCAGCTCAGCTCTGKTTTTCTGTAAGGACATGTCATACATGCTCCATACCAGAAGCACCCCCTGGGGTGCTTTCAGGGAGGAAACTTCAAGGAATGAAGAAAGCAAGGATCACCAGAGAGACAGAGGAAAAGGAACCTTTTCTAAACAGAAGAAAATGCACTTGGGCTGCTTTAGATTTGCACCACACATCAGCACCATCATGATGTGACCCCCTGACAGCGCTGGCAATCAGCCTGCACCTCCTGGCCATCCCTGGGATGGTCCATGGTACCCTGTCAAGCAGAACAGAAATAAACTGTGGTGATGTCAGGGTGTTCACATTGGCAGTGGTGGCAGAGTTAGAGCAGATAACACACAAAGGAGGTTCAGGACAGTGGTCAGAGTGAGGGCCACAGCTGCTCAGGGCAGCTGGACCTTGGCACAAAGCCTGCAAAGGCAGCTGCCCAATGCTCCAGCCACTCACMCCACAAGGTCTCACACCACAATAATTGTGCCCTGACCACATCTACTCAAGGAGCTGCCCCAGTAAATCTGGGCCTTATTGTAACTGCATTTATCTATGATCTGAGTTAAACCCATTAAGATGGAAAGTCTATACAAGCCTAGCTGTGATCAAGAGTCTGTCCCAGCTGGCTACAGGAAGGTGGGAAGGCAGCCTGGTGGTTTTGCAGCTGTCAAGCKATAATCCAGCATTATCTGGGTCCCACATTCAATTAAAGAAGCCCTGTATATGCACTAGACATGCAATTGCATTAATCTCATCCATTGGCTTTATTTACATACTTAATATTAGCAGCAATTTTTCCCTTCTGCYGTGGTGCTGTCAAAGACATCCTGTCCATCACTGCAAATGTGAGGACTTAATTCCAGCTACTGCATGCGTGGCCTCAGGGCACTGAAGAGCAGAACAACAGTGGGGTTTGATTAACCGAGTTCCTGTCTCCGTCATCAGCTGAGCCCCCTTGAACAAACACAGCTCAGCTGCTTCTTGTGCCTTTATGCATTTAGATTTGTCTTTATTATACAATAAATGAGAAATCAAGAGTAAACAAGAAGGTGAGGGGTTTATTGAGCTCCTTTACTGTGACTACTGCTTCTACTGGCATTTCCTTTGACTTTTGACCTTCCTTGATGCAAAGGCTCTGGTCTCCGTGCAGCTGAGCTGCGGCTTTCTCTGAACTACATGGGCTGTAATGTGATACCTGTGGATATGGTACCAAGGGTAATTAAGATGTTTATTGACTTTGGTTTTGCCCCCACCAGCGTGTAGCTATGTCTGTAGGAAACCAGTGTTTGCTTGCTGATGAAGTGCCAAAGATTGGTGCATAAAATCACCAGAGTTTCTGGTCTTCAGTGTTCTATGCTTCTTCATTACTAATTGAAYAAAATTCAAGTCAGTGTGTTTGGCAAAGAACACAAGAAGGTTCCATTTAAAATGCAGGAAACAAACATTTATAAATTGGTTACACAGTGAGGACAGTACTTGGCTTGCTCTCTAATAGYAAATGCCCAAGGCATCATGGAATTATTCATTCAGTCTTGCAAGAGTGAGGCCAGATGAAATACACTTGGCCAAATAACAAAGTCTCCTAGAAAAAACTACAGTGCACCCTRAACTCTGCTAATGCTAGAAATCACCTCTCCACTGACTACAACAGAGCTAGCCATACCTGATGGCTGGCTTTTTACTTACAGTTTGGTGAGATTAACCCTCTTTTTATATCCTGAGCAATTTTCAGTACCATCATTTCTTTTCATTGTTAAGTGATTTCATACACATCTAGTGATCTTTCATGAAGCAGTTGACTTAAGTAATTTCCACATCTTYTSGTTCTCCATCTTGTGGTCCAAACAYCCTCAGCCTCTCCCWTTTTCAGTTCTGTGGATACAGAACATAATTGATGCTGTTGTTCTCTTCTGCTCATTTTCYTGTTCTCCTCTCTGTCTCACTTTCTACCTCATGACAGTTCTGATGGCTTTCAGGCTTTTTTCCTGCAGGGCACTGATAGATGAAATCATTGGGAAGTTGTYTGTGGATGTGGGCTGTCAGGAATGRGGCAAACTTGATGTACCATGGACCTTCCTTACATCTGATTCCAAGGTCKGAACTGAATCATGCAATTAATCCTTCCAGTCTGATACATCTAGCATTTGGTGGCACTTGAGAATTTCTCCTGGCTTTGAAGAGGATGCTGTGTAGGGACAGGCATCAGACATAATAGAAGCACTGAACTTCTGTAACTCTGACAGCATGATCCAAGAAATTCAGGTCCTTCCTCTGAGGCACAGAACTGGAAGAATGATTGTCATTTTCCTAATTGTACCTGGAAGCCAGCCTTACTGAAYGGAAGTTAGATTGAAATCTTTCCCAGTATTGGATGTGGCAGCTCCAAAGGCACTGGAAACGGACAACACACTTCAGAAGAAGCATGAGAACTACTGGAAGCTGCTAAAACTGAGACTGCTGAGAATGAACAGCTTAGGAAATGGATTAGTTAGCAGATTATTTGTAGTGTAACTGATAACAAGGTCAGATCAATGTTATTGCAGCASTGGGCTTGACTTTGCAAAAAGTGTTGATACTTGCAGGTCAAGTCAAAATTCTGCTTTCCAAATTAAAAGTTCACTAAGACCAAAATAAATCCAATTAAAAATGAATACTGAAGTGCAAAGATGGGCTGCAAAGGTCAGCAAATGGCCYGGACAAAATTTACTTGGCAGAAAATGTGCCATTAATCACAGCAAAATGGAAAGGGGTCCATTGCCAGAAGAATGTTGCTGTGCAGAGAGCACACACAGCTTGAAGCCATCGGATTCATGCTTTCTGCACATTCTGTCAGGCAGCACTCCAGTTTGTTCCTTGTAGCTGTTTGCTTCTGAGCTAGCCACCTCGATTTCCTTTATCATCAGTGGGGCACAATTCATCTCACAGTGATGTAGACATCTAAAATACATCACAGGAATAATCTTCTGAAMAGTATTATTTCTCTCCATCAGCTGTGAAAAAGCCATGGGTGACTGGCTGATGTGCTTCTGCACCRTGGACATTTCAGCCAAAGTGAGATTAATCCAGTTTTTGTCACAAGCCAGGGACGTGTCTAGCCCCTGAAATGCACCAATTACAGAATGAAAAGTTGCAAAATTACCACTGCACTTAAGCACTGCTGAGCTTCTGAACTTGGGTGGCAGTGTAAGCATTGCTGTGATGTCACCACACTGCTTCAGGGACCTTTTTATTACACACACACACACACACACACACACACACACACACACACCAAATTATGTAGCTCTTGGAATCATATTTAAAGAAAAAAAATCACACTTTTAAACTGGCAGCTTCAATCTACTAATTAATTACTGAATTTTGACACTCATGGAGTGTTTTCTCAGATGCATATTTTCTCCACCTCTCTGTATGTCTCCTTTCAACATGATGAGGTGGCTACACTGCTGTAGAGCAATTCCCATAGCCTTGGTAATCTGCTGGAGTCTGTTAGTGAAGCAGCTGTTAACCAAATAATTTTGGATTGAATTTTCACACACCAGTGAAAACTACTTGGGCAATCATGAGATTAACGAGTTTAGTAAAAAAAGAAATTTTTGTTTTTCTCGTTAAACAGCAAAGCTGCTTTTTTTCTAATTTTTGCATTCAGAGWTTCAAAGGCTTGGCTTAATACTAGACTGTAGCCAAGGGATTTAAATTTGTGCCTGGAAAAGTAAACTTATTGGGGAGAAGAAAGAATGATGTGATGCACACAGTTGCATGAATATAAAATACACAAATACACATCATTATCTGACTATACTGACAGAAAACACTACCAGTAGGTTCAACACAGTTTATGAGGGGATGGGGGGAGAGCTAAAGTCACATTTGATCCCTTGTTTGTTGGGGTAAACACTGCTCAAGAGGAACAGTTTGTGCTGATTTGAGCCAATCCTCCCTCAAAAGACAAGCAACTGCAATCTCCACCACCTTAAGGGTACGTGAGTCTGCTCCTGTCAYGGTGCATTGAAAGCATGTGTGGGCCAGGAGGCTTCCACTGAAAAACGTGAGAAAGGTTGGCAGAAAATGAGGTAAARACAACCAGACCCAGTCCAGAGAAAACTATGGAACTAAGCTTGCAAAGAGGGAGAAAATGCTGGTGCAGAAAGAAGGGGCCAGAGAAGATACTCAGTGTGACAGACACAACTCAAGCCATTGATTTYAGGGATCTATTTTAGGAAATCTAATTTCTGCAAAGGAACTTAGCCATGGCCTGTACAGATGTGTCTAGGCTCCATCCAGATGTGCCTGCAGCTGGCAGCTGGGCAGAGGCTTCAAAGACAGGTACCTGAAATGTTGTGAACATCCTTAGTCTCCATCATTGATCCACCAATAAGGACTTCATCTCCCCTTGGTATAAGCAGACTACAACAAAGAGAAACCTCACACATTCCTGGTTTTGCATTTTAAGTAAAATGAGCAGTAAGACTCTGAACTTTGGGTTAATCCAACAGCTGAAGACAGGCTCCTACACCATTAAAAGCAGTGACAGCCTGGCAAAAGGGACTGCAAATCCTCTGCAAAAAGGATCTTGCTAGAAAAAGGAGAGGTAATGTAGGAGAAACAATAAAAACAGAAGAAAGGAGTAATTTATCTTTTTCTCAGTTAAGCTGGAGGATGTCATTTGAATTTTGACTGTTCTAATTTCGAACAATGCAACTGAAACAAAGCAACCCCACAGGACTATGTTTAAAAATACACAGTTCCCCCTTGTCTTTTTCTGATCAATCTTTGAGATCTGAGTAATTTGACCCCCCCAGAATGAAATGTGCCAGCAGATACCTTTCACAACCACTGTGTGATGAGCCCAGAGATCAGTCAGTCACTCAATATTATGTCAGGGATATATCCTTCACAGTAAGCTGTGGGCATGGAGGATGGACACAAACAATTTACCTGTGCAAAAGAATCCAGATGCCAGAGCATCTCCTTCAGTCTGAGGGATTCTTCAACCTTTTGATAAGGGACTACTGTATAAYTCTCAAGCAGATTTGGTTTACCTAAACCTAAGCATCTGATGCCATTTGAGATGCCCTCATGACTGTGAAGTAGAGAGATGTGGTTACTGTGCTAGATGTGACACATAAACTACATGAAACTTGTGCCCTTCTCCAGCAGCCAAAGGTCAGAGTGGGCAAGGCAGGGCACYTGAAATGTCAACAGACCATATATTCAGGCTAATGATTGATGTGGAATATCAGTAACTCAAAACCTGTCCTAAACAAGATTCTTCTCAACCAGCAAAGTTGAYTCCCCTCATCCTTCAGGAATCCTCTCTTATTTGGAAGCATGCCCATGAAGATTTCCTGAGATTTCTATTCYATCTTTTCTTAGGCCATTCCCACTCATTTTAGTCCATGATTATTCTCTGTAAGCTGAAGAGTCATGAGTAGAAAGGTACAGGTATCTCCCTTGGTTTGATTTTCAGTGAGCTAAAGCACACCCTGGAGAAGGCCATCTCTTTGTCTCTCAACTATAATAGCTGTTGTGGTGAAATCTTTTAGTCTGGCTTCTGAATTAAGTGAATAAAACTGCATGGATGGGTCTAAATGTTAAAGCTTATCAGTCAAAATTGAGAGTGCCTTGTGCATGTGAAAATATCTCCTTTTTTTAGTGCAGAATTAATCCCAGAGTTAATTTCTAAGGYATATGTATCTAGAAAAAATATAATCTGAGATAGAATTAGTTATTTTCTTCACAGGGACTCCTATGAGCACCTCACCTGTAAGGAAGCAGCAGTTGCCAGCTGGTCAATGTGACAGTGAATGTCCCATGTCTGCRTTGATGGGTGTGATTAATTGTGGAGGGTCAGCTCAGTACATCCCACAAATGGGCAAAGGTGGCAGTAAATGAAAATTGGTCAGCTGGGAATAAACATCATTAATTCCATACGACGTGTCAGATAAACAGCCCATGGAGGGATATGCATTTACAAAGCACTGAAAGACCAACTTGTGTAGRGTTTATCCTGAGATAGCATTAAAGGTAATCAATTTGGATTTAAAGATGTTTGCAGAGAYATGATGGACCAATTGAGACGAATGGTTAACCCTGCTAGCTTGCATTGTAAGGCAGTCAGTCAGCAGGAACTGGCATTGTAAAGAGCAAGGTTTGAACTTTACACTTGGCCATCAGTGAGATTTTTGCTCCACAGAAAACAATGGGGTTTCAGAAAAATAGTATTGTCAGGTGGGACCAACAGTTAAAAACCCCCTCTAAGTAATTAACAGGACAAATGCCTCTGTCCTCTCATTCCCAGAGGTCATTGTATGTGGAGATATTGGGCCATTACAATTTCTAGGAAATTTCTAGGAATTTTCAACTTACAGTTTCTTCTGATTTATCTAAGACTCCTGTATACCCCTTCTTCTACCCCTGAGCCTCTGGTTCAGATGTAAGACAGATATTTCCTYGGGAAGTATCAGTGAGACCAACTGGACATGTCACTGGACTCTCAGATCAGTAGGTACCATTCATAGTTTCAATTTCCCAAAAAAAACCCTCAACATTTCCATGCAAAATTTAAGTTTTCCCTAATGTGAATTTTAATTCTGCAAAAATAGTATATCCTAGGAAAATACCCAACCATCTGTAAATATAAAGGCAAATTTGGAAAAAGACAGTCTTAGGTCCTCTCCTTCTTTTTTTCTCTGCACCCATACATTCTCTGGAACACGGGCATTGAGTCATGGCTGAAATTATTAAGTACATATCAATTAATAAAAAATAATAGTTTCCCATGAGTAATAAGAGCTCTACTGCAGTGTGCTCATAATAATGTAATTACTGGTGGGGGTCTCTGCTTGGAACAAGTAATAAATTGAGAACAACCACTGGCACTTTCACACAGCTACATTTATTYCATAATATACCTTGCTTTACACACAGAGTAAGCCTACTTTTTGGAGTCCTGACAAGTATTCAAAATTAAAATCTCCTGTAACTTGAAGACTAGATAACAATTGCATGATAACTGAGTGTAATCTGCAACTAAAAACTCACATAAAGTTGATCAAKACCTTCATACAATCACAGCTCAGATGCCATGAGCTGATGTGACTTCACATGCATTTTGCWAAGCAGCTGCTCACTGCTTTTTGTAACCCCCAAAAGGAGCACTCCAATGCTTCATTGTGAGCCCCAGACCTTCCCATTCCTCAGTCCTTTCCTTTCCATCACAGCTCTGTATTTAAATCTCTGTAGGTCTGAATGTGGCTGCTTTGTAGGCTGAACATACTGAGAAGGTAGCACTTGTTAGCAGAAGCAGTTTTCATTTTGATTCTTTTATTAAATGATTGTTTTCAAATGGATTAATGAAGCATAAGSAATCAGAGTCTGTAATGAAAGACCATTGGCTCAGCTGCTTGAAAATGGAGACAGTTTCACCAACTGTGTCATGAACAGAGAAGTCACTGGCATCGTGCAGCTCTGAAATCCCTGTTATCCCAAGGGCATGTTCCCATCCAGGAAAAGGCCTTCCTTTGGTACCAACTATCAACAGAAAGCAAAGTAGCAAATATTTCACTGGGGAGGGAAGCAATTTGTCAAGCTGACTCTATATAGTCTGGAAATTACTTGTTCTTTCTCTGACCAGAGAACTGATGATTAAGAAAAGACAAATGGTTTCACTTGCCATAGGAAAATATTGCAGAGCTAGATAAGACAGCAAACACAGATACTCAGCTGGATCTCCTCATCCCTCTCATCATACCAAAAAATGAAAGGAGAAGGAGTTCCTTTCTGAAACCTAAAATTCTTGCCTAGGTTTTTAATCAACAGTATACATAAGAAATTATGTTTACCCAATTCTGATTTGGAAAATATTATATTTACCTTCTTTCTTTATTTTCCAGAGGGTTTTTCTCACTTTTTATTTTTTTTTTTAATTTAACTCCACTGGAGTGTCTGAGAATTGATTTCTAAAAGCTTYCAAGGAGAAAGGGAGGAGGAAGTCTTACTTGTCATGTCAAAGGCTGTTCCGTTTCCTGCACAAAGAGGAAGTCTGAAATATTCTGAATTCCAAGAAATAGATAAAATAAAAATGTTTCCTCAGCTGACTAGAGGAACAAAAAAAACTGAAATTCCTCTTCCGTAACTCTGCCTGTGGYATGAATTTCCATCTCAGCAGAGTGTGCAGGCTCCCTTTATGGGCAGTTTAGAGCATGTCACACTTTTAACTGTTGTGGGTGACCACTTTAGGAAGTGCCCTACATTCCCTGAACTCTGCTAAAAACTCTCCMCTGATTGTGAAGGCAGCCCAGGTGACCAGCTCAGATATAGATTACTGCACTGTAGACAATCACTTTAAACAGATAAACCTCTCCCTGGAAGCTCACACACTCCCCCAAGGCCCTGTGTTTCTGGGAAAGGGGGGATGGTTAAGACCTGAGCCAACAAAGTTTGTTCATTTTATAGGACTTCAAATATTTGCATCTTCTGGAGCACMTGATATTGAGAGGCAACTGACAGATGTTTATTTTTTACTTTTCCACAGTGCCCTGCACAAGTGCTGACCACGTTTTGGATCTGAATGTTTTGGGAAAATGGGAATTGGGCAGAGAGAGGAGGTGTGATTAGGGAATGGGGTGCGTGTCTGGAGGGGTTAAAGAATCATAGAATCAGAGTATCCTGAGTTGGAAGGGACCCATGAGGTTCAAAGTCCAAATGCTGGAGCTCCAGGGTTGGATTATGGCTGAAAAAAAAAAAAAAGATAAGAGAAAACATTTGGCAGGAGATGGCAGCTGAAAAGGAGAAATGCAGTTTGAAACAGGATGATAGGTAAACTCATGGGAATGGGATATCAAGGGAAGAACAGGAGAACTTGATGTCTACAGATAAATGGGGATCCCTGACTCTTTGCTGGAGRATCCTCTCACTGGCAAAATAAAYGAATGAATGAGTGAATGAATAAATTAATAAACAAACAAAACTTCGGGTTTATTCCCGAAGCTTCAATCCTAACTGAAGCACCTAAACAGAACTCCTGTAGCAGTAACTCCTGGAGATCCACAGCACCCAGCGGCAGGGGACAGATTGYATTTCCTTGTACATGGCATATCAATGCCTGCTAATTCCCATTTCCACTCACAAGGAATCTGTGAAACTCCTGTAATGTCCCCTCTGATCCCCGCCTTCCCCTCCTCTTCCATTGCCACTGCTGGGATCTGTCTTCTCGAGTCTGGCTGATTCAAAACTAGAAAGTGAAGTTGTGCTTCAAATTAACGATTGCAAAAGCCAGCAGCAATCACTGTGGCTGTTCCCCTTCCAAAATTAAGGAGAGTTTGCCATCTAGAGGGCAAGCAAGACAGAATKCTGATCTCTGGTGGGAGCAGCTTTCGTTTGAGCACAGGCAGTTGARTGTTACAAACTGGGCAGCAGGACAAGGACAGGCTCACACCACATAAGGAAGAGGGYGAGTTGTTTCTTTCTGAGTCTGCGAAGAACAGTCATTTTCTTATCTAAATTGTGCAAGCTGAAACAGACAGACAGTTTAATTAAGCTCAGCAGATCGATGGCATTCACTTTCAGCAGAGGGAAAACCTTGCCAGAGACTGTATTTTTGGGAACGATGGCAAACACAAGGCAAAGGCCTTCAAGCATTTCATGATTTTGAATGTTTGCTGGAGTCCATGTCAGGAACTTGGTCCCCATTGTGTTGGAGAGGAGGTGTGCACAGCAGCAGAAAACCAGGTTTGCCTGCAGGTTTCAGCTGCTTTCCTTCTTATTTGCCTGAAGTTTTCTTCTGGTGRTTCTGTCAACTTGTCTTTGCTTTCCCCATATCCTGGCACTCAGTTCTCAATGYGCTCATGGGCTACTGCAGGCATTGCTGTCATGACCTGTGCAGCACTAATGAAACCATCTGTTGGGTCAGCCTGTCACTTTACATGCCATTCCAGGCTCTGATTCCATGAGATCACACAGGCAAAGCAGTCACAGCCCTCACAGCAGTGCCCTCATGTGATTTTAGGAGGTGACTAAGCTACAGAAAAAGTCCTTTTTCTGGATGAGGCWCTAAGCTGCTGTTGTGAACGCTTGTGACCTTTGAAGATCACAGAGTGGTTTCTCTAATAAAAAAAAGTCTGAATTAGAGGTCCTGTTTCTGGTTGGAGAAATGTAAATTTTGCCTCTGTTTGCCCTTCACTTTTAAATAGTGCAGTAAACTGACTTCTGAAGTGTATTCAAGGCCTCCTCTAGTTTATAAAAAGTGTCCAGGGACAGCTAAATGAGATAACAATATAGATATTTAGATCTTTTCCACCCACTCCTTTTGGGCTGAGGTGCATGAGTGAATTCAGGCAGTTAATCAAGCTACTGATTGTCAGCTAAGCCAYGGTAATGGCTGGTGCCTGACCGTGCATGTGTCCTTAGCATAATGCAGCTGCAAAGTAAATTGTGCCAGCTTAGCTCCTAATGAAAATGAAATCCACTGTAGAGGCAGTTTAAACTCACACACTTCTCAGTGGGTCAAGCTTAAGGCATGCACATGGTTAGTTAGCAGGTTTCATAYGATGGGCATCCTCAGTAACTCAATTATTCCTTATCATGTGCTCAGACCTGGGAAATTATCCATTTGGAATAGTGATGCAGGAGAGGATTGAACTGGCTGAAACTGCTCTGCATAAAGGGCAGGCACAGCTTGAGTTATATCTATGCATAACCTTAACTAGAGATGTGGAAAATTCATTGGAAGACTTTTAAATAGAGATTGATTTTGTCTCTCTAAGAGTACACAGACATTCAAACAGAAATTATGAGCCTGTTGTAGAAAGTTTGGGATAAGATTCTTTCACCTGTGTGATGCAACGAGTCAACCTGGATAGCCAAAGTGACCTAAGGGAACTCTTCTTAACATCAAAACCTRCAAAACAGTGAATCCTTGTGGTTCAGTWAGGTGTAATTCACTGCCTGTACCAACACTCCTTCCCTTCCCCCGGGCACCTGGCCCACTGAGGCTACACGTCTGTAGTATGAATGGGAAAAACTAACTGCTTAGCAGAACAAAGCTAAAACACATCAGCTTCCACTCCCTGATGCACTGGTATGTGGAGTATTAAAGGCATTTGAACCACAATCCCTGTTCGAATTATCTCATTCTGGACAAGGGCAGCATTTCAATTTATTGCTGCTGGGGTGATTCACTTGACAGTAACATGTTGAAATTCCCTAAACCCAAACTCAGGTGATATTATGTCTATCCCATCCCTCCTGGCTTTGAAGAATTCCCCATGTTCAGTCCAAGGTTTCTGCACTGGAACAGCTTATGTTAGAGGCAGCTATTACTTGTCACAGAAATACATCACAGAAAAGAGCATTTTCAAAAATTTACACTAGAAGATTGAATAAAAAAGTATTCCTGTCTTGATTTTAAAGCAATTTTTAATACTATTAACATTAAACTTTACTAGGACTGTGAATTGAACCCAACTGCTGAGCCTCAGCTGGTATTTTGCAATTTTGCCCTTCAGCCTACTTTTTTTTTTTAATTGAAACTTCTAGAATATACACTTTCTGTTCAGCTTTTGCAACTTCCTGCATGAATGAAATATCCCCTAACCCTGACCAGAAAACCCTTCCACATCTCTTTCAGAAATTCGCTTCAGCAAATGTAACATCCTCACCAGAAGGAAACACAAGCCATAAAACATGCTGCAGCCTTCCTTTCTGTCTGGCTTGCTTCAGACTTCATTCATAAAAAAAAGAGAGAGAGAGAGAGAATGGGAAAAAGTGACAGTTGATTCAGAAAGTTGTACAATGTAAACACTCGTCCACAGATGATGCATTGAGGGTTGGTGTTGCATATCTTTGGGGACAACATATGCCTGTCTTTCACACTTGTCAAATCCTAACGGCCGCTGTTATCAGCACACAAAAGCTTCCAAATTCCTACCTGACACTGAAATTCTTAGAAAATGAGAAACCATAACAGACTGAGAAAAAATAACTGTGATCCTTCCTATTCTGCCACCGCTTGGGTCCTTGTTCTTTTCCCATAAGAACAAGCCTTACTCAGCAGAGCCATCTTACTGATATTCTCAAGACTTCTCAGTCTTTCCAAAGAACGCACACACCTGCATTACTCTTTTTATTCATAACAAAATTAAAACACTCTTTATGTGACAGAATTATTAATTATTCTAATTATTATTATTATTATTATTATTATTATTATGGTTGTTTCCACTTTGGAACCATGGAAACAAGAGGATAGCCTTCCTTTTCAGCCTTGATCAGGACCAGGGTTTACATTAAGGTTTGCCGAGCATTCAGTCAGGACAGAGATGAAAACTTTCCACCCTTCTGGGACATCAGAGATGTCACTTTCTCCTGAATTTTAAGGCTTTATGAGACCTTGCCCACAGCACACTCAAGACAGAAGCAGTACCCTTCCCATCTTGCCAGGTCTCAGGGGGACAAGTACCATATTCTGTCCTCTTCTCTGGACCTCTCTTTCCATTCCAGCACCATCTCCATGTTCCTGTGATTGGAGATCCAGCCTGACAAAAAAATCCTTCCCGTCTCCTGCCTCAGTTTCCTTCTAGCTAGCAGTGGGATCTAAACTGCCTCGTGTCTCTGGAGGCCTGTGAGCACCAAGCCCATGGGTGCTGCYGGTGACTCCCCAGAATCTTTCCCCCATGCTCCCCATCTGTATCGGTGCTGTCCCCAGCACGGGTGGCCCGGCAGCTCAGAACAGAAAGGCGAGCCTGGCACAACCCCCAGAGCTGGTGCAAAGGTTTCCCACAGCCTGGGAGCTGCTTTGAATGGGCTGCGTGTCAGCAGGCGGCAGGAATGCGGGGAATGTTCAACTGCAGGGCACTCCACTTGGGGGGATTAAGGCACATGACTCCCAGACAAGAGCGATAGCCATAGCCGCCCTGAAGGCCAAACCCCACAGAGAGCACTTTCTTCCCGCCCAAGAAGGGGTCTGAAAGCGCCTGCTATGCTGCCCTACAGGAGGAAGCAGGACCTGTGTGTCTGATGCTCAGAGCTTCCTAATTTTCTTTGAGAAAAACAAGAGCATGGCCAATATCTGATAGGTTATCTCTCCTGGGGCAGACATGGGTTTAGGAGATGGGTAGGGATGGGGATATTTCTTCAATGAATTCCGTTTCCCACTGCGTGTAAAGGTTACTTCCCTCCAGGTTACTTCCCTCCATCACCTCGCTGGATCCTGTCACACACTTCCCACTCTGAATGAAAAGCAGAAACTGCCTTTCTGAATGAAACCACTTCTTTCTTTGCTGTGTTTGGGCAGGCAGGATTCCCGCCCTGCTGTGTGTCCTGCTGCAGCTCAGTTCAGCCCTGAAATCTCTGTGTCTCTGTTGGAGGCTATCGTGGCAGAAGATCTCAGAGCTCTCTGTGCATTTTGCTACTAAAAAGGGGGTTTGCATGGTGCACTGCCCACGGTTCACTTGGCAATGCCATGCTGTGTGTAGTTTCCAAAGTGTGTAGTTTCTCACAGTGAAAGCCATCTCTCTTTTTCTTGATTAATTCCACAGGCCCTCAGTGTGACAAGCGGTGCTGAGGTCACATAACTGAAGCACACCCTGAGAGGTCTCATTCTTGCCTCCAGGAGCTCAAGGGACCCCAGAGCCAACTGCAAGAACTCCCTTCCTCACACACCCCCTGGCATTACTGCCACATGATTCCCAGCAGGGAGGAATCCCCCTCTCACCTGACACCGTTGTACATTCATTAAAGATGATACMATTTGTCAGTACATTGGGTCTGCAATAAGTAATGACACAGGTTTGAGAATCTCTCTTACACGCTCCAGAGGTGACCTGCAAAGTATTTGGAGAGGTGATGGGGTATTTGTCTTTTTCTTAAGGAGATAGGTTTAAGGAGCATTTACAAAAGTGCCTCACACCAATGTTCCCAAAAGCCATTTGAGAGCTACACCTGCAGTGACAGGGAGATGAGCACTGGAAAGACACCAGGAGCTCTCCCTGGCTCGTTGTCACACTTTCCACCATCCACCAGCTGCAAAGGARCCCTTTTCTGTTTATCCTCATGCAAATAAAAGCAAGTTTGGTCCCCAAATAGTTTGTGCAGATTTTCAGTTACAAACATTTGCTTGTGGGATAAACAAATTATTATCATTAAAGCTGTACACCAAAGAGAGCATGTTTCACATTCCTCCTTTCTCCTTGAGAGCTCAGTGTCCACAGCAGAATACCATCTGGAGTAAGGACAYGGAAGTTTGGCATAGTTGGCCTTATCTTTGCTGAGCAGGACTGGAAAGCTTCATGTTCRTAAGCTAACACCCAGATCTTATTCTTTCTTGAGAATATAGGACCATACAGCTTTCCAGATAAGCTCCTGCTTTTGCAGGTGATAATTTGCACACAAAGTGTGACAATGCACATTCAGATCTCAGTTCCACTCACAGATTATTAAAATATTGTTTAAGAAGTGCAGAAATGGCTGCTCTGGATCAAACCAGAAGCTGAACACCCAGTTTTCTGTCCTGAGTCTTAGCTCCTCTCATATTAAGATGGAGACAGAAGGGGTATGTTGAAATTAAAGGAGCAGAGCAGGTTATGCGTAGAACAATCCTTTTCTAATCAATTAGCTAATAATAGCATTCCTAAAATCATCATAAGTAATCATTGTCAGTATAGCCCTCCTTCATGAGTCATAAAGGCCTTTAAAAAAATACTTTCTTTATGCTTTTCCCATCTATATCCCCTGGCAGTAGTTTCCCCATGTCAGTTGTGAACCCTGTGAAACTATTTTCTTTTCTTTGCCTGAAATTTAATACCATGACTTGACAACCCAAGGCAGCAAAAGAAGAATCAACAAAAAGAACTCACTRGAGGAGAAACTGGCACTGATTGGACCAAACTGCCCAGGACAGAGAGGAGGCACAAAGCTGGGCAGCATTACAGCCAGGGGGCTGACCGAGCAGACCTCCACTTGGAGCCCTTTACCTCAGGGAATTAATGGCTCAGCACTGCTGATCTGAGGCATGTAGAAGCTTTTGGCTGCAATAGGTGTCTTAACCTGGAGCTTAATGTTTGCTTTAAACCATCACAAACCAGCACTGCAACCAGCAGAAATAGATGCTGCTCCACACAATTTATTTCTGCAATTTATTCACCATGCCTTGGRGCCAGTGTCTGTGGCTTTACAATAAATCAGATCTGTCAAGATGATTTTTGGTTGCTATTTCCTAGGTAGTTTTAAACCAGGTCACTTCCAGGACCCTGTTATCTGCAAAACTGAGAAAAACCTACTCTTGGTGATGGGCAGGGAAAGGCAGAGCCGCTTCTTGGAGTGGCAGTGGTGGCTGCTGCTGCCTTAAAGCAAGCCCAGAAACACAGCCCTTGGCTCGTGGGCACCTTCTGCTTGGCAATGTGTGCTCTGAGCCCAG
>NW_026623235.1:7884225-7895065 GCF_030028575.1 Malurus melanocephalus
TTTTGAGCAGTTAATATACATATTAGGAAATAACTGCTCTTTATTGGCACTGAATAAACCTCTCTGCCTGGCTGAGACTTGGGAATGTAACATGTCATTTACAAAGCTGTCCCAAGAGAGCAGAGACAGATTACAAAAATATGCCTTGTATTCCGTTCATTTAAGTGAGTAAGATGACAGCATAAGGATAATGCATTGAATTTACATGCTGAATGGTCACACTTAGAAACCCGACAAATTGCTTTGGAAAATTAAATAGTATTACCTTAGAGCARAGACAGTGCCAAGTGCTCTCCCCAGGAAAAGCAGAAGAGTAGAAGGGAAATTGCAAACACCAAGATAACCTTATCTGCTTCAAATGAGTGCACAGTTTTAAGAATAGTGGTTTACAGGTAGACAGGGAGCAGTCCCACTCCAGCAAGTTAGCCAGCTCCCAGGTTTGAGACACTCAGAGTAAACAGGCAAATAAATTTCTTTTTAAATTTTATCCACCAATCTAAATTTGGCTTAATAAGCATGGGGATCTGGTTACACAATTGTTCCTGTCCGTTAGAAAACAAACCTCATGTGATAGCTGGCATTTTTAATTCAGCCCATGCACATTTAAAACAATACCCCACGTGTTGCYTCATGTGGCTGAAATACTCTCTTACACACTCACTGCACGACCCATGCTGGGCCTGCAGTAATTCCATCTCCACCCTCCCTTGGTGTGAAATACACCACGTGATGTTATTGGCCTGGAATAACACCAGTGACATCGTGTGTATCTAATCTCCACACATTTCTCATCAGAAAACAAAACCTAAGAACGTGTCCATCCCCAATAGGAAAACAAGCATGGAATGCATGGAGGCAGAGTACTCAGAGCCATCCTGGCTCAACATCCTGATGATTGTTTCCAAGAAAAATCATTACAAGTTAAAAGCAAAGGTTTACCACTGAGTCAGACGCTTGACTTTGCTAAGTTTTAGTCACAGGYCTTTGTTATTTTTCACAAAAAGACCAACTCTGATCTCATTCACAGTGGTTTGCACTCACGTAACTTCCTGGCTTGGTTTGAATTACTCCAGTCGTGATGGAAATGAGAACGGGGTCAGGATGAGGSAAAAGGCTGATAGTTCAAACAAAGGGCTGCTGGAATGACAGAAAATTATGTCAAGGATCTCCCCTGCTTTTTCAAATGTAACTTAATAGAAGGGCTAAAGGGCTTCCCCATCTTCCCCAGCCAGCCCTGGAAGACCCCCAGTGCCGCTCCAGTTCAGCTCAGATATCTCTCCTCCATTGCGTACAGAAAGCCAAACAAATGCAAGTGCAGGTCTTTATTTGCGAGGCAGCCTCAAGGGCTGACATGACTGACAGTGCTTACACAAAGGTGCCAACTCACGATTCCAGGGAATTTCCTCGGCACGGCGGCTCCGAGCAGATCTGATGAGGAGCGCAAAGGGAGGTTGGGGCTTGCTGGGGCAACAGCTCCCTCTAATGATAGCTGGAAGTCAATCTCTGGGAATAGAGATCCTCGCTGAGGTGTTAGAAATCTGTAGGAAGATCCAAAGGCAGAAGTTCTCTTCTTCCCGGTAATCTGGCACCCAGATGGAGATGGCATCTCCATTTACTGGTCAGTCTTTACTAACGAGCAGCAATAAACAGTATTTGGACAGGAGGAACAGATTAGGGGTTGATCTGCTGTGGTTGCACACGTGAACTGTCTTTGTTTATTGTGGCCCTGGCAGCTTGGGCTGACTTTTCCTCATTTGCTGTTGGAAGCAACCCTTTTACCTGCACAGAGAAAAGGGACGTAGCTGCCTGTGAGGCTACACAAGGCTGCCTGTGWAACAGAGGGAAAGCCAAGTGCTCCYGTGGCTGCCCATGAYGGYCACTACTTGGGTCAGAGAGGGTCACTTCTGACCAGGCTGGGCTGGTGTTTGACCCTGCTGTCTAGCATCATTCCAGCTGTTTTTTTTCTGCCATTGATCTCTGCCTGTTTGGGGCAACGTTTGAAGGTCTGATCTCATACCTGGAGAAACCAATAAGAGTTTCCCTGGTGGTCTCAGGGAGAGTGGGGCTGGCAGTAGCTCTTGATTCACATAGCCATAGAGAAAGCCYCACAGAACTCTATCACATGCACAGAAATTCCAGTGATTTCTAATCTTTGCCTCACTAGTACCTCTGGGTATGTTACAAGACTTCTTTTCTAGAAGACTTTTGAATTTTCTCCCTCTGCAGCTATCAACTTTTGCAATAGCTCTAGTTACTTTTATTGGTGTTAGTAAGTGCTGCATGGTGAGCAACAATCGTGAGAAGATCAGGGATCAGCCCACACACCTGTAGGAGCTCTATTAAGATTACTGAGTCAAGAAACTTTCCCTTTATGTTTTGTCCTCAGTCAGTCAGGAAAGAGTCACTTAAGATCCTCCCACAGCAACAGCACTCTTTAGTGTGGTGCTGAAGGTAAACTGAGCTTAATTTGGGCTACACAGCACAGTGTGCACTGCTGTAGGGTGTGTGAGGTGTGAGATCCTTTACACCAGACCAAAGGGAAACACAAATACTGCAGCTCTGACCTGCCAGAACACCACATCCCCTCCCACCCTTTGGGTGCTGGCAGCCCACACTCCCTGTGTGGTGGAGACCATCCTCTTCTYCCAGCTAGACTTATCCTGCAAACTGTCCAAAACAACAGTCTCTCACCCATTCTGTTTCCTGAGCAACTGCTGCCTGATTTTAAGAGTTAAGAAATCAAAAGTTGTTTAAAGATAGTCACATGGAGTCTCTATTGTCGCTACCTTGGACCAAATTTAACTAATAGATTTGATCAAGGGAAGGGCATAAAGCTGTGYCAGGGAGGTTTAGGCTGGAKAWCAGGAAAAGGTTCTTTCCTCAGAGAGTGGTTGGGCAGCAGAACRGGYTCCCCAGGGAGGAGGTCACAGCACCAAGTCTGACAGAGTTCACGACGCATTTCAATAACTATCACACACTTGGTTATCTAACAGGATTTTTGAGAAARCAGGCATTTAATTAGAATTAGTAGTTTGCTTAGGGGGCTATTATTGGAAGAGGGGGGAATGCTTGCTTGTAAGAAGTGTAGAAACTTCTGATTMTTATTTAAGGACCCCTTTTTAATTTGCTGTGTGTGAAAGAATATATTCTAGCTTAGCAAAAACGTGTTTAACAATAKAACATGCAGACAATCTTTCTAATACGCTTACAGATCTGAAACTGAAAATCTATAGGAAGCCATTGTYCTGATTTTTTAAAATTTAGTGCTAGGAAACTACAGCTCACAAAGTCCCGTTTTTAGGGTGCCTAAACAGGATGTCCAGAAATTCCAGCAAATTGCTGAAATCGCCATTTAAATGCTGTAGCATCTAAACATCAGTTGATTCACCAAGTTTCCAACTTCACATCTCCTCCTGGGGCTTGCCTCTGGAAACTGGGATGTGGGCATCAGCCTAATGTGTAGTAATGTCTATTCCTACAGACCACACTGGAGGGAAAGGGTTTTTAATAAATTGTAAAACAAAATCTTAAAAATGCAAGGCTGGACTACAAGAGTTCTTTCTGCTTTTAAAATGCATGGATCCCAGCAAAGTGATCCCATCACTTGTGCAGTGCACCTAATTGATTGCATGTTTGCTTTGCACACCATTCAGGAAATTGGACACAGCTGCCTCGAGCATCACTGCAGAGGAGACTCCTGCAGGGAAGGCAGTAGAGTCAACATCTTCTGGCTGTCCCTAACAAATGGCACAGCTCTCAGCAGGCATTTCCACGGAGGCAAGAGGAAAGTGAGAACCAACAATGAGCAGAGAATGTAAATACCAGGCCATCAAAGTGTAAAAGGGAACTGCTTTCCACAAACCATGTTTTGACTGGAGTCCTGGGAGGAAGGCAGCATGTACCTTGAAGCAATCACATAATCACAAAGTGCAACCAAGAAAACAATCCACATGTATTGCAGCTATTTTGAATCATTCATCTCAGTAATTCACCTCTCCTCTTTACAGGAGAAAGTTTGTGTGGAGTTAACAGCCCTGCGAGGCTTACCTTTGCCACTACTGCTAGGATTTGCTGTCTTCCATCAAACTTACATTGAATTGAACAGTTTGTTCATCCTCAGAAAAGACATGGGAAACTTTGGYTCACTCTGCATTCACCAATATCACCCTTGCAGGTGGAGAGCACTGAGCTCTGCACCGTGCACAAATCTCCCTCCCTCTCAAGTGAAGGGAACACCAGGTGTGTCTGTTAATGCTGTGTGATTGCCAAAGCAAAATAGCAAGGTCCTGAACTCAGCCTAGCACCAATATTCACTTTTCAGTTCAAAAGTAGGAGAAACTATGTCATTCTCTGCATATTTCAGAAATACTGGTTTGATTTTCTGCTTTGTGTTGGGTGGTTCTCTGTGGGAACATCATCTTTCCAAACTGTTCTGTGGACCAGCTCTGAGTTTAGCCCACCCAAGAGACTTCCTGGGGCCCAGTCAGAAATTGTTCATGAACATCAGCATCCTTATAGTGCTTTTCCCTGTGAGCTGTGCCACCTGAGGTATACCCAGAGCCATGAGCCACTGCCTGGAAGGGGAAGGCACAACCCCAGGGAAGAGCATCAGAGCATCCCAGTCAAAGGGAGGAGAGCAGGCCAGCACAGCACTGGGGATGGCAAATACTCCCAGATGGGTGAGCCATGGGATACAGAAATGCAAGGTGTCAGGTTAGRCATATCCAAAATAAAGGATTTGGGGATAAGAGGCAGGGAACATTAACCTCTTTCTGGTCTCAGACACCAGAGGGGTCAGCACTGCTGGCTGCCTGTCTTCCCTGCAGGGAGTGCTGTCCTCAGTGGGGGTGGAGCTGAGTCCTCTGCAGTAATGAAACTCCTCACATTTATGAATGCTTTTAACAGTCTGGCTCATCAATGCCAAATCACTTGTCCAGCTTTACTGCAGACAAAATAAAATAGCTGTAGCAAGATAAGCGTATCCTGRAAGGCTGGGATTTTCCAGCAGAGAGGGCCAAGTCTCTGTTGGTGGCTATGGCCTCTATTGAGCTCAGCTCCACTGACAGGTGCCAAATGACCGCAGCAGAGATTTTGGCAGTGGAACAGYAGTTGTAATAAATGACTCTGTGAAGCCTTGTGTGCACTTCACCTAAAGTGCTGCAGTGTGCCCTGCCCTTCCAAAGGGCTCCAGAAGTGTGGGATTCTGCTTATCAGCACAATGAGCCAGCAAAAGCCCATCAGAGAAGTTCACCAGCACTCTCAGTGGTGTGAAAGCAGCAGCCACCTTGCCTGTAGCAAGAAGAAATCCCAGCTGTCTTTCCAGAAGTCTCCCATTGCTCCAGCTCCCAAGCCACCAGCCCCAGGGGAAGGAACCACAGCTTTTGGATGAGGCTCTGAGGAAGGTTGGCACAATAACTGCAGCCACAGCTGAGCACAATAGAACTATGGGTGGCTTTTATTCTTCCAGTTGCAGGCCCAAGGGTTCCCAGACATCGTTTTCACCCTCCCAGGAAATCAGGGTTTACAGGGAGACAGCAGCCCTGGTGATTCACAGCGGCTCAGGCTCAGCAAGGGACCCCAGGGAAGCTGCAGCACTCAGGGTGGAATTTGGCTGTGCTGGGCTGACGTGTCGAGGCAGCAGTCACGCTGCTTTGCCCACTCATTGCTACATTGGTCTCCTCTTAGTCTGGCACCATTCAGATGTTTCCCATGCCAACATGTTGACTAAGCCAAATTTTTTCTTGCATAAAACCCTCTGGATCTGCACGTTTAAAGTCTTCAGATTCCCACAGATGTTTGGCTTGGGAGTCCTGAACTGTCCTGTCCCAAAGCCAAAAATGATGTGCAGAATTTTTCCCCAGAATTATTGAAATGGCCAGTTGCTGCTGAATGCGTGGACAAGTKGGAAGGGAGCAGCAGTCAGGCTTGTCACTATTTGACCATTTGCTGCTCACTGTAATAGGTCCAGACTAAACTGAGTCATGCTGAAGAGTACAAATATAATGTGGAGGGGTCCCCTTGTGTGGGTGAGGTGTGGTGCCCCTTTACCAGTTCGTCCCTGGTGGTTTACACCCAATAATTCRTATTCAACATCCCAARCACACTCAGCAGCWGAGTATTTTTGAGAAMCYCTGGGTGCCTGGTGACATCTTTGCRTGCTTGGTGACATCTTCAGCTGCCTACCTGCTCAGCCAGCACCCTGTGGAGGCTGACCCTCCACATGAGAACTCCCAGGGTGATTTTATTGTATTTTCTTTAATTAATCTCTGCGGGAAGCCAAAGGCCGTTCCTGTCCCTGGAAGCAGTTCATTAGCTGGAACCCAAACTTCACAGAAAGAAGCAAAGTGACAGCGGTAATGAAAACAAGGCAAAACCAAAAAACTGTGAACATTTTTATTGCCACTGGAGCCATCACCATCCACAGAGTATATTCAGAGCTGTCAGCAATGCCTCTCCTCATTTGGGACCCAGTCAAAACAAAGCTCCAAGTCAAATTTCTTGCCTGACCATTACATCAAGTTTTAGTTTCATTCTCAGTCACGGCCTGACACTGATTACATTATGAAATTCATTAGGGAAGAGAAAATTGCAGTTATTTCCTTGATGGAGCTGAGTGGTGCTATTGCAGAATAGCCAGGAGCAACCAGGGAAAACAGCCCATTAGAGGCTGTAATCCCACCAGGATCACAGCCAAGCAGTCACAGGACAAAAGCAGCAGTGGGAGAGATGCGCTGACAGAGTAYAGGGTAACTTTTCAAAAGGAAGATGTTTGGCAAGGCCTGTTYTTCTGGGTCATGTTGAGAAACAAATGTACAAAAAATCTTCAAGGAAATGAGAAGAGAGAGACTAGCTATATTCCAAAGGTTTTCCTGCTGCAGCTATGTGTTATAATAGGAGAACCTGGTGGCATATTTTATGGTCATTAGTGGTTTAATTAGGAAACATGTCATTTCACATCGCCCAGTTCCCATCTCACTGCCATTAAATGGTTCATTTCCTATCGTTCTCACAGCAAAGGTAATGCAGTGAGAGCCATGATATAAATGAACACRGGCTGCTCCGAAAGTGTTAGAAGGAAGAAGGCACCAAGATCTTTGCCACAAACAATCTGACACTTTAGCAGACACATAAATGAAACATAAATAAAAAAAATCTCAAGGGAAGCATTGTTTCATTTCCACACAGTGGTTGTGATTGAGCACAGGTCGTTTTCCCAAGGCAATTATTTTCTTTGCGGGACTAATTTGAACAATTTCCCACAGAATGGAGCCGCCGTGCTGGAAAGTTCGAAGCCAAGAGCTGAGGACCCCAAACTGCAGCACAAAGGGGCGCAAAGCCTGGTCCTGACTGCCTTGGATAAGAGCAGAGTGTAATCCTCACAAACCACAACCGACAAGGTGCACTGGGAGATTGGAGGGAACTTGTTTCTTCTGTTGGTAACCACAGGAGTTTCTTGTGGTCGGTAGTTCTGAGAACGGGAAGCTGGACAAGCCGTAGGTGCGGGAGATTCTTGCTGCCTCTGGGGTTACCCACCCAGCCAGAGCTCAACTGATTAGGAGGGTATCAGAGTTACATAATGACATTTCTGGGCTGTTTTACGGTAAATATGTGGGGGGCCTCTCCGAAGCAAGGAATGGGGGTTGTGGATAGCAAAACCGCAAGAAATTGAATTTAAATGGGAGAACAATTTAACAAATTCTTGCAACATATAATGTGCAACAAACACATATATTGTAGAATTAAATGTAACAAATCATTATTTAAAATCTATTGATTCTATTAGTGTGTTTGGGCTTGGAATTCTGCTTTTAAAAGCCTATAAATTTTCTTGTGAYCCGTCTCTCCTAACATCGCACGTCTGAAACATTGACATCTATCTCTGAGCTAAGCTCTGAGAGCTCCAGAAAGAGAAATTAAAAGCCCACTAAAAGAAACAGGCACTTTTTGGATGTTTTTAGAATGGCAGTTTTGGGTGTTTTCTTCAGAATGCATCAAACTCCTCTGGTGTGCAGTGGCTATTGAGAGTGCATGGTTACTAGCMCACCAGTAGATATCTACTTGGTAGATATGTGTGTACTAGATACCTGTTTTACCCATAGAAATCCCATCCCAAATGTCCCAGCATGTGTTTAATAACCCAACATCATGATGGTAACTTTCAACAATATTGTAATGGGAACCAGTTCAGTTTCCTATAGAAAACCTTTTCCAGGTTTTTGTGATTATAGGAGGCATCACCCACCTCCAAATTGCTCATGAAATGAACGCCTTGTGCAGGATGCATTCCCCAAAGGCCTCCAAATTGAGGTTTTATGAGGCCAACATGTGTTAAGGCATTGCTGCCCCCTCAGAGCAGCTCAGGTGGTTTTGCAGACACAGTGGCTTTCTAGCACCAACTTACCACAAAAATGACCACGAGGGATCACACTACGGAAAACAGATCAGAGGAAAGTCAGTCTTCATACCCATTCCTGCCTTCATACCCATTCCTACCCACACCAAGTGGAGCAAAGATTTCAGCACTTTTGATTGTTAAATAAAGAATTATTAAAAAAATACCCTTATTTCCAGGTGAACAACAGCTCAATAGAGCAGAGCAATCATTTCTCCAGTATGTCTTTTTGTCTTTTAGGTTTTTTTATTCATAATGAAGTCCAAGTCTCCTTCTACATACCTCCTACAGCATTAAAATTGTATATGGATTTCAGATGGCAACATTCATTAAAAACAAGCAACTCACAGCAGCATGGGGAAAAACCTTCCTTCATCATCTCATTGGATGTGAGAAAAATAACAGAAAAGCTGCTATTGTTTGGATGTTTTTTCTGATAATACTTCGAGAAACAAAACATTTCTCCCTCCAGCTCTAAAGCTATTGAAGGGATTTTCCTGACACACTCTAAAATGATTTATTGTAGGTCAGAGGGCAATTGGAAGAGAAAAAGATCAATCACACAGGAAGAGATAAGTTTTTCCCTTGATCTTTCTTTCTTGGTTTTTTTTCTTTTTTTTTTTCTTTTTTTTTTTTTTTTTTTTTTTTTTTTTTTTTTTTTTTTTTTTTTTTTTTTTTTTTTTTTTTTTTTTTTTTTTTTTTTTTCTAGAGTGAACAGCTTGTAGGATTTTTGAACAGTTTCAGGGCTCTCATTTCTTCAGTAATCATATAGTCTCCAGTTTACTTATGGTTTAGCCATTTATTATCAGAAGAGCTAAGGTCATGGTTCTGATCTTACAAAAGCAAAAATCTGCAGTTGCACTGTAACAAATAGTTGGCTAAAATGTTGTGAACAAGATRCTTTTAGTGACTGGAAAAACTTCTCCATGAGTGAAGAGAAAAATATAAACCAGTCTTCAGTACTCTGAAATACAACCCAAAGGTGTTAAGGTCCCATAGATGCCCCACAGATTCATCATGTTTAATGTTACCACAGCCTGGGTTGTCCCGGGGTTGCAGTAATGATTGGACACTTTTCATGAGGAGCTGTGATATGGTTTTTTTTTGCTCTGCATGCAAGACAGAGAAATCATTTAAGTCCAATAGACTGAGCAAAGCTGATTACATTCAGGTACAAAATCATTGCATTCATAATGCAAATGTTTTCCTTCTATCTAATATTAACAAAGGACATTGTCCTTCCATTTCTCAGTCACGCATATCCTATTGCCTGTCAGGAGAATGGCGTGGCTGATTCCTCGATAACAGTACTCAAAACAAATCCTTACCTGGTAATTCATATTTATCATTCTAGCATACTGCAAGTATGAAGGAAGAAGGGATACAACAGTTTTGTGTTCGTTGCAATAACCACAACATTTGGGWTTGCTTTTATTAGCCAGACATTATTTGCATAGCTGTAGTGTCTACACACCCCAGAACCAGAAGAACTGTGGAGGAACTCTGAAAGAGACAGAACTTTCTCCAAACAGTTTGGAAGTCAAATCCACAGAAGATCAGTGGCATTRGACGTGTTGGAGGAGCCAGGACAGGCAATGACCTCCCCAGCCAGGGACAAACAGAACCAGACACATGAGGTTGGCTGGTCCTGGCAGTCAGCCAGGTCTGATCTTGCAGTGMTGCTCCTCTCCTGGCTGTGATTCTGATTCCCTCTCTCTGTCTGTGTCAGAGAGCTGGTGTCACACTCTTCCTGACACTCCCAGGTCTCAGGAAACAAAGGTAAAGGTGTGYAAATCAAGGCCTGAATATTCTGATRYRSAGRCATTTCTTTAGAGATGGMTGCTCTATGGCCAACTTTATCACACATGCAAATCAAGAGGAATGAGCTCAGCACAAGCCAGGAGCTGACCTCAAACTCACCCCCTACATCCAYAGAGAAACCTCCTCACTTTTGGTCYATACAATCTCAGGCTAAGCAAGCCAGAAAAAGAATCATCACTTTCACTCAGATGAGCTGATGCAGATGCATAAGCCTGGGTTGCTGTGAGTATTTTATGTACCAAAATCCTGGATTTAGGTTCAGTGCCGTGAAAGGCCCCACTATTTTTGCTCTCGTTAATGCTCAGCACAAAGCTGCCAGCTTGGGCAGCAGAAGCCATGGAATGAAATCACACCCGCACTAAAATACAAGGAAATCATAGGGAATTGTAATGAAAACAGGAATTTTACACTGAGGTTTGAGTGACTTTCATSCAGGAAGGGTATCCATGCCCACTCTGGCAGACTGGGCAAATTCCAAAGAGCCCAGAGTCCCAAAGTGGTGTTTGGAATGCAAGTGCTTAGAGCCATGGTGTGAAATCAAACTGCTTCTAACACAGGCTTCTAACCTGAGCACGTCTGCAAAGTCAGTCGAGAGCTGATCGATAGTGTGTGTGCCCTCTAGGGAGC
>NW_026623235.1:7895427-7954819 GCF_030028575.1 Malurus melanocephalus
CCATTGGCTGCATTGGGACATCACAGATCTGCTCCCAGCCAGTTCCAATCCAGACAGCTACACTGTGAACACCCGAAGTTAAAAGACTTGAAACCCATCCTTAAAAGCTTCTATCATTTGAGCTTTGACAAACAAAAACTATACACAGAGTGTCAGAGTGAGAAAACACAACCACATGAATGCTGGTTCCAAATGAAGTTCCTTCCCTCCTCYCCCCTCCACAGAAAATCAAGAATTTTATATTAGTAAAAGTTAGGAATGATTGAGCMGTCAATTATTACTGTTCGTCATGTTTCTGTTACAAAAATGGRAAGGCATTAATTTTCTTTTTATGGTATATCTACAACTCACTTTACAGAAGCTGCTCTCTGTGTCTAAGTTTTTTCATGATAAATCATAATAGCTTCAAGGAATGTTTCTTAGTACAAGATTTGGTTTTCTATCTGCTGGAAAATAGCTGAATAAATAATTTATCCTCTCAGATTTTCAGTAATGAAATAAATTATTCAACATAAACGAGGTAAAGACTCACCTTTTCCATCATCTGCAGTTCTCTTCTGAAAGCTGTCCTAAACCTAAATTGTGGTTTACCAACTGTCCAGGTTCATTGGCATTGGTCTGTACTTGTACCTTCGTTCTGTATCCTCCCCAGTCTGTTTATCAGTAACACAGGTTAGTGACCATCTACTCAATCTTGTTGGTGGAATGGAGCTGATTCTTTCTGTTCCTGTTTTTTTTTCAGCATGTGAAGGAAAGCACCTGAGTCATTTGGTCACCCTGAGGATGGAGGTCACCCTATCATGAGCCACCCTGGCCACCACAGTCAGCTACATCCCCTCAGTCAACTGGGCCAAACTCCTCAGGTCCCAGCAAAGGTGTGGCCCAATAGTTTAGTACAAATATCCTTGAGCTGGAAGAAGCTAAGCTAAACATATTTCAGACAAAAAAAAAAGAGTATTAGATTGAAGATAGGCTTATATTCAGCTCCACATTTGTCACAATGTAATACCATCAGAGAACATACCAGTGGGGGATGGTTTTTTTCCCTGTTATCCAGATATGAAAATCATTATACATTAATTTCAGGTGTAGCAAAACTCTATCAAAGTCTGCCCACATCATCAGTGATCATAATCTCCTGAATGTTGTGGTGCTGCTGTTGTGGTGCTGCTGCTCTTTTGTTGCCTTTCTTTTAGAATAATCTCCTTTAACAACACATCTACAGTGATCCATCCATTACAATTTTTGGATGATTAGTGAGATGAAAAATGAGAGAACTCATAACCATATTTGCACCACTGTGTTTCCCCAGCACTATGGAATCTGCACCAGGTATCCAGTGTGGAAMSCCCTGGGCTGGTCAGTGGYAAGGGAGGAGAGCAGAGAGCCTGGYTAGCCACAGTCCAAGAGGAGCCCCTGCTGATCCCTGGAGGGATTGCAGTGAGCACTGAGAGAACCTTCAATATTTACACCCTTCAGGAAGAGAAATTGTGTTAATGTGAATTGAAATGTAACAGGAAAAACATAAAGAAGACTCAAAAGTATCTGGAGAATGAAAAACTAAAATGGATTCAGACAAATGTGYTTTGATTTCAGTAGGTTTTGCAATGGGAGCTTTTGAAATTGGGAATTTCTGAAAAAGGTTTTCTCCAAGGGATTTTTTTTTTATTAGACATAATAATGAAAACACATGTGCTCTTGTGGTTTATCTTTGTTCACCTCCATTAGTCACCCAAAATAAATATCACTCGTCAGGCAGACATAGACAGCTGAAAGATTGGCATGGACTTTTGATGAAGTCAYAGTGAATTGGTAAGACTAAACAAAACACYACTTCCATATAATTATTTTATTTCYTTTTTGGTTTACATCTTGGTGGTTGAAAGTTCCATATTTTTCTTTCCCCATGGCCCTTCCAAAAGGAGGTCCAATTGTGTTTGCATTTCTACTACCCAAGAGCAAAATTTGCCCAAGTTCAAGAACGAAATGTGTGTCACAGGACAGAATAAAACCTGGGCTCCATAACACCGGGCTCAGCTCCCCCCTGGCCACAGATGGTGTGGGGTTCTTGTACTTGAGGAAGGTACCTGTTCTGCAATGCCTCAATGGTCTCCAAAGCCATTGGAGAGCCACAGGATGGACTGGAACCAATGATGCTCTTCAATCTCTCCCATGTCCAACATGGGATTCATCTATACACAGTTTGATATCCAAATGCRAAGGACCTCATCTTCTTACATAGGTACTTGTTATAGCCACTTCCATCTAAACTTGATTCTTCAAATAAATCATATATAACAGAATAAATCACACCACTAGCTGGTGGTTAAAATACTACAGGTGCCTTCTCCAGAAGTGTAGAGTTTAGGAAAAGAGAGCAGGAGTCTGAATGGTCAGAGAACCCAGGGACTGTATCACGCATGTGTGCAGTATCATCATCTCTGCCATTCAGCACATTTCATCAACTCAGAATGGTGATGGACAGCAAWAGGCATCAAAACCCATACACAGTATACAACAGATTGAAATTCAATCAGATATTTGTTTTGGGGTCCCAGAAGAGTTTAGATTTATTAATGATCTGGGYAGGATGGTCACTAGCATTATACACCCTGCCCAAGGTCTGGACCCCAAAAGCAGAGCAGACAATCTCCTAATCACAGGCACACGGTGTCATSCTTGGGGCTGTCCTGTGCAGGGCCAAGAGCTGGACTGTGATGRTCCTTGTGGAACTCAGACTATTTTGGGATTCTGTGATTCTGTAATCTGACCTCCCTCATGCTTTCACTAATGTAAATCTATAGCATTCAAGTGTCCTTCACAAACAGTGGCGGCACCTGAATTTTAGGATGTGTGCCATGTGTTCACAGCACCAGTGGCAAAGCAGAGAACCTTGGTAGCTCTCCCTGTACACACTCCCAGTGAGAAAAAGTAAAATCTAAAGTCGCAAATGAGAAGCACAGCACCCTTCTCCTCTTGATAGAATGGTGTCCATGGGAGGAGAATACAAGTTGAAATCAGCCAGGATGCAGATTTGAAGTGCCAAGTTGTTTGGGTTTTTTTTTTGCAGAATGCCAGGAGATTTTCATAAACACAAATATTTGGGGCTCTTTTTTATCTCTGGTATGTTAGCTGGGAGCATAACATAGGAGCTTTAGTTCAGGGAARGAAAAATCTAAAAATCAAGCACATTTCCTTGTAAAATTATGTAAAATTGAATTAATTTTCCTGCAGAATAAAATATTAAAGTTCCAGTAACAAATATTATGTTGTGGAAAAACTTTGAGGAAAAACGTTGAAACCTCATTGTCCTTTCCCAYTGARCAGMTTTCCAGCCACTCTGCCCCCAGCYTGTGTCAYTRMAGGGGTTGTTGYGACCCAAGARCAGGACCTGKCCCTTGGCCTTGTTGAACCTCATGCAATTGGCCTTGACCCATTGAYCCAGCCTGYCCAGATCCCTCTGCAGATCCTTCCTGTCCTCCAGAAGATCCYACCARCTTGGTGTCATSTGCAAACTGGAAGTGCTCCCAATCCCTTTTCCATTTGGGAGTTATTACCCTGGATAATAATGACAAAACTTRTGTCCTCCAGACTCCTGGACCATGACAGGAGAGGAAAAGCAACCTGGTTCCCATTTTATCAGCCAACCATCACCTCCTTTGTGACAATTGAGGTGGGAAGTCCCTTGTGTCAAAGTTATGGTTAGAGACTTCTGCTAGAAAGGCTGGCAAGCAGAGGTTAAGGGCAAGATTATCAGGAAAAATATAAGAAAGAGARGACAGTAAYAAATTTAATTTACAGTAAATTTCAGAGGGCATCTGTCTCAGATGAGACAAAARAAACCACTATCAGATGAGTAAAAAACCACTATCAGAAGGCAGAGCACAGTGCTGATGATAAGGGGATGAGATGCWCAACCTCAGGGCTCACTTCATTTGTTTGGAACCTAGTGAGAAGTAAAAGTGACATTTTCATCTAGAAACTACTTTTCTTTACACTGTTCCTTGCTGATACTGAATTACAAAAACTCAGCACTGGCCAGGAGAGGAATAGTCTTGCCACACAGCTGCATCAAAAGAGTTTTATGTTGCTAGTAGTGGTATAAATATAGCTATATAATGAAAAGAATATATATGTATATATATATTTATGAAGCAAATTGGAAAATTTTGGATACAAAAAACAGAGCAAACTGCCTCAGAAAGTCAGATCTGAGATGAGCACACAGGCCTGGGAAGGGGGTAGTCTCTAGAGATGTGTGCATACTCACATTACAACTAWCAACTGTACAGCTGTTCTTTGTTCTTATGGAAGGATGAAGAAAGTATATTTATGGATAGATGTAATTAATGTAAAACTCCAGCTGTTTAAAAGGAAACTTGGAGCTGTCTTGCACATCCTGAATATGTTTTTCCTCWTGGAAGAACTGAACCTGGATGTCCTTATGCACAAGAGAGCCAGTGGTAGGTGCACTTAGAGTAGTCCAACAAATGTGAATTAAGGTCACCTTAACACTAAAAAGGAGCTTCTGTCCTGGCTTTTAGTTACAGTGGACAAATTCAGCTCCATTTCWTACCTTTCTTATGCTTACATTCATCTCCTAATTTCCTGGTATCCTGTGGTCAGTGTGGGGATAGGAGAGGTCATTATCCTCAGTGAGTGAAATGCCATGGAATCACATCTCCTTTATCCTATAAGAATTTAGAAATTCCCAGTGAACCACAAGGAAGCAGCTCTGGATTTATCCTAATGCATGCAAGTGGTGACTCTTGCTCACTTCACTTGTTTGCAAATAGCTTTGGTGTCCAGCCAGCTCTAAACACTTGAGTTTTTCCTCACGACTTGCTACCTGTTTCCAGTGTTATAAATGCATTRTGCATGCATTAGATCTCCAAATGAGTCTGAACTCTCACAACCTTTCTCACTGAGGATGTGCCCCCTCCTTCACCCTATTGCACAGATATTTGCTTGAGATCATTTCCTTCTCTCCTTGTTCTGCCTGCGTWGAGCAAATATAGAAACAAAACAGCTCTACAAACAACAACATGATATAAGAGAACAATGAATTTATAGCAGCCCTCAGATGATTTTGCTCTAGAAATAAAGCCTGCTCCCTGAGCATCTGGGCCTTCAGCCAGACCAGTAAGGGGTAGCATTACTTATATTCCCAATTCAGCTCAGCAGGAGGTAGAGGAATAAGGTTCCGATTCCTACTCTGGACTGCTAGGCAGATAAAACCCAGCACAACTTTGATTACAGACTTGTAGAACAGATACTGTGATTCAATCAGAGCATGGAACAGCCAAAGACAGGGATGCAGGATTCAGAGTCCAAATGTGCAAAGCTGGAAAGGTGATGAAGTATTGCAGGTGGATATGTTCATTATTGTAATTTCTGCAAGCACAGCACATCTTGCCCAAGGTCCTCTTCCTGTGAGAGGTGTCCCTTATGGTGTCCCTTAAGCACACATGAGCTGCTTTATGTTTCCCACTCTAAAAAATATCTTAGGTGATCATACACTTCACAAAACCTTAACCTCTTGAGCAAAGGTTACATACTATTTTGGCTTATTTTTTTAAGTGCCTATATGAACCATGGAAAATCTGGAAAGGATGATCAACACAATGCAATTATTGAGAAAGAAAATACAGTAAAAATTAAAATAATTCATTTTAAAAAATTAAAATAGCAAAACAGACAAGCAAACAAAAAAATAAAAAGGCATCACAAGAAAGTGCTTCATCTGGGCCTAGCAGATTTTTACCATTTTATTTAGAAAATTCTGGGACCAAAATGGCAGTTTTGCTGAAATTGCAGTGCTACATGGCAGAAGAGGTGGAGGTGTTACAAATTAGTGTGTCTGAAAACAGAAGGGGAAATAAAAGAGCAAAGAATGTGGAACATAGAAGGCCAAAAAAGCTCTGACCCTGTCAATCCACAGCTGGCAATTGGATCAAGCCTTCATGAAGGCAAGCAAAGATACTGAAACAGGTGATTAAAAGCAGCTTTTCCATTAGAGAATCACAAGCCTTTTTTGATAGTATGCATGAAGAGCAAACTAACGATGAGATTATGATCAAGGCTGAAAAAAAATAATATTATTTCTAGATAGAATGAAACATTTGAGAGCAATATTATGACATGTGACAAGATATATGAGAACTCAAAAAGAGTGGGAAAGAGGCTTTTGGGGTTTTGAGAACAGAATTGTGACTTTTGCATCAATTGTGTTATTTGGAGAATTTATGGAATCCTTAATTGGAGGTAAAAGTTGCACTGGAAAGACAAAACCAAGAACAACATTGCAGAAAATATTCTGACTTGAATTAGGAAAAAGCAATTAGATCATAAGTGGAGAATATAATTTGCAGATTGAAAGCTCTGAAGGAAAACAGGTTTTGTTCAGATGGCTGGGTTAGTCAAAGGAGAAACTGGAAGAAAATCAAAAGCTCAGAAAGAAATAGGAAAACTGCAAAAAAAATCTGAAAGAAGGATCATGATGAACTGCAAAAAAATAACTGGAAGAAAACACAAAACATATAGCCCTTGTAAAGAGTTGCTATATTTTGTAACAASTACAGTAATTTTGCCAAATCCTGATATAAAAAACAGAATTTAAACATGTGGATATAAACTATATTACCTCTACACAAGCCTAATTCCTTATTGGAAATATTTAAACAGTACCTACATGGAGTAGATTGATACATCARCATATCCTTTATTGATTTTAGATTRGGTGCAGTGATATCTGATTTACAATGCAGAGTGTGAGGACAGAATCAATAACAGCAMTGCTCAGCTGATACAGAGGACAAACACCCCTGAAGAGGTGGCACATGTAATGGGACATTCACCTTCACCTGGCTGGAGAGGTGGGATTGCCCACACACTTCTGAGAAGTGCTCTACCCGAAAAAAATGCCTTGGATTTTGCATGAAAGCTCCACTTTTTAATTAAGAAAAGCCAGCTTGGTAAGCCAAATGGAAGAAGTGATATTTGTACACAACCAGCTCCTGCCCAAGGCCTCTGCATTTCCTGGGGGTTGTTGTTCCCATCTGTACAGCAAACACTGCCCACTGCCCTCTGCTCTCTAAGGAGCTTTTTCCATTCATTTTTGAGGCCCAGCCAAACTCAGCACAGTCTCAGCCCGTGTTGCAAACTCCCATGGTCCATCCTGGGCAATGCCACAGCCTCTCTATCTGTCAATGACCTGGGCTGCTCCCAATGGAAAGGAGAAGGAAAATGTCCAGAGTTGGGAACAATATTCAGCCCATCCTCTTAGTGGATCATAAAGCATGTCTGTGAAAACCAAAGGAGAGCAAACACTTCTGTCATGAGAACATATAAGCTGAGATAAAATAAAATCTTTGGAAGATGAGGTTTGCAATTACTTCGTCAGAAGGTGCACGTGAGGCATGGCAAACTGGGAGAGCACAGATCAGAAAATGAATGCAGGGAAACAAGAAAAGAGAAATAAAAAAAAATAGAGAGCTAAGAAGGAGGGAGAAGACCCAAGATGTGGACAAATGTCATACATAGAACAATACTGACTAATATGATCTGAGTAATGTTGCAAAGAAAAGGCCATGTTAAAGGGCCAGAATAGACAAACAGGAGCCGCACAGAATGAAAACTCTAAAAACCTTAAATATATGATACAAGACTGATATCAATTCATTTGGATGTTCTGAGAGAAAAAAAATATCTAGATCACTATCCTTTTTACCCATAAAGAGTATTATTATAGAATATAAYCCCAAACATGCCATCTCACTTGTAAAATCTTTCTTTGTGAGCCACAGCATGCCATGTGCAGCAGTAATAGCTCACAGACCACAACAGCCATGGCTCTGTTTTACAAAAAATGTCTGATTTAAAAATAGCATTATTTCAGCTCTAGGATAGTYATATTTTATTGTTGCTATAAATAGAAACTGCTAAAAGAGTGCTTWAAAGAGATGAAGAATCAGATCTGGAGCATAGCAGTACGCTCTGAACAGGACTGCCACCTGCAGAGATCTCTTCTGCCTAGACCAGCAGGTTAATTTAGGTGCCAATGTTAAAAACTGGAGCATTTTCACAAAAAAAAAAAAGTGAAGCAGGAAATCTATCATGAACTTGGATAATGTGAATGCAATGAGTCTGCAGGACACTGGACTGGTATATTACATCAGAGGACAATAGCCTCTTGTGAAGTTGCCTCCCTCCCACAAGGTAATTTCTGGTGGAAGAGAGATCTACAGTTTCCATAACAAAGAAAGATGAAAAAAAAAATAGAGTCTGGACTTGATATGAAAGCCAAAACCAACAGAAGTGAGGGATAAAACCAGAGAAGACACAAGGCTGAGCAAAGCAGAGCTAAAACTCATGAGGTGCTTCAGACATCCACAGGACAGAGATGGTCAGCTCAGAGACTGGTTGAAACCTGGTGATGTCTCATTAGAAATCTCTAATCAGCCTCTGAGAAGGAGTGAGTTGTAGGARTAATTGGTCCTTTAGGAAGCTTGAGATAAAATATGATGTGTCCCTCCCATCATGTGTGAGTTGAAAGCAGCTGTTGAGGAGCCAGCACTGATTTCAGTGGCTTCAGCACCACACAAAGATCCCCTGCTCTTCCTTCCAAGCTCTTCCCTAAAATKCCAGTTTTTCTGATGTGGTTGCATTAAAGAACCATTATAATTCTACACTCCAGCTCAAAATTCTTCTTAATTCTGTCTTAAACTCATTTCCCCTCCATGGTCTCAGCCTCCCCTTTTTCAAGTCTTCTCATCCCTCTGCTCTCCACAAACATCTTGGATACTTACAGGCCACATGTTCCATTTTTTTTAGAGGCTGTAGGGGAGATGGGGACCCACTGATTCTGTGGATTAACTTGGCAGGKCTTGCACACTGAATTTAAAGTGTTTGGTCCAGCCAATAGCAAGTTCATATTCCTACATGATGTTATATGTTGTGTTTTCAACTTTTTCAATGTGTTGAAAATGCAGTCTAAAAATGCCATGTGCTCCCACTTAGAGAAAGAAAGGAAAATTTAGGTGACAAAATTAGTAAATTTATGATGAAATGAAGGCCACATACCCAAATAAAGACCACAKACCCAACCTCTCTGCAAATTTTCTMGGTCTTTGAAATCCATAATGYTATACTCAGTATRTTTTTTTCCGTGCTTGTTCAATGCAAAGGACAAAATTGTTTTAATCCTCCTGGAGGTGCAGGGAGCCCCACCCTGASCATGCACAATGCACCAAGGGCTCTGGGAAATCACTTAACTCTATCATGACCTGCAYCAAAAGCTACTGAATCTCCCTGCCAGCAAAAATGAGAATGATAGCTTAACTCCATCTTTTGTCATTAGTGAGTAAAYCTTTCCTTTAGAGATGGCATAACATTTGACTCCTACCCATGACAGAAAAACTCTTGGAAAATGAAAGGTGCTGCATTCAGGGGTTGGTTTGTGTGGGCCTGGTGAGATGAGCCTCACACTGACTGTGCTGAACTGAACTGTCCAGGGTTAAATGATCACTGTCCATGTGAGACTCAGGAGGTGCAGGGCTCTGCAATCACATCATTAAAGATGACAAGTTGGTGCTGCCTAGACAATTTTATCTTCTTTATCTCCTGATTTTGGAGTRCTTAAATTTGCCACCATCATAGGCTTTTTCAATACTTACGGAAGGGGTCTTTACAAAGGCTTTGACTGATTTTTCCAGGAGCATTTCTGAATTATTGTGCCTGAGGTGGCTGGTCTCATTTGCCAAAGCTGATGGCCTCTTTGTCCTAACAGTGTCCCAGGAGCAGGGAGAGGGYAGCAGCAGAGAAGCAGAKGAGACATCTGTGAGGTGCTAAGAAACTTTCTGGCTTCTGATCTCTACAGTAACAGCTGCAGGGTCTGTGTGGGGACATCAGGTTTGTTGAAAGGAAGGACATTGCTCCAGCAAATGGAAGGGGAATTGGTATAATGTCCTCAGCCTCTTCAGCATCTGCCAGGCAAGAAAATCAAGGGTTAGGTCTAACTTGCATTTAAATTTATYACAGACAGGGAAATTTGGTGGTTTATGTGGTTATCTAAGGTTATAGTACAGCCAGTATAAGAGATATTTTAAATTTACTTATCCATAATTGAAAATGGATTAAGAAATATTATTCACCTATAATATTGACTATACTCCATTTGACCACATCAGTTAAGTGATTTCAAGCTTTGGCTACATTCTGGCTTGCCTAAAAACCCAAGAGTGCCAAGAATAAGCCACATAGTCACAAGGGATCACTAAACATCAGTTTAGTGAGCTGAGAAACACTTTTAGTCTAAATGGAGATTAATCTGACTGAGAAAGCTTTATGGGCACACGAGAGAGAGCAGACCYCTGATACATAGGCTCAAATATCAGCTAAGAGAGGGCTGAGAGTATTAAACATGAGGATACATTGGAGTAAAGCAAAATARAAGTGTCTGACAAGCCAAAGCAACAGCTTTTCTGTGTGTGTGTGTRYATTCRTACGTATTACAAAGATTGGAATCTTCMTGGCTTTGAAATYTATTTTCACCTRTGATAAGGTAGGTGYAACATACTGAGCTGGCAATAATTTACWAMYCCTTTGGAAGGGTSTAAGAGATGAGTGTAAATGATCATRRSAACCAGGGTGTGGTGGAAGACCGGATTTAATGTTGGTAGCATTGCCAGGTTCCAAYTCTAGAAACAGCCCTTTTTTCTTTGTATTTAATAACTTCCCAGAGGGACACACCATACTCATTTCTAGTCCTAGGGAAAAAAAATTATGATATTATTATGTATCAAAAAGCTATTTTGCATCATTTATTATTTATGTGCTGAGGCTTTGAGAGCACTTGAGTTTCATCCATGCATGCAGAAAAGATAAAACCCAGTCCCAAGAAATTTATTAGCTAAAATATTTGCTATAACTAAACTTGAGTCAGATTTACTTAACAGATTTCTAAATAGATTTAAATGGTGCAAACCTTTCTGCAGACAATGTAAACTTAGCTTAGATGTTACTTACAGAAATTTAATATCTATAATTACTGACTGGAATTAAGTAAACTGAAGTGAGGCACTCAAGTTTAACATGTTTATTTTGTGGGTTGTGTATCTGGAATGTATAAGTGAATTGCAAACAAAACCTTTCAAACGCATCATTTCTCTAAAAAAATTGCTTTTGCAAGAAGCAATCTTTTATGTCTAGAAAACTTCTCGTAAAACACAATCCAGCTTTTACCCATCATTTTGCTGCCTGGCTTTACACTTAGCAGCAGCTGCCTAGGTTTTTATAAGGTGTTAWTAAATCTGCCCATACTATTTTTAAATAATTTGTCAGAGACATGCTTTCTCATTCCTGCCATGAAGACCAAATCTGTCTGGGAAGTACTTGGCTGCTACACAGATGGGCCCTGTAGAAAACCCCTCGATAAAGATAGCTGATTGTGTTGTAATCAAAAATAGTTTCTGCCTGTATTAAGGACACACACTGCATGGAAAATCTGACAGCAAAGAGGTGCTTGACACCTGTGCTTGGTGCTAATCAAAGCCAAGCCAAAAGTAGCTTGAAGCCTGACAGCCTCTCTGCCCCTTCTTCCTTTTCCTCATGTACAAATTTAGGTGTAGCCAAATTTCTGTGGGCAAGGGGGATGGGCTAGACAGCTCCCACAAAATCCCTTCATTTCTCTTGCTTTACATTGAAAAACTGGACTTTTCCAAATAGGAGCAGAGATGGGGAGAGGCCAGAGGAATAGCCAAAAAGCACCCAGGATGGCTGATTGCACAAGTAATGAAGGGGGTGTAACTTAGAACAGTGAGAACTTGTGCTGTAGTGGGGACAAACTCAGGCCAGTATGGCTGAAATTTAGCTCTGCTTCTTGAAAAGGACAAATGAGATGCAGGTATCTTTCTCAAAAGCCACTGCTGCTCTCTGTGGTAGCCCAGAAAAGCTCATAATGGGTAGCTGAGTATTCCCTTGGGGTCTGAATGTCTCAGTAGATCCTCTTCTTGCTGAGGAATTTGATTCAAAGGACTTTACCCCACATCAAGTTCAAGGAGGGAGTCTCTGGCAGTGGGTGGGTGGGTGGGTGAAAAATGCATTAGTACACAGACCTGTCAACAAGCATACCTGCATTTAGTCTAACCTTGGTCTGCCTGTTGAGACAGAGATTTGTATTCCTAGGTCAGAGACTGTAAGAGCAGTTTAATGCATTTGTCTTTCCATTAGATGACCGACTAAGTGCTTAGTTGAAAATTATACTGTTAAAAACCCGCCATTAGTGAATGGAATATCTGCAAGTTAGAATTAAAAATGTCAAAAAAGATTATAAAGGTATAATTTGGAGATGCAGGGTTCAGAAAGGCCTTACAGAGACATGTTCTTCACCTGCTTTCTTTCAGTCCCTATGAATGCTCCTTTCCATCTGCAGTACCAGGCAGTCACTGTTCTAAGCCCAGTGAACTGAACCGAGAACTCCCCAGTGCCCAGAGCCACCGCAGCCACTGGGCTCCAAATCTCACCCACACTTCCTGCTCTTCTCAGAACTTTCCTCTTCCAGTGAAGTATTCAAATTCAMCTTGCACTGTTTTTTGCTGCAAATGCCCCCTGGGCACGCTTGCAGGATGCTCTTCTCAGAGGTGAGGGAAGTGGGTTCAGACAGCCCAGGATGCTCAGCTGGCTTTGAGCCACAGCCTGTTGATCTCATGGGAGTAACGTGGGAGAGAGGCAGCTCAATAGCCACCCCCTGTGCAAACCACAGTGACACCATCCTGCACGTGTTCATAACATGTTTTATCTATTTATCTCAAAAACCTTGSTTACAGCAGTGGAAATGGATATCACTCTCACTCCCAGCTTTACCAAGGAGAGAGTGAAGTCTTCAGTGCATTTATGGTCTGAACTGCAGTTTACACAGGTGTAAAAAATGTCATCCTTGGTGTCAATGGCTTCCTACTGAAAAAGGAATATTGCAGCTAGCGTGAGTATCCAACAGACAAGCAGCAATGGCCAAACAAATGAGCAGTTCCCCCGGGCTCACACTATCTGCCTCTGCATTTTTCATACTCAGGGCCTGATCTTGCTTCCATTAAGAAAGATGGAAACACTCCAAGTGCTTTTGGTGGGAGCAAATGCCTGCCTCTATACACTCCAGACTCCTGGGGTGTATATATTGTAGAATACATTCAAGCTACGTGCCTGTATGTATTTCCTATGCAGTTTCARTTTTTATAAACCTTTGGAGTTTGCAGCTTTTTCAGCAATGACAATGACAAGTCCCATTCCAGCTGGTATGCTCCCAGGGAAAGTTCTTATTCTAAAGAAATACTATTTCCCAATGAAAAAAACAGTTCTGCTGAAAATTTTTTTGCTAGCTCTGTCTTTCTGACTAGTTGAAAGGCTCATATTTCTTTCAGATGCCCTACAGGATCGTGACATCTGATACTGTGGTGATTACATGCCTCAGTCCATCTTCTGCAAGAGTTAAAATGCACCACTGTTGGTTCCCATTCTGGATGGAGAGGGATGACAAACAGCCTGGTCATTTGTTCCTGCTCATCCTGCACAGACAGTAGAAGTTGAGGCTTCCAGATCCTTTTCTGTCTGTTTTTTGGGACAGAAGTTGGCAAATTTTGGAWGGTCTTCTAACACACAGTACTCAGCCCTGCAAATGTCATCAGTATAAAAAGCAAACACCTACAAGYGGCCTTCAAATTTTAATGGGAAATTCGAATAGCTTCTTCTAGATTTGCGTGTATTCTTGATTTTGGCTTCTTCTCATGCGAAGCACTTCTCCACACATTTCCCATCTTTGGATACCAATGTAGAGCATATGTTCCCCATTTAGCTCTTCCTTGATTCTTGTTGGCATCAAGACTGTGACAAAGGAGAGGAAAAATAGCTGCTTTGAGAGAAAATACATGTTTGCAAACTTTTCTTTATATTTGTACATGAAAACAGTCAAAMCCCTTGTATTCTTTTTTGAGATAGATGTATCTGCAGGAAGAATATCTTTCATAAACATTGAAGTTATGAAGTGATGTTCACATTTTCATGGAGCTAATATAATAAAAATGAAGTAGAAGAGCATGTCTTAAAGTAAGTTTACAGTCTTAAAACCACCTGTGTGTTTCATGTGTATAGAACCAATTGGTTTCTGCAATGATGCCGGAACTTTAAAAATGAAAGAAAAATATCCTTCAAATAAATTACCTTGTCCATAATTGAAAAATATTACTCAGCTAATGTTTCCATTTCAGCCACTGGTTTGCAAAATTCTGATTGGCATCTGCAAGTCCCACAAGGAACAAGCCTCACTGGCCATCTTCAAAGAGCAAGGTCCAGGAACATAGGGAGAGAGAAATGTGTACCAAGTAACCATTTGTAAATCTCACCCAGCAGAAAGACATTTTGGAGACACACATATGCCAAGAGTGAGTGAAGTAGATGTTAAAAGACCACACATCTGGGAAMAAACAAAATTTTAAAATGACCCACCACCACCATCGCCACGTATGAAATCGAGCAGGAGGAATTCAGAATAGCTATGCTGTTCTGTTTCTCARTGGCTACAAGAATACATCATTGAAGTCAACCTGATGGTTGAAARGTTTTGCTATATCCTTTAATGGAAGATGGTCTTTATCCCAGACCAGATCTGGGATATTTTTTAAAGGAAATCCTGTCCCAKTAGTTGCAGGTGTTCTTTTACTTCCTTACAATTTCACCAAACATTACAACACCCTTTTGCATCAGTGTCAGAGGAGGGTTGTGCATATGTACATAAATACAAAGGAAGCACCAAATGCACAGGCACCTTCCTTCCCTTGACTAGAAAACACTGGAATTGTCGTGGCTTTGGCCCCTGGAAAAAGCCAATGGGGCTGATGTCAGAGCTCTTTGCAGAAGACATGGGCAAGAAGGAGATCTATGAATTAGTATCACTTCAACCTTCCCTGTGCTTTGGTCTTTACCAATATTTCCTGATGCCAAGCCAAGGGGGTAGTGGTGGTGACGGGGTGGGAAGTGGGGTCTTTCCAGGGGAGTGAAGGGGACAGCAAGTTCTTAATTCAGTTAACGATTGCAGGAAGTGGTTTGTCAGTTTGGAGGTAGCCCCTGCTCAAAGCCAGTGCCCTTCTCAGAAATTAACTTGCAGTTCTCTAAAGACAGATTGCGTAAAACACCAGGGGGCCCTCGGGAACCTGCAGCCACAATTCCCCAGACAAGGAGCTCCAGAGGAGCSGTGAAATGCCCCCCTTCCTGCAGCTGCTCTGTGGAATAAACCAACACTCAGTGGAGCGGGTCTCTTATGCAAGTTCTCAGGTTTCATATCCGCAGTGACCAAGTTTTGTTAAAAATATGACAGCTGCTCCTGTCATTTTCTTCCCATGTAATTGTAACCGTTGCTTYGAACTGCACATGCATTTTCTGCCTTTCAGCCATGGCAGAGGAGGTTTGCATCGAGCAAAAGGCTTATCAGAAATTGCCRGCTTTGGCACTGAAGGAAAAGGTTCCCTTGGCACAGCTCATGGATTGCATAAAAGAGTTCACAAAGTACAGCGAGTAAGGGATATGGGAGGTGATGTTCAGAGCAATCTATCCAAGCCATGTGACAATTTAGGACTTGGTTGGGTGTAATTGCAACAAATCAGGATTGATGGACTTCAAGGAATAACTCCCAGGTTGCCTTGAGCAATGGTGAGCATCTGACCAATGTAACCATAGAGCATCAAGACGTCTCATCCACATTCCCAGGAACCCTACAATAACCCCTTTCACCAGAGCCTCTAACATGCCCTGTGAGAGCATTTATTTACCCTTAAGGAATCACTTCAGCTAATCCATCTGAATGACCACATTTTGCACTGGTGTAAAATAGATTATCTGTACTGATGTCAACAGATTGATTCAGCGTTTGGCATCCTTGCAGCTGGAGATCACAATCTTTGCATTCYTTTCAACCAAAGCCTGCTCAGTTAGTTATACATGCTTTGTTAATCAGAGCTGTCACAACAGGGAAAGGAGTGCCCCACGGATCCCAGTCTCCCACCCATGGCAGAATTACTCCGTGAGAAGATATCTTAGAGCAGGTCCACCTTGGTCCATAACCACAGGCCACACATCATGCGACACAGGAGTGTTATTGAGAGCATTATTGTCCAGTTTCCATCCCAATTCTCACCTCAACAAGAGTATATCTGTCCTACAGCCAGAGCAGGAGGCTGGTGGTCCTTTCCTCAGTAGTATCCTTTTTTGTTTGGTTTTAGGTCTTTGGGATTTTTGTTTATTTACCAATACTGCATTAAATGCTGTATTGCAGAGAGAGATGGGCCTATTTTCAGGTGTTTTAGACAGAAGGTCACAAAGCATGGCACTAGACCTTCCTCCCAGGCCTCAAAACACAGCTTGTTTGTGAGCAGTTGCTTAGTCTTACCTCCCATGGCATCAGCTCTGTGATTATTCCCCTTTTCCTCATACCTCCTAAGGTAGAGCAGCAGAGGAATTAACTTACATTCACAGCAAAGAAATAGAGAATGTGCAGAAAAGAGTGTCAAAAAATGTACAAGAAAACCCAAAACAATTCACTTTGGGGTGAATGTTCCAGAATGAACGCTGATAATTAAGTCGGAGTTCAACTTCTTTACTAAAGCAGTTTTTCTTTGTGGGAATCAGATCTCACCATGCCCTCTCCTGGCCTGYGKYACCTCTACAGCTCATCTGCAAAGGYTTCTCATTYYAYATCTCTCTTCCTGAAACATTTACCCTTGGCTTTAAGTGCTCTTCTCATTTGAAGGTGCTTTCCTCTACCTCTACTTGTTTCCTTGTCAGCCAATCAAACTGGCAAAGAAACATTTAGGGATCTGCAGAAGACACCTGCTCTGGTGAAAAAAGCTGGAAGAGGGGATTGACATCTCAGGTGTTTCCCACCACCAGGTGCCTGTCATGTCAGGTCTGGTCTCCCCAGCTTCATCTCCTAGCACTGGGGAAAAAAGGTGGTTTGAAATGGTGCTGGCATACACAGACCCCAAGCACACAGGTTGTTTGTTTGTGGTTGCAGCAGATCACACTGTCACTGTGACCCCTTCCTCAAATGTTGCTCAAAGACTCTACACATGTGAGTAAACGCTCCACAGACTCACCCGACACAGCACATGATGCAGCTGGCAGATGTGGCCTTGAATCATTTGTCACCAAAACCTCCCCGTGTACCTCCTGCATCCTTTTAATTGAAAGCATTAGCTTTTGGGGGAGCTCATAAGATGGTCATGTGTCATCCCACAGGGAACAGGAGTCTGCTGTGCCCCCCAGCGAATGAATCAGGCTCACGAATGAGTAGGCTCTGTCTTTCCAGCTTCCAGTTTCTCAGTCATGGCTCATTCTTGTGTTCCTCGTTTACGCTGAATTCCCACACTGGGCCCTCTTGTGTAATTTACACTGAGATTTTCTCCCTTTTCTTTTCCCTCCCTCCCCTCCGCCCCCCGCATCCTCTGTACAACAGAGCTGGCCACACAGCAACAGAGGAAATGAACAACATCTGGTGAGATTGATTCCTCGTTCTTGTACGCAGTGTAAGCTAACAGCTGGGTCAGGCATTTCATCCAGCTCTGGAGTAGAAAAGAAATCAATCACGCTTTCCCCTTTACCACACCTCCTCGTTCTGGCACCGGGCTGCTCCTGCAAGATAATTGCCTGGTTCACTTTCCTGAAAGTACACTGGAATCCCACCCCTTGTACAGAGGACATTCCTCCATGCAAATGTAATAATTCTTATAAAATACAGGAGACTTTAAGGGAAAAAAAAAAAAAGACCAGAGCACTTAAGCACATGCCCTCCTTAAATAAAGGAATTCATAGGATTCCATAAAACAATGCATGATCATACATGTGGGTTTTAAAAACCAGTRTTTTCTTATTCTGTGCACTTGGATGCCTAATAAATATTGCATCCTATGGCTCTTGGCAATACCTAGGCACTCAGAAAAGCTGCTTTTAGGCACAGATATGAGCGGTGCAGTTCTGCCCAATGACACCATAGTGGCATCACATCTTGCTGGAATGAACCTTTCTGCTGACCACTCTGGAAATCAAAGCATGGGCACAGAAGAGGACCAAGGCAGGAGCAGCCATGAGCAGTAGACATAGCAAGAAAAGCACAATTTTTTTTAAGGGCCTCTGAGCCAACTTTGGAGTTAAGGATTAATTTATTGAGTTTKTTTACCAGGAAGCTGCCAACTATATCCAATTGCCTGGGCAGTTACTGTGATGTGGACATTGGACCACTAAGAATTCATCAAAGATGCCTCAACAAGTCTTCAGTAATAATTACTGCCCAACAGCTGAGCTGTGATCACAGAAAGTACAACAAAGCTCAGGAAGACGGATTCAAAGGTAGTGTTCAAGAGAATCTGGAACAGTCAAGCACTGGGCAGCTTGCCCTGTTTGTCTCACAGCTGCACACGCTGATGGTCTCACAGATAAAGCAGCTGCAGGGAGCCACGAGAAGGGAGCATCTCCATCTGTACCTTGGGGGGCTGGTCTCAGCCATGCTGGCTTTGACCCCATTTCACTGGGATTCTGGCAAAAAGCAAGGCCRCAGAAGTCTAGAAAGAGCAGTTCATTTATCATCAGTCTGGCCAATAATTTGGTCTATAATCATGGCCAAAACTTGGACCCTCTGKCAGATTGTGCAGGTTGCATGCTGGGCTTTTCTGCAGGGATTTAAGCAGCCTGTGTTCTTGCTATCCAACTGCYTTCCTAGGAGCTCTTCAGATTAGTGATACCCACCTCCAGGACTCCAGAGAGATTTCCTGAAGGCCCTGTAAGAACTACTCATGCCCATGAATAAAGGAAAAGCAAAGCATGATGCTGAGAAGGATGGCAATGTATTATATTGCATTATATTGCATACAGTTTTTTCTATCTCTGGAAGTGGCTAACAAAAATTAAAAATCCTTTTGGGTTTTTTTAAGCTCAAGTCCCTTCACAGGTGTCTCACACCCATAGTGAATTTTTCAGCACTGCTGCACTGACAATCAATCATCCTGAAAATCTGAGTGGTACTGGGCACAAAAAAAATAAAAGGCAGGACAAGATGYATCTTCCTTGTCAGCTATTTACACTTGTAAAAATGTCCTCTTYTTAAACTAGTGGGATTCACTACTATAAACTGCAATGAAGAGTTTGGAAGCAGAGGGGGAAAGCAACCTAAGAAAAAGTGGGAAGCAGCCAAAAAAAGCCATATGTAATCAAGGGAAGCAAGCTATAGTGCTAGGGGCTTGCTTGGGGTTGAAGATTTTCCAATAAGCAATGCAACAGAACASATTTATGATTTCACCATAAAGTTGCATGATACCATTTAATGAATTAAACATTCGCATACAGGTTCAGAGAAAATATTACTGACCGCGAGAGCATAAAAGCGTTGGGACATTCTTCACGTTTATTACTCATGAAAAGCTAAAGAAAGAAAGCAATCACAATAGCAATGAAACATACTTTTCCACCCACATAGCATCTGATCAAATATTCACAGATGGAATTTATATGGGGGTTATGGCAGGGTTTTTTTTAAGCTGCAGTTGTAAGTTAGGTTCTGCTAAAATCCAAATATACATATATATCTTGGGTATTTATAGGAGTCCTATTACCATAATAATTGAGCACTTCATMCCTTTTAATGTATTTATCCTCACAGCATCCTTAGAAGGCAGAATGGGCTACCTCTGTGCTGAGATGGGAATGAAGGCATAAGGGAAGCTGTGGACAATAAAGTGCCTTAGCTGCCTTCGGTTTGGATATTGTGATGCCTAGAAATTAGGCATTTGGCCACATCAGAGTGCTAAAAAAAGCCAGAGCTGGACAGCTTCCTAACCAGTCAATAGGAAAGACTGCATGCCCCCTTGGACAGAACAAGGAGAATAATCTGAAATGAAAATAAATTCCCTGGAACATTCACATTTTGGAACAATGACAAAATTAGAGAGTCCTTCCACCCAGCAGAATTCAAGTAAAATGCAGCTGGTGAATAWGCAGATCTAGAAACCAGCTGATTTTTAAAACTACTCAAGTGTGGTCTTTGCAGATCACAGGCATCCTTTGGGTCCTAAATTCTGCCTACGTAGCCTCTGTAAAAGTTGTCTACCAGGAGCAGCAACAGCCCCATCAAATGGAAGGGGAAAAGTTCTGAGATTACAGTTTTTCTCTGTTGGCTTCAGTCCCACACCATCACAGCAGTGCCCTCATCCCACCAGCAGTCAGCTGTGCAGGGAAAGGCTCCCCTCCATCAGTACCCAAGTGTTTTCCACTCTGGTGCCCAGCCTGAACAGGTCCCTGATGAAACACGTTTATAGAAGTAGCAAGATTGATATTTATGAAGTAACTGAGCAGGACCAAATAACTCTCCTTTTGATGCTTCCAAAACCCTGTCCTTTGTTTGGACACAGGTCGCTGGCAGGAAAACATCTCTTGTAAGCATGTGTGATTATGATGGTGAGGCAGGAGAGTCTGACATGCTGTGGGCTGGTTTTCAGAAGTATAATTCAGCAAATAAATGAGGTTGAGTATATTGTCTGAGACCCAGGATTTTTCCCACTTTTTTCCTACCCCCTATCTCTAAAAATGAGCTCAAAAATGCTGAGTCTCCAACTTTTAAGAAATTTTAAGAAAATGCGCTAGTTTTGGCTAGGGCAGAATTCTTTTTATTTCACAGTACATGGCCGTGCTTTGGAGTTGTGCTGGATACAGTCTTGATAGCACAGGGATATTTTGTTAATATTGAGCAGCGCTTATACACAAACCAAGGTGTTTTCTGCTCCTCATCCCACCCCTCCAGTGAGRAAACTGGGGGTGCACAAGCAGTTGGGAGAGCTCTCATTCAGGACAGGTGACCCCAACTGATCCAAGGGAYATTCCACACTATATACCATCATGTTCTGCATATAATGCTGGGGAAGAAGAAGAGGGGACATTTGGAGTGTAGTAGTTTATCTTCCCTAGTCACCATTACAACTGATGGAGCCCTGCTTCCCTGGAGGTGCTGAACATCTGTCTGTCCATGGGAAGGAGTGAATCAATTCCTTGACTTGCTTTGCTGGCATGGACAGTTTTTGTTTTGCCTTCAAACTGTCTTTATTTSAACCTCTGAGTTTTCTCCCTTTYYCCCCTCCAATTATCTCCCCCATCCCACCAGGGGTGAGTGAGCRAGTARCTCTGTGAAGGCTGACTTGCTGGCTAGGGTGAAACTGTGACAGAAGAACATACAAGTCACCTAAATCTGCTTTGACAAAAATTAAAGTATATCTCCATGAACAACTAAGCTCCATCTCATTTCCAGTTACCAAATGCAAAGGAAATTATAGAGCAAAATCCTCGGAGCACACAAACATCTGTCTAGAGTACTGCATTCATTTCTCCCAAAACACACAAAGACACCTTGTTTGATCACTGAGAAGGAAGCACTTCATCACTATGTGCCATCAGCTGTCATTGAGCTCAGCACTCGGTGACATTGACCATCCTCCAGTGGTCACTCCTGCAGGACAATGAGCCAGAGAGCCCCTGCCCTTCTCCAGCATCAGGAGCCCAGCAGAAGCCTGGGATGGGGCTGCTCACTCACGACAACCAGCAGGTTAAACAGGGACTGGCCTCAGCTACCTGCTCTGCTTCCAAGACACCACAGAGGTTACAGTCAAACTGTGTGTGCTGCAGMTCCAAACCATCTCCAATCATCTCCAGTCTGGGTTATTTTAACAGAGCAGATGCAAATGGCCACAGTCCAAAAGTTACTTCACATAAAGCTCAGCTTCCGGGAAAAGGAAAGGAGCRACCTTTGGGAGAAGGGGGGAAGGAAGTACTGGGAAAGGCAATTAACTCTGCCATCTATGTTTTATCTTCCTGTTCTTATGAATCAACATCCTTAGGAAAARATCCATTTGGAACTTTGAACTGTCCTATTAAAAACATCCCATGTGTTATTTTTTCAGCAATGTCTCTCAGTACATTACTGGTGTCATCTTAGTTCTTATTTTAATTTTTAAAAATATTTCATTTTAAAAGAGTGAAAAAGAAAAACCTCAGACTCTTTTTTGTTTGGGGGGGATTGTTTCATTGTTTCTAGACTGAAGTTGCAATATATAAAAATCACRTCAGCTGGTTTTTGTCATTACTAGAAATAAAATAATGACTTAATGATTTACTATCAATGGCATTCAGATTACAAAAGCAGCACTATATAAAAACCAATACTGCACATATTAAATGGATTAAAATTGAACWAGGTTTCAAATAGCAACTGTATGATGTGGTGACTTGAAATAGCTGAGGATTAGACTCARTGACCCAGGAGGTCTCTTACAGAGTTATACTCCTAAAAATCAATTGTCAATAGGAAATCATCATCAAAGGGGGGCATTTTCTCTGTGTCCTACAAAGACAAAAGTTATGCAACATCTTTWGCCAGGATGGTGAAGTTTTCAGAGGACACAAACACTTGGAGAACACTRAACAATAATGAGAATGGGTCAATAGTCCTAAAAGCTTAGCTGACACCATTATTCTGAATGTTGCCCTGCAGTGAAACTATTTCTGTATCTAAGAGAGCCACTCCAAKAGCATATTCAGAAGTAGGTACTAAAATTCCTGAATACCATCCTGTAAAACAGAAGATACAATGCTTGGAAATCCAAGGAGCGTGTTGTGCCAAATTGAATGTTGTTCTTACCTCAGCACACAGTGCTGGTGAGTCCATTASTCAAATAACATGCACAGTCCAAGGAGGTAGCTGAATTACTGGAAAGGGATCAGAAAAAGGCTACAGAAATGATTCTATGTCTGGAAACTCTGCCTTAAAACAAAAGACRCAAGAAGCTCAGCCTCTTTAACTTCTCTTAGAAAAGAACTGAGAAGCAATGAAATCACAGTCTGTATTTGGGACTGGAAAATATKTATGACAATAAAAAGTTGCTCYGTTTAGCAGACRAAAGGCATGCAATGTCTCACCAGCTAGAGTCTGAAATCACTCAGGTGACATTAAATATATGTTTTATTTCTCTTAATAATGGGTTCAGATAATCACTGAAATAACTTACCAAGGAAAGCAGTAGATTTGCAAATCTCATGACATCTGAAAGGCCAGATATCTTCCATAATGCCATGGCCTGGCTGAAGGAAGCATTCACCTTAACATGGSGATGATCAGGGCCCTTGCTGRGAAAAAAGCAGCATGGGAGATTAAAGCCTCTTTACTGATTTTAAAACCTGTGAAGAAAGATAATCTGCTTGCTTTTATGAACCATTCCCATACAGCCTCTTGAACATCATGCAGAATGTCTCAGGAATCTCTCCATCCAAAAAAACCTTTTATTTTGACTTCAGTGAGCCACCTATTAGGCCTTTATTCTTTCTAAACCTTTCTATTCTCTGAGTTCTGTTTTCRTATCTTCTTTTAATCCAATGATTCCTTCTTGCCTTCCCATAAAGTTGTCATTTCCTTCAGATGCTCAGACTGATGAAAGAGCCATACTGAAATAAAAACTAAATGAGGTGAAAATATATCCCATAAAACCCCCCATTAAGGACTTTACAGAGAGATTTCCTACTCCTCTGGCTCAGATGGCCATATTTTATTCCTTCTAGGAAACAGAAAACCCTTAATCCCAGAAGAATGCAGCCAGAATCAAAGMGCGAGAGGAGGCATTAAGTTCCAAGAAGAGGAGGGGGGAAAGAAAGAAGAATTTTATAGTCAGCCCTTCAACACAATGTGAATGAATGGGCTATCACCAGAACTACTGCGTGGAACACAGGCACTGAGCAGAGAAAAACATGATAAACTGGAAATCTACACAAAATCCATGGTCAGATAGCATTGGGTTAACATCGTGCAATAGGCTGTTGAGTGCTTAATGAGCCAGGCGCCGTTAGGAAAAATGTCGATTAGAGGAAAAAAGCAGAGTGAGAAGAAAGGCATGAAACGTTTGTGCATGGTCATGATTAATTAAGAAATGGAGAGAAATGGTAAATTTGATAGCTTCTCATCCCTTACACAAGAAACTGATTCTTCTTCACAGCAAAATTTATTCTGTCCCCAACCAGCTCTCAGGTTATTACTTCCCCTGCCTGGCTTGTTTATGTCTTTGTTTGTTCTGTGTGTGTGTGTGAGTGGGTGTTTGTTCTTTTGTATTGCCATTTGGTCAGTGATCACACCAGACCAGAAACAGTGCAATRTAACATCCCAGGTTATGCAAAGCTGGTATTTTGTGAAAGGTGGCTGGTGTAAATGTAACATACTTTTTTTCAGTCTGCTCAAGCAGTCACACGGTTTTGTGCATTATTTCATTTCCATTTTTGATCAGGTATCCTGTGTGTTTTGTTTTTTATTGTTATACATTCACTCACTTGACATAAATAAAATTCTTTCATTTACACCTTCTTGATCCTCTCAATTTAGTAACAGAGAGGTGAATTTTAGTGAATCAACAAAACAAATTTGCATTTTAGTGAATCAACACAGCATTAAATGATAGATACAGATTCTTCTGGACATTTTCATATGTTTCTGGAACAAACCCTGCTGGCACTTTCTGCTCAAGCCAAGTCAAGCAATTCAACCAGGATTTGGGCTTGTATAATTTCAATTACTTTTCCCTAAAAAGGAGTCCTCACTATTTTTGTGATGTTTCTTGTCTTAATCGTTGTCAAATTGCTTCTAAGAGATGAACACATGGAATTCATCGAGCATAAAACAAAACTCCCATTCAATTAGATATTGACRGTCTTGAGGGATAACAGCAATAAAATGTGGCCAAGGGGAAGAACAGTTCACGAGTTCTGGTGACCCACGCGTTGTGGGCAGAGGGGAATGTTACATAATCAAAACAACAATGAGGCGAACCACATTGTCTCCTCCACACCCTGCCACCACAGCACTTTTCCTGGAACCAGCCCTGCCACTTGTGAGAAAGCCTCTTTGAAAATCAAACCCCCAAATTTTCAAATCACTTTCAGCCATGTGGGCCAAAGATTCATCTGAACTGAGCCTGCTTAGTTCTTGGCTGTAAGTCAGACATGTTTTCTCACTCTATCTTYCACATCCACCACACCAGTCAGAGGTCAGCAAAGAGAGCTGTCATCTGTTGAGCAGTCCTTTAGGAAACCATGCATTTTGCCCATGATATGGACTAGTCCTCAGCAGATCACCATATCATGGCTTCTAGTGTAGTCTTTATGTTGTATATCTTTGGCTGTTTATGTAGTCTAAGTTATTTGTCTGGACTATATCCAGTCAAAAAAAGGATTCATTTTAGCATAATTCATCCAGCCCAGCAGAGATATCTCAGGTTGATGCCTATCTTGCTTTATTAATGATATATGCACCATTTGTGCAGATGGACATGCTAGGTGGACTGAATTCCATCAATACTTCTGACTTCAGAAGGCACTTTTCAATGGGTGTGACAGTAAGCTGATTGAAATCCCCTTTATTGACTTAACTTGGCTTTGAACCAGAGCAAAATTGAGCTAAGAGCATGAAGAAGGATGCTCGTTCTCTGTGGGACCTGTATCCTTCCCTGCCTTCACTGGTTATTGGAGGGATCAAAAGCTGCTAGACTCCTAAATGAGGCACTTCACTTGCATGGCTGAATTGAGGTGGCCCAAATCTCTGCTTTCCTGGTGCTCTCTGCAGTTATTTCTTGGCAGCACCTGGACCTGTCATCTGTACAAATTCTACAGAACACCTCCCGATCACAATCCCAGCCTTTTGCCTGCATTTGCAGAGATACATTCTCCCACCAAAWGCTGAAATAGCACAGACAACCATCAGGAGTGCCACTCAAACTCATACCTTAAAGCTCCAAGTGCATTTTCTTCTTTATTCTCCTCCTTAAACTCATATTTAATCCATTCCCCTCCTCTGATGSTAAGTCTATACATCCTGAAGTTTCCATGCCACACTCCTTCCCACTCTCTCCTTTACAATACCTATAGGAGTTTTTATTACAGATTTCAGCCCTRTTGTACTGTGATCTGAGCCACAAGAGAGTCATAAGTCACAATCTGTACAAAATACTCCCCTTTCCTAGAATTCACTCCCTCTTTCTGCATTTGTTTACAGAGAATCTTCCTTGGGAAAATATAAGTAACTTCCCTTTTGCCCATACTGRCTTAGTACATGGTTCATAAAACCTACTAATTTCCTTTCTTCCCTTTCATGATACACCACATCTGGACCAAAGCAAATTGCACCAAGAGGAAATGTCTCTTTTTGACACAGCTGAGAATACCCAGTGCAGTACATCTGCTATAATTCATGACTTGCTTTATCAACTCAGGAACACAATTACTTCATCCTTAGCATGTTTTGGGTACTTTTTTTTTTGGTCTGGTTTGGGATGAAAGCATGGTATAATTACAAGCAATGATAAGTTCCACCCAAAAATGTCTTTTCTCAGAATTTGTGACCAGACCTGGTCTTTGGGAGTTTTGCRTATGTCTATCACGGCTCCAGCGTTCATCTCCATAATAAATTACTCATCTGGAGCTGTCATCTACCGGAAAAGATTTTTCATTCCCATATAGTGTAACACTRGTTGTACAGGATGAGGATATACTGTTCACTGACATTCTGATTTCACACATCTCTCTGTTGCACAGCCTGCACAGATCCAAGTCATAAAGCTGAAAGGCTGCAGGGATATTTCCCTGAAGGATGTGTGTGTGAGTGAAATCCATTTCCCTGCTGCAGTCTCATCTTTGAAATCAGCAATGCCTTCCCATCCTGTTTCCCAGGGGCAAACTATGGTCTCTCCACCATCCCACTCCACAAACTGGGACATTGCCAAGGATATCTGCAGCCAAAGGAGGGGAATGCAGTTTCCTACCACAAGAAACAGAGCTGCCAGTGCAGATGTTTAATGTGTACTCTTCTCTGCAATCTGTGCTAAATAGGGAAGCACTACCCAGTTCATATGGAAGAACTGATGTGAACCTTCATCCACAAGTCAAACACAASTGGTCTGAAAAGCACAAGGAGATGTGGGCCAGAAGCAAAAACGCTGGCATTGGACACAGCTTYGTGTTACTCCAGGCTAACATTGCTTGTTATTTACACCATAGTGCCTAAGCCACTTCAAGGAGTGCCTTAAAACKGATGCTAGAACATTCCAGAACAAGAATGACGTGGGGGATATAATCTAACCATGCACTGGAGCAGCTTTGTTCCACAGCCAGAGGTACAAGACACCACCAGGGGTTTGCTCACACATGCAGGTTACCAGCAGCATCTCTGCAGCAAGGCTGGGGCATAAATCCCTGGGATGTGCTCCACAATTCAGCCTCTCCCTCTTTAAAAACAGCCTCAGAGGTAAGCACGGCTCACACTGTTTGCAGCACTTATTCCTGTATTTAAATTCACTCCCTGAGACCCATGACTGTTTCTTTTGGTCATACACTACATCTGTGAGTTCATGTGACATCTGTAACCGATAAAGGAACACTTTCTAAGCTGCTGTGACATYGGTCTGTTTGATGAGTTTAAACAACCTTTGTTCATTTATTCATAAAAATCTCAATTTGGGGGCTCCAAAATTCTGGTCACAGAATACAATTACTCACAAAAAAAAAAAAGCCACATCAAGCAGTCAGGAAGAGCCCAGGTTTATCTCTAGTTTAGCAAATCAGTTAGAAATGAAATCTTTTACTTTTCAGCTGTCCAAATCATATGCTTTCATCTTTTCTGCCCATCCAGAGTCTCATGCCATGAGACAACTGTTCTGAAAATATCACCTAACACATTAGATTATATATGGGTATAGCTAAGATCAAAACTTTCTGGCTTCTGTACAGAGCTCAGACCTTAAATACAGGGACCAAATGTCCTAGAACACCCCAACTAAAACCCTCTGGAGGTTCATTTATCAGAAATTTTATACCCATCAAATCAAATTTTCTGAGGAATACAAAAATCTACATATTAAGAGGTGCTGTCAACAAAGAAAGTTTTTTAGAAATTCTTGTGATTTGGGCTTGTGTAATCACTTTCTTGMTGAGCAGATAATTCATATTCCAGTGCCTGATTGTTCTGAGGAACCAGCGCTTCTTCAGGTATCTCATTTTTTTTTTGGTAGTTTTGCATCATGATTCAAGTTTTAGAGTGAGATCCTTCACTATTACAACCTTCTGACCACCGTTATACCCATAGAGAGTAGATGTAAAACTGTTCTGGAGCACAGAAATTGTCCTTCTGCTATTGTGCCCCATCCTCTTCCCACCAGCACTGGATGCAAACCACCATGCAAATAATTAACACGCTTGCCTCCCTTTGGCTTGACTGATAAAATGGAATCAGACAAATGAATTTTTGGTCCCCACTGATCTTTGAGCACACTGTGTTATGACAGGGTGTGAGATGACATGTCAGATAATGTATAGTGTCACACTCCCCAACTATTTGATGCCATTTAATGTAATGCATCCTGGCATGCCATGATGGGATGACACAAAATGAGAGAGAAGCCAAACTGGAAATAGCAATTACCCACTCTTAACCCTGAGGCAATGGGGGGAAAATATGCCTGTGTCTGGGTGACCCTTGCTCTGCTTATTGCCTAAGCTTCATCCTTCAGGGAGTTTGTTTCGGGTACTCCTCAGTCCGAGGTCATTACCAACCATTCAGATGGTCAAAGTGTCTGTAACCCTCCACTTCTCCAGGAGAAGCAGCAGAGAAATCAACTGAAAAAAATCGTAAATCGCTGTTCCCAGAGTGTCAAGTTGAGCTGATATTTTGTGTCTAATGAGCTGCAAAGCCACAGGATATAAGGAATAAAGAAAAGGCAGGAGAGAGCAGGGAGAAGGCAGGCAGGCTGAGCCGATGATCAGCCTTGCATCCAAAGCTGCACAGACAGAGAGGGTCAGGGATTGTGAGCTGCCTGGCAGGGTGGAAACAAGCAGGACACAGGAATAGCACACCCTGAGCAGCTCAATGCCACCTTTCCCTCCATCTGCAGTCAGCTCTCTGACCTACCTGCTCRGGTGTTTGCTGCCTAAAGTGGTCTCCTCAAAGACCTGAGTCAAAGCATTGCCTCCTGTGTGTCCCCTCGGGCTCTGAATGAGGGGACACTTTCACAGGTGGCAATGCTGGCAGAGTGGAGGGAAAACCAACAGCCAAGAGATGATCCCATGGAATCCCAGGTCTCTGCCACACCACAACACCTGTGTCCAGAAAAAATCAAAGTGCCAAAATACTCCTGGCTGGTGGCACAAACAGGGGGACACTGAGTGATGGCTTTGTGTTCAATGCCACAGACAAGGCAGAAGTCAGAGAGGTTTCAGCAGTTTTCCTTCTCACCGTCCAGTTTCACTTCTTCTTTCACCCTCACTACATAGTTCTCAAAGCAACAATTTCCACCCGCTTGCCTAGATCCCAAATTTCAAACACATCATACTAGSAATGAGTTCAAATCAGGGAGACAGCTTCCATTTGATCCAAATCTAGTGTACCCTGTTTCATAYGTCTGCATGAGGCTGTGCTKTCCAAATGCTCCYCTGCCAATCTCAGWGKCCCCCATCTCATCACAGCAGYATTTTTGCTCCCATWWYTGGYTCCTGTAACCCTCCCAATAACTGTGCAGCCCCRTTGTCTGTTTGTTCAAGCTTCAGTGTGAATACCTACACATGGTCACATATGTCTTGCCATTATTTGCTCATCATTTTCCCAAAACCCATTATGGTGAGTTGGCTGAAGACACTTCTAAATGGGATTAAAATTAAAATCTGATTCTTCTGATTAAAGTCTGATTCTTCAGACTTTTAAATGGGATTAAAAGGAGGCCAACATTTTGACATGATGTAAACCACTTCTCATACAAATCTTGCCCTCAACCCTCAACATGTCTGTTGTTGTAACTTCTAAAATAAAATTTGTATTTTTGAGCTTATTCATAATCCTCTTAAAACAACCCAAACACCACAAAACAAATAAACAAAGAAATCCCCACCACAATTCAAACCAAAATTACACCTCCATGAATAATGTCATAAATATACAAGACATTCGTTCTAAATATCTGTCAGAGGCTGCCTTGGTCTGTTCCCTCAGGCTTGCAGCACTCTAGAAACAAAGTGATAGTATATTTTCATTCATTTCTTCCATGACTAAGGAGACTTTATCCTACTTATTGAAAAACATTTTAGCAATATAGTGAGAAAGATGGGGAAATGCTCCAGAGCACAGAGAACAATGAACACATCTTCTTTTATCAATTAACAGTTAGCAACTATGAATATGGTGTGATGGATCATAGCTACACTGAACTTACATAAGGACAAATTCCTTATTTTTACCAAAATTGGGAGATTTATTATGGCAAAGCTGAAGGAAATATAGATTTATCAAATGAAGAATTAAATTTTTAGGCTGTATAGTGCATCTTATTCTACCTATTTTATGTGAACTTCTAATTAAACGTAAGTTCTCTTTTTGTAAAAGAGTGGCAAATCCCCAACGGAGTGGCAAAACTGAACAAATTGCAAAATCATACAGTGTAATTGCCAGAAGAAAAATGCTAAAAGGATGCAATACAATTCTAACCAATGGAATACTTAAAAAATAAACCAAAAAAAACAAAAATCCAGACATCTGAAACTGTTGCTCCAAATCAATGTGGCAACTGCAAGGTTTAAGTGAGGTCTTTGTGTGAGGTCCTGAACAAATGATTGTGAGCAGGAATTCAGACATGAAACACTCTAAGTTCAGGCAGAGAAACAGAATAAGCTCCATGAGTGACACAGATCTGAACTGCAGGATTTTTCAGACCTGATGGTGATAGAGGTGGTTTCYGTGAAACACAATGTATTCCACACTTGTTCAATCCTTGAGACAGTCCTACACAGAATCAAAGTACATTTAGGACCTCAGTGGAGGCTACTAGAGAAGTCAGGAAACARATTGGGCAGCATTGAGGTACAGCAAGATTCACCTTCACCTAAAAAAAAAGAGTATAGAGTTAAGCTGGTCCCCCTGGTCTCCAATTAGCTGCATCTCTGCACCAAGTCATAAATAACATTATTCAACACTGTCCCATTTCTGACTCCTCATCCTACAGCCCMTCTGTGAAAACCCCAGCACAGCCCAGCAATCAGTGCTTTTCTGTTCAACTTTGGGTGCATCTGTGGATAATATTGACATAAACAATAAAATATGACATAGCAGTAAATGTGGATATATTGACATTAACACACGCATGAAAAACTGTCTATAAATAGAATATATAGGTGAAGATCATATTTATATATAAATAGAATATATAGGTGAGCAAATAAGCCTCATCTCCTTCCCAATACATGTTTAATATATTTCTGAGTACTTCAATTTCATTTTTCCTTTTGACATCAGAGCTGCCTCTGCTGTGATCCTCCTGCAGTTTAAGTAGCGCACTCGTGTCCAAGACTTAGATTTCATACTTTATAGACTATAAAAAATACAGTTAAACCTTAGAGGACAGGCATTGCAAGAACACAAACACTCATAAAGATCCCACAGGAGCCTCTCAATTGCCTTAATTCCTTATTGTGTTGCAGAAAAACTTTGCTTCTTTGAGTCATTCCAGTCTCAACAAATTGGGAATCACAGGTAAGCAAAAGTTTTATCCATTTGGATAGCGACCAAAATCTCTGTCCTGCCAATGACTAMATTTGTGTTGTTAGARAACTGTTGGYTCTCTGTGAATCAAAAACTCTGCCMTCCAAAGRTYAAGCATAAAAGCAAAGAAATAAATAAGGCTTAGGGTACTGCTAYCTTCTGTCAGACAATCCTTCACCAATAGCTTGAAGATGTCAATCCACATCAACTGAATGTGGCAAAGGAACAGCAACCTCAGAGGGGCTGCACTCCTACAGTTTTTCTGGGTATTGGTAACTGACGGGACAAAAGCTTATTACTGACAGAGAGGTCAATATCCAGAAATTTATTTTAGATATCAGGAACCTCCCTTGCCTGCCAATAGACAAACACCAAAGAAATGAGATTTCTGAAGTTCTASTGTTCATGGTGCTTCACTCCCTGAATCAGGCAGTAGACAATACTTAGACCAAGAGTCAAACTCCTTGTGTTAACCCAAAGCAGAACATCTCCCTTTACAACAAAATTTTACAAACAGAGGAAAACCAGGATCAAGATGATAAGGCCCCTATTCACAACGACAAGCAGCTGTTAAGACATGGCTTTATGTGACTCTGCAGCTCATTCACAGCTGACTGAAGGGAATAGTGCATCCTCTGCAAWAAGGTATTACTCAATATTCCATCAAGTATTGTGTGCTAACCCATAAACTACTCCATCACCTTTATGAGATTTATATGGGTATAAATTTAAAGTAGTTCTAAATGAAGTCTCGAGCACTGTAGCTAKCAGACTTAATAGTTCTATGTGGAGTCCTATAATTTACCATTAGAAGCATTTTTATTTTAGAACAGTAAACAGTCTTTATCTAGTTAATTATCACTGAAAGAACAGATGATACAATACAAATTAAGAAACAGTAGACACCAAATATTATTATTCAAGGCAAGATTTCCTGAATAATTAGCAGCACCTTCTCTGCCCCTCAGGGGTTTAACTGACAGGGATMTATGGGGGTACATGTATCACCCTCTGATCCTATTTTGAAAAATGTATTACTTGCTCAAGAAATACACTGATGGAAATTACGGGACTCTGGAAAAAGTGATGGAACCAARCCAAAARGAACATTAAATACTCTGTTAAGATYTCCTAATTACAGTGTCCTAAGAGGATGATCTTACATTCATAGGGGGTTTGGTACTTCAATACTCCTTATTACAGATGTACCTGATTTTGGGTCTTGTGGTTGTATTGTTGTTTTCACTTTCACTGAATTGTTGGGAACCAGTCTGAGAAATGAGGTTGTAATATTCCAGGAAGAAATGCAAGAAGAAGGGAGTCCTCCTCCTTTGGTCCCTGAGAAGCAACACACCAATTGCACCACAGATTGAGCCCTGAAGCCCTGGGGWCCCAGGGTCAGCCTTGGCAGGCATTTTACACTTCTTGTACATAGATTTTGGCAGCATTTTGAGAGTCAGAGAAAGCATTCTGCTCCTCAGTTRATGTGAAATGTAATCAGAGTATTTCAGGAAAAGCCCAGGAAAATCAGCTGAAAGAAACCATGACCCAGTGGAGCAAAAATCCAAAGAGATCGGCCGTGCAGTTTTTCTTACTTTCACTGAAGCATCTGCAGGAGAAAGATTTGTGAGAGAGTGAATGAATGGAAGTTTTCCTATGTAATGGACATCCTGATACACTTGGGGAAATAAAAATTAGACAGGAGTAGAGGGATCCTCTGAAGCACACAGGGTTCAGCTGAGAAATGAGAAAATGTTCAATATTTTAAAGAAATCTTTGTTTTAAAATAATCTTTTCAGCATGAGCTAAGGACTAGAGTAGCATTTTGTTCTGGTAATTATTTTTACAAGAGTAGGACAGAGATCTCCAAGAATAAGGTTCTTTTTTGTGAGGTTCTTCATGTTGTCTTTTTAAATAGACATGAAAAATATGGGGGGAAAGTAAGCAGCATAATTTTCTGCATGAAGAACTAAAAAGAAATTTTAAAACATGCCCCAGGACATTGCAGAAATAACTATCAAAGCACTCATGGTCCCAGCTCCTTGGTCACAGTCACTAGCACAGGAATCACCTGACCTAGCACATCAACCACGTTAACCCTCCCTCACTACAGCTCCCTGTGATTCAGCCTTCTGATGCTTGTAGAAAATAGAAAGTAAATTACATTACAGAACACTTAAAAAAATTATTCTTCTTTAAAATTATGGGCATTAAAAACAACAAAAAAAATCAAGAAAAGCTGCCACTTAGTTCTAGCAAAGCCCATTTAAGCATGATCTCAGAAACTTTCTTAATTCTGGATCTTTCTTAATTCCTGACCCTGGGATCCCTGATTCCCTTTGGCTGTGGGTCTTTAGGTGCTCACCAATTATTCCTGCTTACTCCAAACACTTCTGTCCCTTTCCTAAAGTCTGAGGGATCTTTCTGCCTTTTCAGATGATGAGTGGCAGTGCAGTGTCTGGACTGCCTGGTCTGAGGAAAGCAAGCAGAATTACACCCTTGAAATACACTTTGTAAAAATCAATAAGAGATCAYRAYGAGGACAGTCAAGCATTGGAACRGAGAAGTTATGTACTCTCCATCCTTGGAGGATTTGAAAGCCCAATTGGGATGAAGCTCCAGTCTCACAGCTGACCCTTCTTTGAGTACAAGGCTGGGCAAAAAATTTTCTGAGGTCCTTTCYAACCTGGGTTTAACCCCTAAACTCATGATCYTACYGTGCCAAACATATTCTCAGCAGTAYTGGAASTRGATTCTTAATTTTAAAATATCCTAAATTCTGCAATATGATTCAGTTTAAATTATGCCTCACTGGAAGAAATAGAAATACTTTCTAGACAGATTTGATATTAAAAAACCCTTCATTTGTGTCATTGACACCAGCAGTGGTGTTTCCAAAAGCAGTCAGAAAGCCTCAGATGATTTCCTAGAATTMTCTAGGAAATCTGATGGCAGTGTGATAAATGAATTATTGAAACCTGACCTCCTGGCCCATCTTGGACCTTGTGCTCCATTCTCTGTCTACCTGAGTAACAACTCACACRCCCAGCAGAGCCACCTGAGGCATTGCAAAGCTCTATGCCCTGTGCATGCAGCCAAACATGCTGGGCTCAGATGAAATACCTTGAATTTCCTGAACAAACTTGAACTGCAAAACACYTGGAGAGGCTGCATCTTTTCAATGAGCAGTCAGAGCTGGGCAAAGCAAGAAGATACAAACCCATAGCAGAAGTGAATGTTGGTGTCTTACCGTACATAATGGAACATGAGGCAGACAGATTTTGTCCTCTATGTTTTATAAAAATACCTATTATAAAAAGTCCAGCATTTTAACTAGGCATATTGGTTAATGTTTAACACATACCATGAGCACGTCAAAGTTYCTAATCAACAAAATTATTTTTCTTGCTTCTTAACTGGAAATCTACGTGTGTCCAGATGCAGGATATTATTTGATTCTGAAAACTTCGATTYTGTTGTGACTGTCTTCCCAAAATTATATGCCCCTGTTGTGTGGCACATTTTTTGATTGATGAAGTGTTGCTCGTTCATGTGCAATGAGGTGTGACACAAGAGTTTATAGGACACACTCTGCCTGGGTTCATTACTTCTATCATTAGTTGGAGACTTCCAAACAGACTCAAATCCATCCACACAACTTTGGTTTCAGTTTGCTGAAATGTGAAAAGTCCATCCTTTCCACTATCACAGTTTATGGCACAGTTTTAGTCTGATGCTGCTATAGAATCATTCTACAGCACATTAAAAGACAGAACAAGGGCTACCACTGTGACAACCTTGGGGTTTCACCACTTCCCTGAAGCCAGTAGCCCTATCAGGTACTGATATCACCAAGGACTTCATGCACACAGTTGAGAAACAGTGGTTTCATTAATTATCACCAATCAGCTGAATCATGGAGGCTGTCCAGATGATTGCTCATCTCCAGATATGTGGAAACATAATGCAACTTTAATGCTCTTTATCAAAGTTTAAGATAAAAGACTTGACCTCATTGTCAGGTCGAGAGCATGTGCTCTCAGGGTTGTGGAGAGCTACATCAGCTCTGTCCCTACACTCCAGTGGGTTTGATTGTCACATCTCTGTTGCATTTTTGAGAGCTGTGTATGCTTGATTTAAGATGATTGACCCCATTGCCTGAGATCCCTGAGCATTGCAGAGATCAAGATCTCTGCAGCTTCCAGCAYACCTGTGCAAAACCACAAATGCCAGCTTTGAATTTATAGGAACAGCAAAGGAACCTGAAAACACAAAGATATTTGAAGAAAAACYTGCGACTTTCCAATAAAATCACGTCGTCCAACTGTTTAAGGCTAATGATGGYCTACAGTCAAAGATCTGCAAAAGCATAACAGCAATTGGAGTCATTGCCTTTTGTGTATCCCTGAGCATCAGAAAACACACCAGATACTCAGCAACAGTTATGCAATAGGAAGCAATAATTTCCGGCAATTTCTACATCGGTGTTTTATATAATGAACACACTGATGTGGAGCAGACCAACGACCAAGCCACAGGAGGATGGAGAGCTGGCAAGCAGATTTATAACTCCTGAAAAAAAGATTAAAAAAGGGGAAGAAAAGAAGGTGTCAGCTCCAATATCATGCTTTTTCAACTAGAAACCTTCCAGGAACTCCCCCAGACATTGTGCAACATGATTCCACAGAGCTCCAAGAAGGATATTGAATGGGTACAAGAGCTTCTATTTAGCATCTGTGTAAAGTATGGGGAGGATGAGAAGTTGTAAGGCAATAGATTGAGACTGCTGGAAATTTAGATTCCCATTCTGTTGTCAGTYCCAACAGAAACATGCAAGGAGAAATCAGGAAAGCTACTTTGGACCAAAATTCAAAGATATTTTTAAAAAATTGGTTACCTAGACAAAACTTTAAATACTCTATAGCTGGAGTTTTATGGGAAGTTAGGATAAAATTTCTCAGGAATCTTTGGAGAAAAGAAAACAACTGGCACCTCTTGGRTCTGGCACTGGTGATTATCCCTGAGGACTACACATGTTCTTCATGTTATACATATGCCAGTGTAAAAGCTTGTGCTTAGATCTCTCTCTGAATACTGAAATTGTTCATATTGTCTTCTCACACATTCTCATGTTTGGAGCTTCTTGGAGCAAAGACAGTCACTAACCTACATTTTATTGGCTGACAGAGCCCTTTGGGAGGAACTTCTGGAATGGCTAAGGAATCCAGGAAGGATAGATGTTCTTCTTGGAGCAGAAGTAGACTGTTCCCTGTGCCAAAAGATGARCCAGTGGGGAAGACTGGCCTGACTGAAGAGAGTTTTGCCTGGGACTTTAAAAAAAAAAGGAGAGTTTAGGGTATTTTGTGAAATGGATAGGCAACTCAGGAGAACTAAAAGGATGCAATGAAATTATGCAAGGAGAAAATTAGAAGGGCCAAAGCCCAATTAGAACTTAATCTGGCTGCTGTTGTACAATACAATTAAAAATGTTTATATAAATACATTAACAAAAGAGGTTTCCTCCTTCCAGGGAGGAAACACAGGGACACGGGATAAGGCTGAGGTACTTAATGCTGTCATTGTCTCAGTCTTTGAGTAAGAGCAGTTGTTCTCAGGGTACCCAGCYCCTTGAKTTGRAAGACAGGGASAGGCAGTGGAATGAAGCCCCATAAKAMAAGGGAAATGGTCAGTGACTTTTTAYAGCACTTACACAGATCCATGGGATCRGATGGGAWCCACCCAAGGGCACTGAGGCAGCTGTGGAAGAGCTGACCAAGGCACTGTSCATCATTTACCACCAGTCCTGGCTCAGCAGAGAGGTGCCAATTGACTGGATGTCAGCAAATGTAGACACCCATCWACAAAAATAGCCAGAAGGAGGATCCAGAGAGTTACAGCTCTGTCAGTTCTGTCTGACCTCAGTGCCCAGGAGGGTTATGGAGCAGATCACCTTGAGTGCCATCACACAGCACATGCAGGACAGCCAGGGGACYAGGCTGAGCCAGCAGGGGTTTATAAAAGGCAGGTCCAGTTTGATCAATGTGTTCTCCTTCTATGACAGAGACCAGCTTGGAGGATGAGAGRAASTCTGGATGTATCTACCTGGACTTTAGTCCAGGAGTGAGTCCAGTGCTCTGGGCAATGGAGCTGGGGAAGGGACTGGAGCACAGTTCTGATGAGCATCTGAGGGAGCTGGGGGTGTTTAGGCTGGAGAAAAGGGTCTTTAGGGGACCTTATCGCTCTCTACAACTACTGGAAAGGGGTTTTTGGTAAGGTGAGGGATTGGTCTCTTTTTCYAGGTAACAAGCCTCAGGTTGTGGAAATGGCCTTTAGTTATGCCCAGATGGTTTAAATAGGACATTGGGAAAAAATTTCTTCATGGAAGGCATTATCAAGCATTTGAACTGACTGCTCAGGGCAGTGATTGAGTCACCATCYCTGGAGGTAYTTAAAAGATGAATGGATGTGACACTTRGGGACGTGGTTTGGYGGTGGAYTTGGCAGTGCTGGGTTAATAGTTGGACTGGTCACCTTGAAGGCATTTTCCACTCTAAATGATTCAATATTCATTCCATGACTAAAACAAACTAGCTAATCATAAACCTATAAATAATGACCAAAAATACAATTATAAGAGGTAATATTAAAAAGTAATCTTTAAAGATTACATCTCAACTGTGATTATGTTCCAGTTCAGGCCATCATGACTTTCCTAAGGTGAAAGAAGGCCTGATTCAAAGCAGGGTTAACGTTCATATATGTCCACTTAACTCCCTGGAATATGAACACTTCCCAGGACATACCATAGAAAGCCACAATCTTGGWAACCTCAGTCTTGCATAAAGTACAGTTTACTGTGACTGATAAACACATGAAAGGGTCATGGCATTTCTTCTAGGAAAATCAATTGAAACTTTGCACAAACATCAAGAAAACCACCTGTGGCCCAAGTAAAAAAAATATCATTATCCCTGTGGGTTTTTGTTTTTTGTTTTTTTTGGGTTTTTTTTTGTTTTTTTTTTTTCCAGCAGTGAATTCTACAGCCAGAGCATGATGAACAGAAACATTAGCATATTATTACTTATTCAGAAATGGCAGCATTGGGTTTTCCAAGGAATAGACTGAATGCAACAAGTCTTTGATTCTGGCAGGCAGTTTCTTTCCAGAGTCCCAAAGGTTGTACAGACTAGCAGACAACTGTTTGCATATTCAGTCTGCAGAGTCAGTACTCCGGGGAAATGTTTTTGTTTTACCTTAAAGTCTTTGGAACATTAAATTTTATAGACAAAAAAATCACATCTGCTTCCACACTTCTAAGACATTTACAGGTGATCTGACCTCTTTTCAGCCTCATTAGACTCACCAAATAATTGCAAGCAAACAATTAGGCCCCCTCCGAATGAGAAAAGTGGAGAGTAGGAGAGAGAGTAGGATGCATTCTTAATTGGCACATCCATGCACCACTGTGCTGCTTRGCTCGTTGCTGCTGTGTGATTTAACACCACAGTCTGGGCTTCCCCTGGGCCTGAGAGCAACGTGACAAGGGATTTTAAAATGTATACCTCTGGGAAACGTAATAAAGCAAAAATACTGGGGAGAAACTGAGGGAGCAGCTGTATRTTTAAGGGAGGTTTTGTATAAACAGTGCCAAATTACAGCTCTACCAAAGCCTGAAGATGGGGAGAAAGCAATGCAAAGGGGGATTTGGATAAAATTCATGGCTTAAAAGTCACAGAACCTRTGGATGTTCGACTCACTGAAAATCATAGAATCATAGAATGTGTTTGGAATGTCTTCCAAACTGAATGGAAGGTACCTTTAAAGGTCATTTAGTGCTACCTCTTTGCCATGGACAAGGACATGTTCCACAAGATTAAGTTGCTCAATGCCCTGCCCAACCAGACCTCAAACATTTTCAAGAAAATAAAAAACCTAAGTGTCTCAAATAGGGAACCTGAGACACCTTGAAGAGAAGCACTGATGGTTTATTGCCTGGAACCTGACATAGCCACAAGGATTTGCACAAAGAGCTGAAATCCAGGATTCTGTAAGTGTTCCTAATTAAGCCAAAAACGTTTCTATAGTCATGCTTCACTTCCATGTCACACATAGCTCAGGAGATGATAACAAAGGCAGAACTGTGACAATTCTTGATTTCTTCTRTTCTTCATTTCTTCTGACCTCCAAATCATTCATCACATTCCTGGAAGGAAAAAAAAACCCATAAAGTGACACCTGAGTGGTCAAGAAGAACTGTGTGAAAGGAAGYCTTGGCAGTGCCTCTCCTCTCTCTGTGACACATGGCCATACYGACCAAGGAAAGAATTTGCTCAAGTTATTTCAATTCTCCAAACTTTCTCCTCCTCCTGGGGAGCATTTTTCTTTGGTTCATTAAGCAGGCTTTGGTGGCAGTGCCTGAACAAAATATTTCATGTGTCAGAGTACTACATTATCTTTCCACAGGCATAAATGTTGATTTACAAGGTTCTTTAGAGTAGGCTCACACTTTAGAAGTGGTCCAAAGGGAGAAGACTAGAATGTGCTTTGTGGGATATCCTGGGAAAGTCTCATTACACACATGTGCAGCTTTAATCCTAAGTGTTTTGAGATCTCTCTAGAGTACGAASAAGCTCAGCTATTAAGGGAGCAAGCAAGCCTCTAAATTTTCCCTCAAGTAGCTGATGAAGAATGTTGATTACCCACAAACCTGGTCCAGMAAAACCACATCACTGCTGCCCCCAGAACCACTGCAGTGGTTGAAGGAGTTCATTTTCCACAATCAAGACACATTAAGGTCTCAAGCAATGCTGTTAATGCAGCTCCACAAGTCTGCTGTACCCCAGGGTGAAAGCAGGTGTGACCACTGAAACATGAGCAAACCCCACCATCTCACTCCGCTTTCCATTTCCACTTTCCAAGGGAAAATTTGACCACTGCCTGGAAGGGGTTGGTGAAACCCAGAAATAAGAGAGATCCATCCAGTACTAATCCTGTCTGTCAGCTTTCCCAGGAGTCACCTCTGACATGGCAGGAACATCTCTGCAATTATGGACATCAGCATCAACTCCATATCTCGAAATTTTCTTCAGCTCTCATTGGCACAAGGAGAGTAAACAGTAAAATTCTGAGYAGCCCACACCCAGCACTGAGGTTCAACAATTTCTAGCCTGGAGCAATAAGAGGGTAGATATCCGTGTTTCTCATGGATAGGGAGATGTGAAACATTTAGCCCAAGGCATTATCTTGTGTCCCATCTTGGATGGCAGCCAGAAGCTGCAGTCTGAGAAGAAGGTGGGAGAACCAAGTTCATCCATGGATGTGGAATAAAAATGTTGTATGAGGAACACGTGGTCCTCCACCTTCTCACAGCAACTGCATCACAAATCAAACCCTGTTCCCCTCTCCCTAGAGCAGCACAACTCATCTTGAGCCAACTCCACCTTTTTTTACTGATTCTAATTCTAATTCAGGGCATTTTCAGCAGAGTCAATGTGTTTTATTTTCTCTTTCTCAAAGAAAGATATCCCAATATCACTGAAATCAAAAGGAGATTTTAGCCCTTGATGGAATCTGGACAGAAAGCAACAGAGAAAAGCTTTATTTCAGGGGAGACCCAGCAGATTCTCACTGACAGTGAACAATGGGTCCCAAAGCAGAAGTGGGAAGGCTGGGAACACTGATCTCATTTGGCATGCAGACAGCATCTCCAGCTCCCTGCATGTCCAGCTCAGTGGCAAAGCGATGAGTGAAGGTYGCCCTGGTGACCCCAGTCTGGGTAATGTCCCCAAATGGTGCAGACACACAGACCTGCACAATGAGCTGTCAGAGCAGGGAARACTGGACACTTCTTCACATTCAAATTGCACTGTCAAAAACTTAAGGCAGAAACATGTATTTTCAGTCTTAAATCATACTGCTCAGCACAGACTGAAATGAAGATGGGGCTCGGAACACTTTTCAGAGTCTGCTTTCAGTAAAATAGCAAGRAACTCTGTACCAATTCCCCCATTTAAAAAATCATAGCTGGTACAGTAWGATTTATTGGATGAGATTATGCAGAGACATAACATAATTTTTAAAGATTACTCTTAAATAACTGTGAAGTTACTTCAAGAATGAGATCCTTAGYAGGGGTTGCTGAATTCTTTCTGGACAAGTCAATAACAATACAAATATCAACTATTCAGTCATGTAGCATAGCCACCAGGACACTGCAGATGTTAGAAGTGCTCTCCTTGACTGCTGCAGAAGGCTCCAATGATTCCCATCAGTTGGAAGCAGTTTGTGTTTTTTTGATCTGGTGGGCCCGGTCTGAAAAAGACCCTGGAGATTTTGCAGACTGCATGCAGCCACTCTGAGCACCTGAGGGCAATGTGTTTAGATTTTGTATTCCCATCCTATACCCTACATGCCAGACCAAGAAAATCCCCCAGAGATCAGCCCTCATAGACCTTGATGAGGTCCCCTTTCAGGTGTCTCATTTTGAGGCTGAACAGACCCAGCTCCCTCAGCCTTTCTTCTTAAAAAAAAAAAGGTGCTCCTGTCCCTTAACCACTTTGTAGCCCTTCATTGGACCCATTCCAGGATCTCCATGTCTCTCTTGTCCTGAGGAGCTCAGAACTGGACACAGCACTCCAGATAAACCTCACTAGAGTGAGTAGAGGGGCAGGATCACCTCCCCTGACCTGTGGGCAATGCTTTTCTTAATATGGCTCAGGGTACCACTGATCTTCCTGGATGCAAGGACACTGCTGGCTCATGGACAACTGCTGTCCATCAGGATCCAAAATCCTTCTCCCCAGAGCTGCTTTCCAGCAGGTCAGTCCCCACCCTGTCCTGATGCCYGGGATTGTTCCTCCCTGGATGCAGGACTCTGCATTTRCCTTTGCTGAATTTCAGTCAGTCCTTCTCTGCCAGCTGTACACTTTCYCCAGCCCCCATGTCATTTCCACCASCAGACCCATCACCTGAGTGTCTGATACCTGTGAAACCCTCCTGCAAAGGGAAAATGGGGCACATGCATCAGTGCCCTCTGCCCTGGCTCCTTTTTGCTGTTACTAGTCACTGTCACTACAGCCTTGGCTGAGATCAGGTGCTTGTCACAGACGTGAACATATCCTTGGCTAAACATGGGGAGGAGTCTGTGGCCGTCTGGTGACATTGTCCCTTTTTCTGATAGTCCAGGCTTGGAGAGTCCTTGCTGCATCACTCACAAGAGGCTCTGTCGTGAGCCACACTCCAGTCATGGAATCTCCTGTCCTGGAATGTACATGGACAGTGAGGGAGCTTTGGGATTTTACAGCGAGGCAGTGCTGGCAGGGAGAGGAGCAATGGGGGATTCAGGGAACTGGAAAACCCAGACACCTTCCTCTGGATGTATTARACCTTTTGGGTCAGCACGACCTGCAGATACACCCAGTGACCATTTCTTCTGAGGGACCTTGAAGTCCTGCCTGGCAGAAGCAATGCCTCTGCCTCCCACAGGCTGGAGCAGAGCCTGGTGCCACCAGCCAGGAYATTCCTGCTGGGAGAGGAGTTCTCAGCACATTGCTGGTGGTGCTAAGGATGAGGAGCAGCTACCAGCCTCCCATAACATCCTCTGAAATGTGACTGAGCTGCACCAAATCCATCTGCTGCCACATGAGGGAGAATATGGCACCTTCTGTGCCTTTCTAACCACTGGCAAAGGCTCTCTGTGAACTGGACCACAGCACCCTCCTTGGAAGAGCCACTTGCCCTCCCTGTTCACTCTTCATCATGATTAACTCCTCCATCMCAGAGAGGGACACGAGCATCCATCTCTGCTCGGCCAGCTGGAATCAGTGGCCAGCACACCCCATGCCATTTATCACCAGCAGTGACATGGGACAGGGTGACAGCAGGTGCCATTTGTGTCATCTCACTGCGTGAATCGACTGATTAATTAAAGCCACACGGCCCCCAGGCTGCTGGGAGGGCGAGAGGGAGCAGCAGGGATCATTTGTTTGCTCTCCTTAGCCCTCACTGTCTCCTTCAAAGGCCCTTTGAGCTGGAGAACAAAAATCCCATGGCRCCTTTGGGCATGGAGATGGGAAAGGTGATGTCCCCTGTGGATGGCTCTGGAAGGTCACTGCTGCTGGAATTCCATGCTCCAGGGGTGGGCATGAGGACAAATATGAGTCCAGATGGACTTATTCCATCTCCTGCAACCTTGTTTTCAAACATGCTGCTTTGAAAGATGTGACAAATAGGAAGAAAAATGCAAGCAAACACTGAGATAATTAAACAATTGTCCCACATCCTGTAAACGAGGAATCTCTATTATTCATGGACCAGAGCTGATGGGTGCAATACCATTCTTTTTGTTCTCACACTACAATGCATCCATCCAGTTTCACCAGCCCTCACATAACTCTTAGTTCAAGCAGTTCCAGTAAGTCTGGGCAGACACTGATGTGAGASCAACACCCACCCCTGTCATGCAGTCCCCAGAAGGGCTCAGTGACAGACCCCAGAGCTCTCCTGGCCCATTTTCAGCTAGGCTGAGTTTTGTAACTGCRTGATCCTCAGTGACATGATATGCCATTTAAGAGTAGCCCAAGGGAAATTCGGGTATGAGGCAGATCTGACTCACAGGGGGTGAGGCTACACATTGAACTGGAGCAGCTATTTGGGATTGCCATGCACTCCTGGTACAGAGATRCCAACTTCCCTCCCACAGCACTGCCATTGCTCATTCACCACAGCCAGTTTTCCTCACTGCTCTGGGCTGAAAAACTTCTTCTGACCCTGATCAATGTCCAAAACATTTGCCACACTTGGAGACTTGGAAGTAGAGGACACATTTCACTGTGGAGACACATCACCCTGCTACTCTTCAACACTTGCTTACATCTCAGTGGAGCAAAGGGCATTGGCTTCTCTATTATGTATTGCAAYCAAAATAAAGAAAATGTTAGCACCCTAGAGCTATTGCCTATTTCCCAGACTCAAAATAGCCAGTTGGCACAGCTTAAAGGTGGCTTGCACTCAGCCTGCCAAGTAATGCTACTTCAGTGAAAGCACTGCAGCTCTCACTGCCCAGYGCTTGTGCACACCCTCTGCCCTAGTCCTACATCAGCCAAAGCCAGAAGGAGACTAAAGAAAAAGATTTACAATGATTTTGCTGGAGACTGAATGTGGATCTTTCATTGGATGGTCCAAGAGGAAAAWGCAGCTTTTCATATTATCAAGCACACATGCTGGCCCCTGATCAGTTTTCTAGGGCATTGCAACTGAGAGTTCAAGGAAGTTCAGYAGCAGTCAAGTGGGTAAATTCCCTCTTCCCCAGCAGCAGTGCCAGGGACACCATGGGGAACACCTGATTTCACTGAGGAGCATTTATCTGGATGTATTGCCCTGTACCTGCATCTCTCAACACTCTGAGTTTAAAAGATAAGATGGCTCCCAGCTCGGTTATCCTGCAGGGAAGATACAGTATGGGGTTAATGCACCAAAGCTGAGCCATCAGTCAGGAGAGCCAGCAGAGTTCACCCCTAAACCAGGATGGGCATGAGCAGTGGTCCTGGAAGTCTTGTGCAGCCTCGTGTGACACACTGGGCATCAGCCCCAGCTCGGTCAGGAGCCCTGTCTTTTGTAGGAGCAAATACCAGGGAACTCACCCTAGAACACCCTGACCCCGCTGGCTCTTTGGCTGAGAAGAAAGGGAAAAGCAGCCACAGAAGCTGAGGCACTACAGGTGCAGGTCAGGGGAGACTCCATAACTTGCACCAAAACCCAGAACTTTAACATGTGTATATCGAGTTGGGCACTATAATTGAAACTGGGGGGAAAAGGGTCATTTGGCAACTCTCAAAGCAGAGCAGCATGAGAGATGATTTGCTGTGCGTCCTCCACTGCCCCTGAGCAGTGGATGGGTCCCTGTGCACCTGGAGAGGGAGCAAAGCCCTCTGTCCACTGCGTGCAGCACCAGGCTCGTACATGGGCCAAGAGAGGGGCTGAAACAGCAAAGCACAGATGGGATTTGGACTGTCCAGAGCGGGCAGTCGAGCACACAGCAGCACAGAGAGCTCTCTTCTCCTGTCCCCTTCCCTCAGTCACACTGCTCTTGTCTACAGGAGAGATCCCCTCCMATATCCTCTCAGCCCCAGCATGGGGTGAGCACCTTCCTCTTCCCTCACAAAGCTCGAGCCATCGTTCACCCACCCACGGCTTCCTTGGGAGACTGAACCCAGCTCCGACCGTGCCTTCCCATCCCGCAGCCTTTGCTGCCATCTACAGCCCCACGACTCCCCACGGGGACAGGATGGGGACAGGCATGGGCTGCCCATCCCRGAGGAACCCACCTGATATGGGATGCTGGTTGGCCTCTGCCTCTGCTCCTGCAGAGCTCCCCACGGGTGGCTGAATAATGCATGGGCAGTAATTTCGTTCAAGCAATTCACCCTTTTTTTTTTTTTTTCTGCAGGTTTAATCGTTAGGAGACAAATTGCCCTCATCCCTGGTTTCCTGGATGAGGAATCATTAGGGGCCAGACCAGCAATTTATTATATTTTGGCAGAGAGAAGGTCTAAATGCTCTAGGGTGGGTTGAGGAAGGAATGAGCTCTCACAAAGCCCATGAATTWATGCTGCTAAACACTCACCTCTAATCCCGTGTGTTCATTGGCAGAGTGATTGCTTTTATTTGAGGCACAAAAAGAGTGAGGCAATGGGATCTTGCATGAGACTCTGCATAGTCAAGATCAGGAATTCCCAATAACACTCCAAGTTTTTCAAGCTGCCAGTGAGCACAGTGATGTGATTCCCACATCATCCTTCCTTCTCTCGGCACCCAGAAGCATCTTTCCACACCACCACCCCAATATAAAAATAAAAAACACTAATTCCTGTAGAAAGGAATTTCTCAGCAGGTTTCCATGTGTTCCAGGTTATCAGTGAATATCGTCCTTCCTGGATATAAAAGGCAGGAGCCTCATCAGAGGATTCCACAGGATTAAACTGGAGGCTGGGCTTCAGCTCTGCAGTGACAARCAGAGATGAGCCTGGTGCCCTTGCACTGGGAGATGGGTGCTCCTATCTCTCTCGATATGCACAGGTATAAATGGCAAACTGAGAAAATAAAATGTAAGGTMAGGTTAAATTGAACCTGAATTTACTGAGTGATATTCCATTTAAAATCATATGCAATGTACTTTAATAGTGGAGATTATAAAGTATCAGGATAAGATTGTTAAAGCTGCTGGTGTGTTCAGGCAGTAAATGAGAAGTCAGAGAAATTTCTGTTTTCAGTGAAAATTATCCCACCTCTTTTAAATATATTTTATTTCCCTTTTTCTTTTTCTTTTCCTTTTCCCCTTCCTTTCATCATGCTTTCCCTTTCCTCTTCCCTTTTTCTGGATGATTCCTGTCTATTTAATTTGGGCATCAAAACAAATCAGAAATTAAAAAAAAAAAAATCTCTGCATGTGTATGCCAAAATTACCAGCAAATCCTACAGTATTCAAACACAGCTCAAGGCAGGCACATTTCAGCCCCTTGATCCCATCACAGAACTGCACCAACCTGGCAGCAAAGAAAAATAATAAAAGCACAGTTAGTCATAGAGACAGAAAATCTCTTCACAGGGAAGTCCTTGCCCACTGAAAGGGGCCTTAGATCCCAAGCTCATGAACAGTCTGTTCAGTGATTTTGGAAAACCTTTCCTGAAGAAGCGCAAAAAATTCCAAGGAAATGCATTTAGCAAGCAGATAAACAAAATAGACAGAGAATCCCATACATGCCACCATAATTAACCCAAAGTGATGCTGAAGAAATGGAAAACCAAAGTGGTGGGTGTGTGTTATGAGGGGGAGGTGACATGACTGACACCCACAGCATGACATGAACCCAGCCCAGACCCACTGCCCCAGATGCCCYTGCTCATCAGAGCTTTATCACACTGACAGAATTTCCAACAAGCGGTTTCACCCCCACATCCCTTCCAAATACCTGTTGAAGTAGAGGCAGCTTTTGTGTCTGTTTCAGAGATKAAGAGCCTGATAGACTAAGACAGACCACATCAGTTCTCAGTCCTTCTATCTTTTAAGCTACTAATCCAAACTGAAATCAGAAGCTAAAATCCTTCAATTTTTTTTCTGGATATTAGAGTCTTGGTCCTTTTTTGGTTTTGCATGTTTTATTATTGATGCTTATAAGCATCACTGGAACCAAGAAATAGTCTCTGTCTGGGTCTTCAGTGAAGATGTCCCAGGGACACAAAAATGTGTGTCATAAAATCTAAGTATATTGTTACTTAAGCAAGCATTTGAACATAGGCACCAATTCTGAATTACTGCAATGCCCAGCAGCTCTGCCTTCTCCCCAAAAATCCATATTCATGGTCAGCAACCTCACACCCACACAGGCATATGAACCCCGCTCAGGGAAGGGGTTTGAGCCCTCACCATGGGGGTGCTGATGGGTTCCCTGATGTGTTGTGACCTCTGCCAACCATCTTCCCCATTGAGAACATTTGGGCATGTTCAGGGAACAGAATCTTTCAGGACTATTCATATATTGCTTCATTCCTTGGTAGAAGACAAGAAAAAGCTTAGACATGGCATTTGGGACTTGGCCTTGATAATTAGTGTAAAAGCACTCTCTGTCTCCTGATCTGGCTTAATTAGAGTACAGGTAGCACCAGATCTTAATCTCACTGCCTACCTGCATGCTCTCCCTCTCTTCCAAGGAACAGTTTACAAAGGCATTGCCAACATCCAATGGGAAGAGCACAAATCCAGGTGTGCTTTTTTTAATTGCAGAAGGAGAGAATTGGGAACTGTTTACAATAGTGATAACCCTACAGCATGCACTCATCCAATTGAAAAAACGAATTGCTCAGTATATTTTTTAGGAATTATATTTCTTGGACTCAGGATTYCCTGAGTAGGTTCACAATGACTGCACAGGTTCTTCAAGGTTTCATTTAAGCTACAGGTGATAAGTCAGGTGTCACACCATATGAATTACCTCTGATTTTCACTCATTACAGTGAAATGAAGACTTCAGGGTGAGTGAAGAAGAGGAAGAGGATTCATYGGTCCATTTGGATATTGACTCTGTGCATTTTGGCATTTGACACTTTACTATTCTGTATCGTAGATGCAAAGATAAAACAAGAATGCTTTATGGATATCAGAATAACTTTTCATTGCACACAATGAAAACCTGCTCCATAAACCTCCTAGATTACTTAGATCACCAATTAGCATGAACATAATATTTGCTCAAGTAATCATTTCTCTTTACTGGAGGAACAAAATATGCATATTTTTAATGGAAGWGGGGAAAATATCTCTCTTTCATTCTTATTCTCTACCAGCTTAACTATAAAGTGACAGAATTAAGACTTCAAGTCTTGGATTATCAACAATGGTTGGTATTTATGGAACCATAAATACCTCTAATTCAGCAATAAGGCTCAGTGATAAATCCTTTGCTGATGTAAATTTTCATCACTTCATTAATTCCATGTTAAAAAAGGATTGGCTGATTTTCACTAAGAAGAATGACTGGCCATAGCTGCTGGAAAGCTGGTAAGTCAATTGTCGGAGATTTGTCATGCCAGATATTAAGGCTGGAGAAGTTGGGAAGGCAGAGAAAACCTTTCTGCACTTGTAGCAAAAGTCTGGTCTGCTCTGTAATTTAATTAATTTATAACAGCAGAGAATCTTGTTTTTTACAACCTCTGCAAATCAGAAAAAAAATTATTATTTTAAGCACCAGATCTGAGGCTTAAAGAAGTAACCCCCCAATATTTTAAAGTGTCTGTAAGGGGAAATCTATCAGTCAGGCAAGAAGAATGTTTATGTAACATTATGTAATTCTACTTATATTTTCCAACTCATATAAGAGCGAATCAAAGCATATGGTGCTTTGGCTCTGTAAAAACATTCCCTCCCAAATMTAAGAGCAAAGGTTTCTATTGGAAAAGCTATTTAAGACAAAGCCACATCCCCTTCAGTGTTTTGGAGTAATTCTGCACAGAAGCCTCACAGCTGCAGGTGACAGGGCCAAATATCTCAGACAAATATTTTGACTTGGTTTTTAACAGGCTCTTGAACTTGTCCCATGTCTTGCTGAGGATATCAAGCCAGTCCTTCAGTCTGCATGCAATTGTCTGCATAAAACACAATAAAGCCAGGGAAATTTCATTACTGCTGTAGCATCTAGAAATCTTCATAGTAAACCAGTAAAACACTGGGCAAGTTTCCATTACATGGGGAGACTGGGGAAAAAAATAAATRAAATTAAACAAATCAACTCCCTTTGGAAGAATTTATACATACTAAATTTTTGATTTCCACAGAGAAAAATGGCTTTTTCTTTCCAAACCAGAAAGCTTTTCTGTAGAGGTTATTCCACCTGCTCAGTGGGAATTGCTGTGATTTACAGGAACAGAGAGATGCTTTCAAGAGATGTATTGTGAGGAATGGGAAGAGACCTATCGGTGTCCTCTGGAAAATAAAAACTTCTACAGAATATTCTTGGACATGATAAATGCCTTTGCATGTAGAATGGAAGTGAATTTTCGGTACTGGCATTCATTACAATGATATAGGTCAGCACCTGCTGCTCTCACACACAGTCCTGCCCTGAAAACACACACCTAAAGCAAAAAGAAAGCAAAACRGGGAGCAGGAGTGCTGTTATTATCACAGACAAGTTAAGGGTAGGCTATTTGCTCCCCACAGCTGTCACAGATGCTGATGGCAAATGTTGAGCTCTGCCTGGGAAGCTCCTGATTGCAGCTGGAGCAGTTTAAGAATCAGCCTCTGCAAGTCTCAGTGTCATGAGATGCTGCACACCCCGCACTCTTCATCCAGTTCTTCATCCAGAGATTTCCAGCCTGACAGCCCCTGGTTCAGATCTCTGGCAGCCCATGGACCAAAGGACCCCTCCCAGCCGTGTTTGCAGTGAGCCTCTCCTTCCTGACTGTGCACAAACTCGCAGAGTGTCCCCTCCACCAGGGAGTGACACCAGTTTGCGTCACTGCAGGACGAAATCAGCCGTGGCCTGGACCACAACAAACACTTCCACCCTGGCATCCCACTGCACATCTTGTGACTCTGCTCGTCCCCAAAAGACAAGAAAGCCCTTCTTGCATGAGCCTGTCCCACACTGCAGCGGGGGCCRAGGCCCTGTTCAAAGGCTTGACATCAGTGACACACGCACAAAATCAAAGCCAGAGCTGGCTGCACTCCAAGGATCCATCCTGCTGCTGTCTCAGCTGGGCCAGTTGGAGTTAGTTATGGAGGAAGAGCTGCAGAAACCATACCACGAGTGCTGAAGGGATTGAGAACGTCATGTATGGCGCAAACAGGAACTGCAGAGCTGTGGCAGGAGCGGCTTGACCTTTGCAGTGTGGGAGAATTTGTGATGTGGTTTGCTTCAGCACAGCCCTCCTCTCCCTCTGCCTGGAAWGCAATGCTCAGGAACTGCTAATGCAGGTAGCACAGGGATAAAAACAGAGGCCTTTCTGAAATATCAGATGGAATTGCTCTCTTCTGGCAAAATGGATGGGTTTCCTTCCACCTGTGTTCTCTCTGACCCAGACCAGCTCCTCGTCCCTCAGCCTGGTTCCAGGGGCAAACCCAGCACCAGCTTTGGAGGGCTCCTCAACACCCACAGCTGCAGCCACTGACACAGATCACACCAGGCAAGGGCAGACCCTGCCAGCTCCAGGCTCAAACCCAAAGCTATTTTTGGCCTCAGACCCCAATCTATTTTTGGCCTCAGACCCCATGTTAAACCCCATCTCCAGGAGCTGCCTGCCCAGGCACCTTCTTTATGGGCTACAGGTCCCACTGCAATGGGACAGCTCCCTGTCTGGTGTCTAGAGCTATGACAAATTCAGTCTTTGTTAAAGGGGCAATTGATATAAGYAGAAAAATATATTCTATATCCTTCCCTACAACATATTCCTGTGTCTTTGCTGGAAATGCTTTCAGCACAGGTAAGCAGTTTTTTAATTCCCTCATGTCCTACTGACTGCAGCATTAACACATTCCAAGCTCCAACCTGCCCAAAGGGGCAGACRAGACACAGCTCTCAGACAGCTTTTGCAGCCTTCTTTTATTTCCCCAAGCGAGTGCTCTGCAGATCCTGAAATGGCTTGTGTGCCCAGAGAATCACCAGGAATCACAAGATGACACAAAATGGGAACACCGTGACCTTCTGGCTGCTTTAAACTCTGGCCAGCACCAGAGAGAAAACATGCAAGTCAAAAATATGGTCTTCTTGGGAGACCTAAGATGAAAAAGAGTAAAATGCACCATTTAAGTCTGACAGTTGTTACCAAACACACACATCWCTCCTTACCTCCCTGCCACTGATTTATGAATCAGATGCCTCATCCTCTGGACRGGCACACACATGTTTCACATTGACACAGGTTTTCTTTCCCACACATCTCTGCTGTCTGTGTAAGSTGACCATTTGAACTCATTAATTCACCATACAAGGCGAGTATATTCCCTTAGCTGGTGTCCTACAGAGCTCAGGTTAAGGGCAGCAGAGTGAAAAGGGCTCCCAGTTTGGGGAAAGGACAGGAGGAGGGAAGGAAGCACGTGGAAAGGCTGGACTTTACATTTAAATTTAAACCCAGTGCAAATTACCATTGATTTGCCCACAGCATGTGGTGTGCACATGACTTGAATGCAACAAAATAACTCAGTACTGCACACAGACCAAGCTGGACATATCTGGAACTGCTGGGTCCCCAAGTCAGCTCCAGCTTGAGGAAACTCTGCAGCTTTTTCTGACAAAGATCCACGGAGAGCTTCAGGTTCTCACTCAGCCTTTCACTGTGTCTCAAAGCCTCAGCTGAAATAGTGCTGGCTCAGACCAGCCAGGTGAAAAAGGCTGAAATAAAGCAGGATTTTCTCAGCCTCACCCTCTGCCTGACCCCATCTGGGGCCGTGTCTCTTCTGCCCATTGTCAGCCCAGTGCTGGGAGGTCCCTTATTTGACACCAACAGCTTAAGGGAAAAAAGCTCTTCTTTGCTCTCCCCTTTCACTGACAATTTGGTACGAAAGAGGTGAGAACTTGTCACTAAAAATATAAAGTAAAGTGCAGGTCCTGGCACCCCTACTGCTCCCTGCTTTGCACCTCTGWGTCCAAAACCCATCACTGTGGTCACCTGAGCCCACAAAAAAACCCCACTTTTATTCACACAAAAGGCTAAAGAATACTCACAGCTCATCAGCAGTGTTCTTCATTCCTTCTTACAGAGAAATCAGTAGTAATCTGGCAAATTTTCAATCAATTCATCCTTACCCTTCACTACCTTTAACGTTAGAGGTTGGGAATGACTCTGTTTGTGGCAAGCAAAAAATCTGAGGGGAGCAAGCAGCAAAAAATAATTGGTAGATAAATTATTTTAAGGAAATAAATCTGTGGTTAAAAGTAAATCCATGGTCAAGAAACAAGTTGCTCCAGGAACTTTACTGGAGATGATACGTAAATGATAAACCAGAGAAACAGGTTAAAAAAATAAATAAATAAATTACTCATATACATATATTCATTTCTTTGTTAAAACCCCTAATGCAAAAACAATGCCCCATTTCCCACTGAACTTTGGGGTTCTTTGTCATATTTCACCAAATGACTTTTGTCACCCCAAATTGTGATGGAGGTGAATTCTTTGCTTTAAGACACTCAGTATTCCTGAGTCCCTGACTCTGCAACTGCCTGAAAAGCCCATAATTAGTAGCCATACACCATGGATGGAAAAAAAAAATCCACGCCAAATATTACTAGAATGTAGTAACATTATTTCCAAGCCTAGCTAACTTCTTTTATTTTGCTTTTGGCAGAAGGATGTGGCGCAAAGCGGTTAGATTGAAACTGCCAAGCAGCAAAAGAAAATGATAAATCTGCCCCACAGAAGTTGGACACAGCAGGTCATTCAGCATAGGGCACAAGGGGGAAACCTTTGTGTCCCCTCCTCACCACTTCACAATGTCAGAAAACTCAGTTGATGTAAATTATTGTTCCCCCTTTGACTTCAGTGGCATTGTGCCAGTTTGTAGCAGCTGAGGATGTGACACAACAGTTTTCACTCCCAGCAAACMTTGACAAAGTTATGCAAAAATACAAGAATATAAGAATTTGAGGTCTAATATCCYACTGGGATAATGCCACTGATGGCCCTGGTATTTACTTGAGACTATAAAATAGGCTTTTTAATCTTTTCTTGTCCTGACCTTGGGTTTAAGCTATTACAAGGGTGGGTGATAAACAAGCAAATAAATTCTTACAGCCAACAAGCAAAGGATCATCACTGCCACACTGCTTCTGAGCTTGAGTATTATCTCAGGCAATCAAAAATTTAAAGGGAAAARAAGTCAGCTGCAGCAAAACCTCCAGCTGTGAGAGCAGCACGTGTCCTTGTGTCCGTATGGCTGCAGCGTGCCAGGAGGGGAAATGCCTGGAGCCACTGTCACCAGCCCACCAGAGGCCAATTCTCCTGGCACAGGACTGAATTAACAGCAAAGAAACGTGTCCTGCACAGCTCAGCACTCTTACCTCCACCAGTGGAAAATCCTCACCTGGRGAGAGAGGCAGGACCTGTGTGGAAGAGCTGCCTTAGCACAACRCAGGCTGGAGGATTTACCAGCCCCATCTGCCCCAGTCCGTGTTCCAAAGCTCAGGTGCTCTTGCAGGGATGCTCCAGGAGATGCTCTTCCTTTGCTGAGCCAGACACCCTCACAAACAGGAAGCTGAACCCAGCAAACCCAGCTGAACCTTGCAATTAAACCACATCAGGAAYTAATTGACAATGACCTTGCACCTAACAGCCCGCAAGTGAACACACTCCTCAAGATACCCACAATTTTTGATCTTTTCACTGGAAGCAGAGGCAATGGTAAATGTAGCAAATATCCTGGAAGAGTGACAGGGGAGGGCACAAGCACAGGGCAAACAACACAATTGTCCTTCCCCTACTATTCCACCAGTCTGACCTGCTTCCTGCAGCCTCACAGCACCAGGGATTATTCCTGTTGCAGCAATAAAGTTAGCTGGATCTCAGAGAAGTTTAGTGTAATAGGCAAGATAACATTTAAAATTCCTGGGGAAATAAAAGCTGGGAGCCCTGCCTTTCCACTGTCAATATAAAGGGCATTTTAGTTGTAAAAACTCTGCATTTTATTTCTGCTGCATCCTCACAAGGCTGCAAAGSAATCCTAAGAAAACAATAAAACCCAATATAGAAAATTCAGCATCAATTGTGTTTTCACATGTTAGCAACATAAAAACGTCTTGCCCTGACCTGCAAGAGGGTACTAAGCTTTGACTTTCTGTCTGTACACTTCACCTGAAGCAAATGTGTATGAGCATACACACACACACACACACATATATATATATAAATATATGTGTACACAGACTACTTATGCAGAAGAAAACCTCTAATAGTTTGTCTTACCAAACATCCCCAGTGGCTTTTATTACAGCACKGCAAGTTTCCCAGTGCTTTATGTCCTCAGATCCTAAAGGGAACTATTAAAGGGCCGATGTGTGATTCAGCATCCATTTGTGGATGAAGAATGCTAAGGGCCGGCAGTGCCGCGGCAGGGGGGCGGCAGGTCCTGAGCGATCTGCAGACAATCAGGAGGCTGTTCAAAACATTGCTGCAGGGATGTTAATCCCATCTCAGCCTGCAGTAAAAGCTCCCTGAGCCGTTTTGCAATGCGGCAAATGTTCTCCCTCCTTTGAGCAGCAATTTCTTCTCCTCTCGGTTTTGTCTTACTGCATTTAATGCCAGTGCCAAGGTTCCTTCCTTCTCCAAAATCTCTCAGACACAGCCAAAATACTTGCCAGATGTCTAAGGGAGACACCGAATTAACAGAGTGAATATGCAGAAAAAAAAAAATCTGCTGTTTTAAAAGAATATTTAATTTCCTCAGAACTTCTCTCTCCCCACTGCTGCCTCCCAATAAACAACTGTCAGCTATGTGATATCTCAGCTGGAAAGAAATCACAAAGCTGGTACAAAACTGCTGGGCACAGGGGTTTTCTGTGCAGARCTACAACACTGAGGGGCAGCAAGATGAAGGACCCTGTGGACCAAGGGGGCAGCTCAATCCATGGGTTTTCATTTCAGAGTTACAAATGAATGATTGCTTCCAATCCAGAGCTTGAAACCTCAGCCAGCAGATGCTTATTTAACTCATGGCAAGATCTTGGCAGGAAGTCTGACATTTTCAGAAGATAACTGCAGTTAATAGCACAGATCTACTTAATCACTTCAGGCAGGACAGAATGACCCAGTGTTGTCTTCTGATCTGATTTATGAAATGATGGCATCAACCAGAATGAAGCAAATGGCTGCTACAGTGTTGATGACATGATGTTCCTGCAGCGCTCAAACACGTGGTTTTGGGGAGAGGCAGAAGGAGAGATAAAGAAGCTGAAGTGGCAGGGGGGTCACATCTTCCTCAAGGACCCCAGCTTGGCATGGAACACGTTTTTTCACACAAGGCAAAATTTGGGCTTGGAAACCTGCACAATCCCCCTAAAAAAGAGTCTGAAGACATAAAGAAATAACTAAAAGGGGAAATACAGTTGTTATTTCCAGTCCTTCCTTCCTTCTAATGCTCCTTARCTACTCTCCCCTCTCTCCAGAGAGGCCACCACCCCCACAGTGCTCAGCACATCGACACCACACTGACCGTCAGTAAACAGAGCTGGCTCCTTATGTGACCCCTCCATGCCCACCTTCAGGCCAGCTCCTTCAGAAGGGTCACCTGAGCAGTTCCTAAACAGCCTCTGAGATCTCCCTCCCATGGGATGCATTAGTCCAATCCCCAAGTATCTGCTGAACCAGTGGTCTGCAGCCTGTAAGGTGTGGGCCAACCAGAAYGGGCTGGAACAGACTCTGGAAATGGGTCTGTGAAATGCTTCAAGGAAAAACAAACAATCCAGAAAAGGATTTCTCACCTAAGCAGGACTTTGACAATGTCTGTGGAGAACACTGGTGACTGATCAATGGCCAGGTAAAGATCATGATTAATATTTTGTGATCATTATTTCTCATTTAAKAACTGCTCTGCACAAGATTTGACAGCATATTTCACAGTTTTGATGATTTCACTGGTGTAAAATAGGCTGGACTGTAGGTTTTTCKTAAAAAAGTTGTGTGGTCCTATCACTTAGCACCAGCAGCACAGACTTCAGGCTATCCTGTCCTTGCTGCTTCCAGTGTAGAAAAAAAGAAAATTGAAAGCATCAGGACATATTTGCAGTGGAGTTTTGTGACCTCCTTGTCTTGCAGACACTTTACAACCCAAGTGTCCGTGCCATGAGTTTGTAACTGCACCTGTGCTGATTCAAGTGCAGCAATAAACCCATCACAACAAAATCCTCACAGAATGGTTTAGGTTGGAAGGGACCTTAAAGATCACAGAGTTCCAACCTSTCTGTCATGGGCAGGGACATCTTCCACTATCCCAGSTTGCTCAGAGCCCCATCCTACCTGGCCTYGAACACTTCCAGAGATGTGGCATCCACAACTTCTCTGGGTAACCTGTTYCARGGYCTCATCACCCTCACAGTAAAGAATTTCTCCTGAATATCTAATCCAAACCTGTTCTTTTCCATTTTATAGCCAATGCCCCTGGTTTAATCACTCCATGCCTTTGTAGATCGATCTGATACACCTGACCACAGCCACSTAGATTCCCCCAGAGTCACAAGGAGAGAGAGAGGGACACCTGAAGGTACCAGGGAATGCTCACACCTTGGTCAGGCTTCCTCCTCTCATCACTCCTCTCTGCTGCCCACTGATGCCAGAGGAAAAAGCCCCATCAATTTCAAGATGCTGCATCAGCCCTTTGGTCTGCAACAGCCAAGCAGTGAGACACAAGGACTAGAAATTTATCTATCCCTTCCCTCCAGCACACCATTTCCCAGAGCATTCCCTCACTCATGCCTTTCGAAAAACAACCCAACCAACCAAAAAAAAAAAGAGAAATTATTATTCTTACTGGATTTGCTTGAAAGAATCAATTTACTATTTCTAAGTGTGTGGATGAATTTGAAGGCCATAGTCACCAGGAAATTATCTRAATGAAGTTCTGAAAAATGAGGATCATGTCATGTCAACCACCATATATTAGTGAAACAAAACACAGAGAGGGAAAAATAGTATTCACCACAGTCAAAATAACACCCTAAAATGAGAATGACCTTCATGTGTTCTTGCTGGTGAATGTTCAGATTTTGTGTCATGACAAACCACGTGACAAAATCCCTGCACAAGATGCCAGGCATTTCCAGCAAACCACACTGACCGCAGAGTCATTAATTTAATCTTCCACCACCCGACTCCTCTGTGACTGAAAAATCAATGCTAATAAGGAGCTTTGGGAAAAGACTGTGTTGATGCCTCATCTTGTATGGACTAATTTTAACCTGCTATCTAATGACTAAGTGGCTTTAAAGAACCTATAAACCCAACAAAGAGATTTTTAAATGTCTCTTTCCCAAACGGTTCTCTCTGCTGATGAAGACATCTAAATGCATGAGGATGGGTTTATGTGCTACCTCAGCCACTCTGTCAGCGGTGCAGGGGACGGGGCCAAAGCTCTCCAGCTGCAGCAGCCCCCACGTGCAGGAAAGCACCAGCAATGAATCCCACAAAGAGCAATTCCAAACCGTCAGAGACACTAATGGGATCTGAATCAGCTGCAGCTGAAGGAAAAGAGCGTGCTGCTCTTTGCTCACTCGGATAAATTGCCGCTGGAGCAATAACTGAGCCTGGAGGACAAGCATGGTCCTAAACAATGGTTAGGATGGGATGAAAACACTGCCCTGAACAGTCTCAGCTTCACTCCTGAGCAGACCTGAGGTGTGTCTCTCTTTAAAACCTTTGTGGAGGCAKCTCAGGAGGTCACGAGGGAGAGGGGAGACAATTCCTCACCTCTGAGGCTCATCTGTTCTGAGCCACACAGGTTTTTCCCACTTYTTCACAAACTTCCCTCCAAAATTTGCTACATGGACACTCAGCCCTACTGTAAATCATGCCACCTAAGYTGTGAATTAGGATATTGTCTTTTTTTGAAAAACTTCTTTTTATGACCAATCAGCTCTTCCACTTCATTTGTCTCTTCCATTCCATGTTGTATCCCAACATGTAATCCCTGATTATATTGATCTGATCACCAGAACAGTTGCTCTCCTATTTTTYACCCCTTTCTACAGCTCCTAGCACYGTAYCAATCTTTAAGCCAAAGGTCCYGAGGTRCCTTAATTTGCACTCAAATACAAATAAACACACCAGTATTGTTACAAGAGTTTTAGGAAGATGCTTTATTTTTTGAAGATACACCTATCAATATTGGAAAGTGCCCATGATTTTTTCTTGCAAACATAAAGCTGCCTCCACACTGAATAGAATATTTACTGAATGCTCACTRAACTTCCAAAGTAAGTTTAAATTTGTTTTCCCCTCTTTTCAGTAGCTTTGACCACAGAGGTAGATAYAGGAAAGGATGGATCCAAGATTAAATATTGACTCAGCCTGAGCAAAAGCTGCCTCCCTTTTGCAAGAGACTGAGAGATTCTTGACTGCCCGTTTCACAATTCCCTCCTGAACACAGTAATACATTTATAATAATGCCTGCTATTAATGCAAATGAGGGAAAAAAAAAAGCCCTGGCTGCAGAATCCAGCAGAGTATTTATCCCAGCTAAACATCACTGTCTTATCACTGATGGGAGCAGGAAGGAAACAACTC
>NW_026623235.1:7955248-7989060 GCF_030028575.1 Malurus melanocephalus
ACACATCCCCAGGCACAGGAGTGTGTCCAGCCCTCTGTGCATCTCCATGGAGCTGAACTCCGTGTCCAACCTCGCTTCCCCTCCGTGTCCAAGGTGGCCATGTCACCCACCASGGCCACGTGTGCCTTCATACTGGCACCACTTCCCTGCCTCAMATGGCTCAGGTTCCAGGGGCTCTCCAAAATCCCGTGTGCCCAAACAACTCTGTGATTCGCTCACCAGTGGTCTGCTCTCTGCTGGACAACACTCTGCCCTCGAGCACCACCCCCAGCACAGGAGGAGGATGAGGAGGTCTTGGACCCCAACACCTGAGGTGGCTCTGAGCCAGCAGCACATTGCAGCTCCCATCAGAAAGGGCCACGTGCTTTGGGATTGCCACCAACACAGAGTTATCAAGATGGAAAACAAACCCAAAATGCGTTGTTGTGCTTTTGTGCTCCTGCAACAGCGTGCCACATGAAATGGAAAAACTATATAGAGAAAAAAGTTTGTTCTTTTTCAGTAATTTCCACAAACTCTTACCATTCTTTATTTGGTCATTCTACAGCTCTCACCCATCCTTAGACWATCATGCAGAAGTAAAATGGGATGAAGCTGAAAGATAACAAAGCCCTGGCAAGACTCCAACAACCATCAGACATTTTGATGAGTAACGAGCATGACCAGAGTTATAGCAGTAAATATTTAATGYTATTTTTGAAATGAAGTCTCAGGAAAGATGTAAACTCCAATGATTTGAGAGGCATTAGCTAACCTCTAATTACAGAGGGAAGGGGAGGAATGGAAACTTTTCTGAGATAAGGGATAATCTAACTGCTTGTTGTAGGCTTTCTTGGAACACCCTTGGTCTGCCCCGTTCTGGTCATTGTCAAAATCCTGGGCTAGAAGGCTTGCAGGTCTGAGGAAGCTTAGCAGCTCTTAAATTCSTAGAAAAGCAATTGTAACTTATACTTTGCTTGCTACAAACATTTGATTTTCTACAGTAATTATAGTAATATATCAATATCTAAACCTAGATGTTTTGTTACAGACAAAACATTACCATAGCTACCTTTTTTTCCTCCCAGGAACTGCAATTGTTTGTCCATACAAATATTTGGGGTTTATATATGTGCATAYATATATRCACACATAAATATACAAATTAGGTGCTGCAAACTAAATYAAAGTGTTTTTCTAACATACCAGAAAGGTAGAATGAGAAAACAGCATCCCATTGCAGGAGACCCAAACTTAAAACARTTGTACAGGTCAGCTGTATAAAGCAAGAAGGGAAGGCCATAGGACTCACTGAGATACAATATGATCTATTCAATTCACTGAAACTTTAATTATTAATGTGCAGTCTGTTTTACTTCTCTTTCCTCCATACAATGTTGGATCCATTTATTGCTTTTTTTTTTTTGCCCCCCACAACTCATTTTTACCACCTATTTTGTAACAGCCAAAGCAAGAGCTCTCCAGCCTTGACTGGCTCCTCAATACAAATGACTCGTGACATCACACCACTGTGTGTGCCCAGTTTACAACCCCTTCTACCTTCAGTCTGCCAAGGAATGTGGGGAGTGCTTTATTGGGAAAGCAGATGGGTTTTGGTACTATACAGGAGGGCCAAAAGATGCTCCTTCCAGCTGTGAAGGTTGCTCATGGTCCTCAGATCCACAACCTCAACGCAGGACGATTTCACCTCCAGTCCAGTTGTGTGTTCTTTTGCTGTAGCAGRTCACCAAAGGAATTTAAAAATTGAAAATTAAACCACAAACTTCTGTCTATACCACCTAATGATTTTTTGGTATTACAGGGTGCCAGGAGAGATATGTTGGAGCAGCCAGCACTGGTCCAGCAACACAGGCAGCATTTTGGACCAGTGAGAGACCCCCAGGTGCTGCAGGYTGTGCCAGATTTACAGCCACTGTCTCACCAGGGGTGAGTGTGATCCTGCTGCAAGAAGGAGGTGCAGAAATACCCGAGCACCAATGCAGAGAGCAGGGAATCTCAGCAGAGATATCCAGTCAAATGTGCCTTGTGGGGCTCCTGGTGGGGCTTCTTTTGGGGCCCTGGCTGAACTGGAGAAAAAGAAGAGCAAACAGGTTTCTTTAGGATCTGCCAAGCCCAGGGAGCTGATCAAAGCATGGCAAACAAAGCGCTCCAGGCAGTGCCATGAGCAACAGACCAGGGGTACAGTGGCAGCACTGCCATACACTGACAATGCCACCGTGCCCTGCCACATCCCCACAGCAGTGGTGCCAGCTAGATGGGGCTGTGCCCAGCCCCTCATGAGCTGGGAACAATGTTCTGACTGGTACAGAGCACCCAGACTGAGCCAGCCTGATGAGCTTCTCTGGTGGCTGCATTCAGACAGCAGAATAAAAAAAGTGAGAGGAGGGTGTTCCTGTGGGACTCAGCCAGTCTAGAAATACCAATCCTGGTGTTGCTGTTCATATAGAACAGACTCCCTATAGAAAATTCAGACTGTTTCTGTGCATTTTCCAAAAAAATGCCATCTCCTCTGTGAGATGGCACCTAATGGTCAGCAGCACTAAGGCACAGATGGGGTGAGAAGCAGCATTTGCTCTGTATCCTGATWGGTTTTGATCTTCCATTGATGCTACTGAAGTGTTATAAGCCCTTCCTCCTGGCCTAAATCCAAATCTCATGCTTGAAACCTGAGCTTCAGCAAGCACTGATGTTGCTTGCCTGCTGAGAAATGGGCATTTCTGGCAACAGGCTGTTGATTAGAAGAGGTGACAGAAGTGCTGAGTGGCTGGATCACTCCTGAAGAAGAAATACAGTTTGATCAGCCTCCCCAGAAACTCACGCAATGCAAATTTGTCCTCTTTCTCCATTTACAGCCCACACCGTGCCCATCAGCATATCCGTTATCCTTGCACAAAAATCTCCTTTAAAAGAACATCTCTAATCTCCTCGGTGACTTGGTCACGCAGGCATTGTCTGAGATCCAGAGCCCTGCTCCTGATGATGCTCACACGCTGTGTGGTTTATCAAAGCATCAGGCTGTGTCTGAAGCCAGGCTCAGGGTGTCTGCTGTCCCTGCCACTCCTCGGCGTGTCCCCAAAAGCCAGCCCAGCGCTTGGCTGCAGCAGCACTCCTCCATCTCCAACGCCTTGCAGAGGAGGAAGCGGCGCAGACTGACCGAATTCCGATCCCCTTACACAGCCCCTCGCAGTCACTCTCTGGCCGTCTCAGCACAGCCTTGGCTGCTTGCTCAGACCCGAAAATGAAGATTCAGAGCTAGACTCTTCCTTTATAGGAGAAATTGAGTGTGGGATATTCCCAGCCTCAGGCTAATCAGACCCCAGAAATTTCCCTGCATTGGATGYAGTCCCAAACTATCGCTGTTGTTACTGACAATATTAAAAAAGAACAAACCAAAACAAAAACACCAAACAGTTTTGGGGAATAAGAATCCAGCAAAAGTCCCAGCCAAGGGGTGGGAGTGAGATGTAGCAAGCTAAAGAAATCCCTGCAGTGCCCGGTACCAGCTCCTCCCTCACCTGCAGAAAAGATTTCATTGTAAACTGACAGCACAGACAAGAGCAGTACAGAAGGTGATGTGAGAGATGTACACACACACATGCACAGAGCACTCTATAGTTATAGCTGCAAATGCTGATCTAGGTTCAGACCACAGAAATTTCCCATGGTCTGATCTCCAGCTTCCCTAGGCTCCAGAAGAAACCCATCCCCAGAGCAGCTGGGGTGGGCTTGGTCTCCYTTCGAATCTTTCTTTTAAGGGTTTCCAGCTCCAAGCCCCAGGTGAGCCATCCCTATGCTGGGSAGCTGTTTGGGGCTGCAGASACCAGGGCTCAGATCTCAAAGGTAAATTTGAGTCCAAAGCATGGGAGGGGCTGAGAGCTGGCCAAGTATGGAGCAATATTCGGCTGGAGGGAAGCATTGATGCTGCCCCTGTGAACAGCATCATTCCCAAAGCCTCACTGACAAGGGACAGTTTTCTGCTAAAGGTGAAGAGGTACAGACACTGAAGATGATGGTGCCTGTGAGGCTGAATGTCCTTCAGCCAAACAACTGACTGAAACCCTCCTGCTCTGCTTCCCGAGCCAGAGCTTCCCATGACAAGGACCTAAARCAGAGCCTTCTATAACAAAACCCACACTGTAAAAACTAATTACAATGTTTAATTAGCTTTTAATTAACAGCATATTTCAAAATCCTTTAGAGACTTGCAGATCAGCAGAGGCACAACTTTGGAGTCCGGGACCGTTCAGTTTCAAGAGGCATTCCCTCCTCGAGAGCAGACGTGCAATTATGTTCCTGCTTCGATTGCTCCTCATTTGCAAAGCCAGAGCATGAAGCAAGTTGTGTTAATGTGTCAGAATGGGGAGAGAAATAAAGAGAGCAATGGATCACTGAGTCTTTGAAGGGAAAAGTAATATTGCAGTAATTTATAGAAGGGAGAGTTTGCGGGTGGGACAGGCGGTCTCAGAGAACAGCGATGCTCAGCCAGTAAATAGGGCTTGTTTGAGAAGAGCATCACTGCCATCTTCAGGACAGCAACTCTCCCTTCCCAACATGCCACAGCTTTTCTGGGAGCAGTTTTTGGTTTGTGCAATACAAAAGAAAGCTTTCTGCAACYCCAGCCAAACTTATATTTTTAATTATTATTGATGGTCTGTGGAGAGTTTTGGTCCAATGCTTCCCAGCTTCTGGATTTTGACACCTTGAACTGCCTATGCAGGAGCACCTCATAAACATAATGTCCAGTGCAAACTTCAATTTAAGATAAAAAGGCCTGTCAGTCAGTCCAGACCACTTCAGTGCAGTAACATTTCCTAGTGGACACCTCTTGCCCTTTATTTAACCCAGATTAAATGTCTCCAAGGAACCACCCTTTTCCACTTCTCTTGCAAGATGTTTATGTTAGCGTAAGAGAAGGGTTAGGAAACTCCTCGTGATATCAGCCAACTTTCCTTCCAAGGGCATTAAATCATCATTCTTCCAGCCAGAACAGTCAATCAGCTGCCCACACACAGAATGCATTGCTCTAGCCTGGGCCTTGAGGTGACATTTCACCTCAGGCACTACAAGCCATTTCAAAGATGTACAATACTGAATGTAGAGTTTACCACCTTAAAAACAACACTAAGGRTACTAAAGATGATAAAGGCAACTSCTTTAAGGCCAGGAAAGAGCACAGTTAGGAAGGCCACATTCCTTAAGCTCCCATGTTCCAGTAATGCACTCTCAAACTGTGTTAAATTACACCAACACTGAGCAGGGGTCACACAGCTGGGTATGGGGACATCACTTTTATGCTGCAACATCTCATCTCCCTCCACCCTGCACTTGGACACATCTCACGTGCCCCTTCACATGATGGGTGTGTTTCCAGCCCGCTGRATGAGCTGGATGTGTGCACACTCCTTTCCCAAGCCTGGATACTGGCCCATCATTTGGCCAATGTTCAAGCATCACTTTGACACAATAGGCACATGTGAAATCACGCAATGCAGGAATATGGGGAGCCAGCATAAAATGAGCAGCTCAGTTGTTTCCTTGCTTGCATCCAAGGAAGAGATGGGTCACAGACCAGGCCAGATACGTGTTCTTGCCAGATCAGCTCTGACTTGGGGTTGTCTCAGACAACCATGACCACAGAAGCCACCTCTGTCACTGGCAGCAGGAGGTGTCCCTGCTTCTGRGGATGGGGACATCAGTGATACACCCTGAAGGGTAAGGAAGGGGAGAATGCACAGAAACTCCTCTGCAGACCTTGGGATCCACAGGAACTTGCCACCTCTAATGAGGGGATGCCATGGCAGGAACCAGGACTGGGCACAGCACGCCCGTATCTCACTCCATCATCACGGTCACCAGGTGCTTGTATCTCCTCACCCCGGCTGCTGGACACCTCTGGGCCCTGCAGGAACCTCTTGGCTCCTGGACAGGGCTCAAGTGTGAGCAGAGAATGCAGGGTCCCAGGGCAGGAGCCTGCAGGGGGTAGCAAACTGCTGCAGTTCACAGCACAGTGCTGAGGGGACAAAGACAAACACATCTCCTGAATTTCACCAATTCCTGTTGCACAGAGATCCCAGGAGCCAGATCCTAGAACCTGTCCTCAGCCATTTCTCAGAAGCACATGGAAGACACCTGACAGCACCAACACTTCCATTTATAAGACAGGTAARAGGAAAGCTTTCAAAAGAAAGATAAAGGGGCTTGGGTGAAACTGGAGCTGYGAAACACAGACAGGACTGAGCAGGGCAACCAAGGAAAGGCTGCAAGTAAGCGTGGCCCTGGGAGGTCCAGGACCACTCACATACAAGGGCAACCTCAGAAACATGCTCACGACACACCGAGTCTGTGGAACTTGTTACCAGCCTACCACACGCTCAAGCATTTGCKGGTAAAATAATTACAGCCGTGAATCCACACAATAAAACATCCAAAGGTTCAAGTGCTTGATTCAGCAGTGTTTACCTGACATCTTTCTGCAGCACAGGTATTCCTGTCTGTGTTTGGAAGATCAGGAAGAGCGGTGCTTAATTTGGYGGATTCCCTTGAGAAAACTCAATTCTACCACTTGGCCAAACCTTGAAACATGAAACACTCCTGAAGCAAATCAGAAACTTCCCCATTGCTCCAAAACAACCTCACAAAGGGCTACTTTGCACTGCTTGAACTGTAACAGAGTCCACAGCATGTAAGAGACAGGGTCAGCTCATTCCTGGCTAAATTTGCTCACCAGCCCTTTGCTGTAACCTTGACAGCAGGAGTAACCCCATCCAGGCACCTTATCACAGTGATAACTCCGAGGGATGAGACCAGCCTGAAAGGGTCATTAGCACAGGGGGAAGCAGATCCCTGTGCTGGATCCAGGCCACCAAGTTGGTTGCAATAATCCAGTTTTTAAATATCCTATGTGACAGCAATTCATTACAAAATTCATATGCAGATTGATACCATGAATTTTGTGCCAGGATTGCTTTAGTCCTTGCTCCACTGCCCCTGAGCTGCTACTGCTGATCTGCCTGCAGACATTACACTGGGCTTGGAAGAAGTGCTCAAAAAACTTTCCTTGGACCAGTAAAAAGAGCAAAAGGGCAAGAAACAGCAAATAGCTTGGTAATTTACATATTGTTTTCTGTTTTGATAAAAGAAACTGCTTCAGAGTCCTTTCTCAGTATTTTGAGAAACAAGCAACCTCATCATCACTGCCAAAAAAGGCACCCTMAAGGATGGCTCCTGCATCCAACAGGACTTGTGACTACAGATCTGTAGCRCCCAGGGTACATCAGAGTGAACTTCCTACTGACACACTTCTGAAATGCTGTAACTAACTATAAACCCACAACTGCATTAACTACTCCTTGTTAGTTAATTTACAAGTCTTTGCAGGGACAGAAAAACAACACTCAGCTTAGCAAACCCAAAGAAAAGAAAGATGAGCAACCTTCYAGTGAAGCAGCAGCCTGAGGAAAAATCACATCCCTGTTGCAAAAGACTCACTGGCATTGGCCTTGCAAACCAGGAGAAAGCAGCCAGAGGACAGTTCATCCAGAATGAGATGTTTGTACAGGAATGCTCCGTGTCCACCAGCAACAAGGCCATTTCAGGGTCCTCCACTCCAGACCTGCTCCAATCATAATAAAACTACACAGAAATAGGCAGCATTTCCGGCAAAGTGAAACCCCAATGTGGTTTATTAAAAGAGGATATGGACAGGAAAGGACATTTTTTAAAGGAGAGGTATTTCCATAATTTACTTTCTATCTGAAATTTAAAGAACCAAAACCAACACCACTCAAGCAGGCTGGTACTAAAGCACTGCAGAACCATTCCAGAGCTTGGGGATGGCACACRCTGCCAGCCATGCAGCCTCCTCATGGTCTCTGACACACAGCACACACACCCCTGTAGATGTTCCACTCAGACACCCATCTGTGCCTGGAATCTGAGAACAGAAAGGAGCAGTGGTGTTTACAGAGATACAGCACCACAAGGAGAAAGCCTTTTGCCCACAGCAGCTACAGGCTGGTTACACCCGCTCACAGCACAGGGAGGGTGGCTCATTTGAGCATAGCATTTATTTTAACCATGGAGTGCCAGCCAGCCCAAAATTACAGGCTATCACACACAACAGGGCGGTGCCATCCAAAAAGAGCAAACTTTTCCCCAGAACTTACATAGAGGCTGTTTCGTGGCCTAGTGCTTAGTGCTGGGCCCGCCAGCGCTCTCCTGTCCACCAGCACAGATAAAACAAAACAGTAAAAAAGAAAAGAGTGGTTTTGCAAGGAACAACCACCAAAGCTTGAGCAGGAGCACACAGCAGTTTCAGCCCAGAACTGCAGACAGCTGATGCCTGGTGCATTGGAAGAGTTTGTTTTCTTGGAAAGCTCGTGAGTGGGGAAGCTCATGGAGCTGTGGGCCAGCCAACTCCAAGGCAAGCCAGCCCTAATCTCCTGTTCCAGCTGCGTACACAGAGAAACTGCAAAACAAATGCCAGAGGGAAAAAAGGAAAGCTCCAATTATTGTCAGACCACAAGAACAACGATGTTTAAAAGCAAAGATGCCGTCAGGGCAGCAGAAAGGAAGCGCTGTCCAAAACAGTCAACTGAAGAAATTGTGTTGTTTTAGTCAGCAGTCACTGAGGCAAAACAAAGAAGAAATCTGCTGTATGGCCGGATTTCTCTTTCACTCAGGCCTGATTTACTGTTTCAAGCGTTTTTCAATAAGATGAGAAGTAAAAACTGTCAAGTACAAAAGTTGTGTTTAAAACCTCTCCTCTGTAAATTAGGTTTCCTTTAGAAAGCTTTACTTCCGAAAAATAACCCTGGACAGGAACATGATTTGCTCCTCCTGGGATTATTATTCCTTAGCTATATTCACAGCAACAAGGCCAACACTAAATTATCATTTTTTCCTCATGGTGATGAAATGATGAGGGCAGTTCCCTTTTCAGATCCATGCAGAAGGTTTGGCTGTATACAGTTTGTAACATTCACACTATTGCGGGGAAGTTTTTTCCTTTTTAAAAACCCCAAACAAATCCAGTTTTGTCTTTTCTCAGCTTGATTCAACTGTGATATTGCCAAAAGGACTAAAGTAGTATCATATCAAATAGGGGTGTTTTATTCCTGTGGCCAGCAAAGCACATGGGTTGGGTTTCCCTGTTGCGGAGACCTCAGCTAAGCACCTTTGGCCATAAAGAAAAAATGTTTTGCCCTGTCTAACAGAGATGGACATATAGACRCCCACAATACATCCTTGAACCTCCTTCAAAGTCTTCATGATTTATAGTTTTGCAGATCTATTGTTTCCAAAACAAACAAACAAACTGTGCAGATGGGGTATCCACAGGAAATCCAGCATGGTCACACTGATGCAGTCTACCTGCAGCCAGCAGCTATGCAAAGTTAGGAAATATTACATCCACCAAACAAAGCTGAGGGGTTCATGCTTGCAGGTTTTAAATCTACTTTCCAAAACACTGACAACTCATGTTAGGCATAATCACAATGGCACCAGACACAAGGAGCACTAATATTTACCATCAAGACAAAACATGCCAGTTCCTAGAATTCTCTAGTCATTCTCAATCCTTGTTTCCACAGACTCCCAGAATGGATCAGGCTGGAAGGGACCACAGTGCATCATCTGGTCCAACTCCCTGTCAAGCAGTGTCATCCCAAAGCACCTGGCACAGGATCATGTCCAGRCAATTCCTGAGTATTTCCAGTGAGGGAGACTCCACACCTCTCTGGACAATCTGTTCCAGTGCTCAGTTACCYACACAGTGAAGAAGTTCTTCCTCATGCTCAGGTGGAACTTCCTGTGCATCAGTTTGTGTCCGTTGCCTCTTGTCCCATTGCTGGGCACCACTGAGCAGAGTCTGCTCCATCCTCTGACCCCTCCCTGCAAACACTGACAGACATTGATGAGGTCTCCTCTCCATTTTCTCTTCTCRAGGCTGAACAAGCCCAGCTCCCTCAGCCTTTCCTCGTATGAGATGCTCCAGTCCCTAAGCTGGACCCAGCCCAGGAGCTCCACACGTGCCTTGTACTGAGGAGCCCAGGAGCTGGCAGAGCACCCCAGATGAGGCCTCACAGGTCTGAGCAGAGGGGCAGGATCACCACCCTGAGCTGCTGGAATGCTCCTCCTGATGCACCCCAGGACACCATTGGCCTCCTTGGCCCCCAGGGCACTGCTGGCTCATGGACAGCTCGTTGTCCACCAAGACCTCCAGGACCTTCTCCCCGAGCTGCATTCCAGCAGGTCAGCCCCCAGCCTGTCGTGGTGCTGGGGGTTGTTGCACCTCAGGTGCAGGACCCTGCATTTGTTTGRCTGAATTCAGACAGTTCCTCTCTGCCCATCTCTCCAGCCTGCTGAGGTCCTTTGCAAGGGCTCTACATTTTCCCCTGCAATCCTTTCCCTTCCAAAAGAGCTTTGATTTCTTCACCAACCTATTAAGACTTGTTGCTATAAATTGCTACCCAAAGAAACATTATTTAGTAAGCTGTGATTCTTCAGATTTTACACAGTTCAGATACGTAGATCTATAACAGCACACACCAGTGCAGAGCGAGGGAAGTTCATCTCCCACCACTGGCACAGAAAAGGCCTCATCTGCATTGTCACTGGTGATGGCTGCACTGAGTTGTCTCCATGGGTAGGTAGGTACAGGTACTTCAGCAATGTCCACTGGGACCTCTATGGATTGCACCAGGATCCTCACCACAAATCCTACCTGAGTAATAATTCTGGGCACAGAGAAGCAGCACAGAGTGGAGAGCAAGAACCCTAAAATACACTAYGCTTACATCAGTGGATTTGGCAACTGGGTACTGGTAATGAAACAGCAGAGTTTTCACTATATAAAATTTATAAATTTATTTTTTTGTAAAAATCCAAAGAGCACGAAGACATCTCACTCAAAATACTGGTAAATCAAACCACACTTAGAAAAATGAAAGCTGATTTTATTATCTTATCCACAGCCAATCATTTGACATGAACATGCATACGTAATTTTGCTACGCACACACCACAGTTTAACGTTAGTTATTAAAGGTTAAACATACAACATACATCCTTACAAAAATGAGTCAAAATGCAAACGTAACTTTTAAACAAAACAGTTTTTACTCATTTAAAAAAACTTTTGTGTTGGGTACCATTTTGTACAAACACAGTTAATTTAAACAAATCTGCTTTTAGTTTCCTCATGGTTGCACATGAAAATAAGCTGCAATAGAAAATGAAGTCATCAAGGGATTTTTAAATAGCAGAAATAGGCAGTCTTGCCATGCAGAAGAAGCAATATTAAATATTAGTTTTTCAAAAAAAGAAAAAAACCACAAGTTTAAAAATATTTAGTTCAAGTCACAAATCTTTCCCCAGTACAGAGAAATCCAAATGCAACGCATAATTAGCTGCCACTTAGGATGGCTATTCTGAAAAGTAGAAATACTTTCCAGAATTGATAATTTTCATTGATTTGGCACAGAAAAGAAGTCTGAGCTTACTTAGGTACAAGAAAGTGATTAAAAAAAAGGGTAAACAGGAAGAGAGAAAATAAAAAGCAAGAAGGAACRAGATAGTAGTTGCAATCACTAAAAAAAAAAATCTGTGCATCTCAGTCATTGCAGAATACTGTCTACAGCAGGTGCGAATTCCAGGTAATTGTTATTGCAACATGGATTTAATTTGCTTGGAGGTAGTCTCATCATTCAAATGCTTTGTTGTGTACCTAAACACAGAAATAAAGTCAAGATGAGCATAGATGCTATTGTACTTCAGCTCAACAAATGTRTAATTTCTTTGTTTATGGCTGTTTATGGCTCAACCTCACTGGACCAGAGCAAAACCCTCGGCCATGGATCATCATCCACTCCWTGGTTACCAAAAAGACAAATGAGATATTCTGTGATGGGTAATTATTCATCAGATTAACTMTGAGGGCTCTGCCCACAGGAAGCATCTTCAAATCAAACTGTTTGAGAAACTCTTCTTCAAAACTTCTACTTACTAAACCTTCCTGTGATCCCTGAACAACAATAGATTTAATCACTTTTCAGCTTAATTTCCTGGTTAGTTAAGTGACTGTGCTGMTAAAACTACAGAGAAGCACACGTGCTTATTTTAGTCCCTTCCCCTTTCAAAATTCTCTAGGACAATAACAGGCTTTTAAATCACTATAAAAAACATAGTTATCTCTGTTTTTAAAAGGGAGTGCTGTATGTGCTCAATACAGGCAACCTYGTATGATTAATTTCCCTGATCTTCCTTCCTAATTAATCTAAAAGCAAATGAAACTTATTTTGTAATTTAAATTTAACATGTTCAATTAGCACTTTCACTGTTATCCACAACTGCAGTACTGTTTTACTTGTTCACTTGATAAATATATAATGACTTTTTAGTTTSGAAGTAAGTAACATTGTAGATATCAGCACATTTTGGTAATTATACTATCAACAAACAAGCAGCCTAAGGTTTTCTGAAATCCTGAAAACTTGTTACACTTGGTATTCTGCCCATGTGATAAAGCTGAACATGATTACAATATTCAGAGGAATTTGAAATTACAAACAGATGATGTCCCTCCAAAATCCATACCACCTTCCATTTGTTTTTGAAACACATGATCACTTGGGAGAATGCAAGAACTTCTCACTCCTCCAGAATCAAAGACTTAGATTTGGACTTAATTTGTCACAACAACATCTTGAAYCTGTTTTGTCACACAAGCACAGAGCAGCTCACCTCTGCATCTCTTCTAAACCATTCCAAATGTTTAGAAGAGATTAAATATCCTRCCCAGATGAGTAATCAAAAGTACAAAAGCAGGACTGTACAGCATCCATGAATGGAAGGGGTTGGTGCAGGGGAAGAACAGCTTGAGAGCATGGACTGGATTTACATAAAGTTAATTGTGGTTGTGTAATTAAACAAAAGTTAATGTCACTGCTCAGTGCAGTGAGAACCTGAACTACACCTTCCATTTACTTTGACAGTGTCAACAATAATGGGGAAAAAATGGGCCACTAGTAAAGACTGGTCATTATAGCTGCAATCACAATAAACTGGTCAGAAAATAAATTATAGTGAAGCATTTTCCCTGTGGAAGGCTGTGTTTTTACTCATCACCATGAACATGATCAATGACTGATCATGTTCATGAAGTTCAGAAAATKAACATGATTTTTGCATAGAAATAATTATGAAGTTTCAAATTAGGCATGGCTATTTTTTTTTTATTTTAACCAATAATCTGAAACAACTTTGCAAAAGAACCCATGTACAATACCACATTATTTCACTCCTTACCACATCATAACAYAAAAAAATAAAAACAGGGCAAATGAAATTAAAGCAGCTTCACTACAGATAAGGAAAAAATAAAACACAACWGCACATTTTCAGGCACAACAAACTAAAGCTTCCACATTCCATACAAGTGCATGAGTAACAACATCCAGTTGGAGTTATCTGTTACCAAAGTAGTGATATTTTTCCAAGTAAGGACAAAAACGAAGACTTCATCTGCCTATCACATTTTGGCACTTTTTCCCACTCCTCCCATGCTGGACACCCACACAATGAACACTTTACTGACTACAGATACAGCTTTAAGACCCAAGTTAGCAGGTTTTTTTAATATACTGAATTATTAATTTTTTCTTCACTTCTCCAATTAATGTAGTAAATTCTTTTCTCATCTATTTTACAGCAAACCATATAGACCCATGCCTGAAGTTCTTTTCTGAAAAGAAACAATTTCTATTTACTTACCATGCCATACTGACTTATTTTTAACCTATAGGCAGGCAATGCATGCAAAAAGTTATCTTAGAATGAACAACTTTAGGTTCACCACTCTGTTAAAATACAGAAGCTTCTTCATAAATCCTTGTCTCCAGACACATTGGAGGAAAAGCCTGCAATAATCACATTCACCTTYCCCTGAACAGTCACTGAATACTTTGCTGTAAAGAAAGTGCCCTGGACAATTCATGAAAATTCACATCAAAAAAACCCAAGAAACAAAAAGGAGTACCTGAGAGCATTTAGAAGGCCTTCTACACTGTTAGGAGGCTGGTCTTTAAGAACTTTGATGCATCCTTTCATCTAGAAGTTAAAAAAATACAGTTTTTTCCATGCTAATACCTTCTGGGTTTACAGGAACCTTTTATATTTCACTTGTCAAAGAGAAAAAATAAGTATTTAAAAATAKCAGGAGTATAAAGACATTTTCTGGATAACAGAAAGGAGTTAAGATTTCAGTATTACATTTTCTTATGACAGACTGGCTTAGCTACTTAAAAAGCTGCATCAAAGTCACCCTCAGCAACTTTGCTGATGACACCAAGTGYGTGGTGGGGCTGACACTCTGGAGGGGAGGGATGGCAACCAGAGGGACCTGGACAGGCTGGAGATGTGAGACCTGGGAACCTCATGAAGCACAAGTCCAAGTGCAAGGTCCTGCAACTGGGTCAGGATCTTTAAGGTCTCTTCCAACCCAAACCATTCTATGACAACTTCAGACAATGCAACTTTCATGTCCAGCTCTGCTTTATCAACCTTAAAAATAAATGGAACTGTGAGCAAAAATACATGTTCATCTTAAATCCATTGCATTCAGCCAGTGAAATAATGACCAACTGTAATTAATACAATGGGATAATACTCCCTTTGAAATAACCACAAAATCACACACAGTAACAGCATGTATTCCATAAAGAACAACAGAAAGTTAAAAACTTGGAGAGGTGGATGGTGAACTGAGCTATTTATCAGTCAGTGAGGAACAAGCCAGGTGCTGCTGTTACTTTCAGTTCTAATCTGGATCCCTTAACACAACCCCTGCTTACAAGGATTTCTAGACACTACCTGCATTCCATAAAAACAGATTTTTCATGACCTGACAATGACCACTGACATGTCTGAAGGCCTAGCTTCTATTTCTCACTACTTAAATATATATTTTTGCTCACAGCTACCTGTTTAGCACCAACCCAAYGTATACATCTGCTACTAGAACCTGGAAGACAGAAAAGGAGCCTCCATAAAATTTAAATACTCAGATTATTTAGCAACAGTAAACTTACATCAATTTTTGAAGTTTTGGCAAAAGCGCCCACTGGATGCACGTGGTCATAGAGTATGATGACACCCACCATTACCCTCAGACAGAATGATACTGTTTCCTCATTTGTAAACCTGCTTCTATATTCACTGCAATTCAAAAACACAGGTTATTATCTATGAAACAAGATGACAGTACATAGTAACACTCAAAATAAGATTAGAGAGAAAAATTCTAAGTCCTCAGAGACAAAACAAACAAACCAACYCAACCAAATYCACCAATCCCAAACTTTTGAGTTTTCTTAATTCCTTTCAATAACCTGCCAAAATTCAGATGACTGCTTAGAAAGTTACCTGAAGATTAATAAAAATTCTCACACCTAAAATAGGATCCTGGTGCTACACCATTTAAAACAATACATACTAACTTCATTTCCAGTGCTTCCTACACTTTTCCCTGTCACCTTCTAACACCCAAACTTCTGACTTAGGAAGAAAAAACTAAAAGGCRGGCTAATGAACATTTAACCACTTTCTTAAATTGAACAGTCCATTCCTAAGAAGGATAAGATGGAGCTATTAATGTGCTCCAAAACAAATGTCCTGTGGTATTTGGACAGAAACTTATTTAAAAAGACATAGCTCATGCTTAAGTAATTTTACCAACAGAAAACTATTTAGTACACAGAAGAAACATATTAAAAAAAAACCAAAAAAAAACCAGCAACCAAAGTTTAGTCTGACTTTGGTCAAACTCCCAGTGCCTCTCAAATGTGCAGCAGACAACTGACTGCCTTTATGCCTAGAAGTTGTCTCTTAATTCCCCTGAGAGGAGCACTGTCATTTTGTTAGAGCCATCATCCGGGCCAGCCCACAAGGACACACCATCCACTGCATTGCCCAAAGCCCCTCTTTCAGGAGGCCCTAGGCAATCATGCTCAAATAGTCTATTTCTCTGAATTATACATGAGAAAACCATTTATAAAGAGTGCCAAAAGGTTGTCTGGCTTCCATAGCAATTCTATTTTTAAATATTAATATGTTCAGAAAAGTAGACCACACGATTTGCATGGCTGGCAAAATGAGACAAGGTGGTTTCATGTCAAGGTAAACAACTATGCTAGCAAAAAGAAAACACCACAGKTCCTAATTGCCCCAATTATATTTCTTTCACCTCATGCATCACAAGTCAGGTCTGAAATAGACTCATAGCCAGCCCAAGCACTGTTTGTACTCACGGGGTTTCCAGCATGACCCTGCACACACTGGCCATGGTGCTTAAGCAATCTGTTGTATTCTCGATCGGTAAATTTTTATTCTGCAAAAAAAGATGTACAGTTTCCACAACTTAATTACTGTGAAATATTATGCTACAAAACCTGAATTAAATCAGTTATCTGCCCTCATGGCAACGTGGAGCAATTACAAACATCAACACAACTATGGTAAGTCAGGTGTTCTTGTTCTTTTTTCCTTAAATGTTACCATACAGATTAGCAATTTACAGAGCAAAGGCTACTACATAGGTTTTGCCTGCTTGTTTGTAGTCAAATAACTACTCTCTTGACATGACTGACTTTTGGAAAGTTTTGAAGGAATTATCTAACCTGCTCCTTCAAAGAGAAAAATTACTGTAGCCAAATATATTCATCTGCTGTAACAGTAAAACTTAAAATTGTTGCAGATAAACATCACAAAGAAATGTAAATAAGAGGACAACTTTGTAAAGGCATTTAAAGCATACAGTAGAATTCAGGAAAAAAAAAACCATTAAAAGACAAACGCAACTTTGCATTAATCATGTAATGTACAATTACTTTTTACTAAGAAATAGTGCCCATTCTTTGCATGTAAGCCAAAACTTATCACAGTTACCAGAGGGCGAGCACAACAGTTGTAGGACTGGATTTTTAGTACCACTAGTATTTATTTAGATAGTCAAGGATAAACAGGGATTTGCCAAAACATTGAAATACTTTTCCAGTTCAGGTTCCTTCTCCCTTTTGCAACAGTGTAGCGCACTTGACTTTACACAGTATAGCAAAAGAGTCTTGGGAAGGAGACAAGGAAGCCACATTTCAATTCCATTCCCTATTTCAAGCACAGAGAATGAAGCTATTTGCTCTTCCAATTTTCTGAAATTTCTGCTCTAAACCACCACCACAGTGCAGACAAAATACTCACCTGTCCTACTTCCGCCTCTGGGGAAAGCTATCACTACTGATCTGATAAAATCCATTAACTTTTGGATTAGCCAAAAAGTGCCTGGCTGGAGTCCCTAACTACAGCATCTGGGAAAGTCACATTACATTTCATGAGCCTCCAAACCTYGAGTTTTATTTCTAGACACCAGATTAGGCCTGGTGGAAGTTGTACATTATACCTGGTCCTGCAGTGCTCTGAAGCACATTATCTAAGCCATAAATTCATATTCTTACCTCTGACACAAACTTTGTTGTGGCATCACTTAAGGTTTTCAACATTGGCGTCGCTTCAGCATAAAATAAAGACATTCTGTTTGCCAACTCATTATTTACTTCATTTTCTCCCTCTGCCTAAAAACAGAAGAAAGGGTTTAGTTGTTCYGTAGAAGAAAGGTGGTAGCAGAAGACTACACTTCATCTTATTCAAGGGTTACCTACTGGGACATTGTTAATCCTCATACGGCTCAGAGTTCTTCTGTAGTAGCTGAAGTCATTCTGTATAGCAGGATTTGTCATCTATGTAGATATGGAAGCAAAAGAGTTGTGACAAATTCAAGAAAAATAAGRACAAGTTTTCATAAAATATAATACACCCAACAAGAAAATATTTAACTTCCTGAAGCAAAAAGTTCCCCTGCTGGGGACTGGTAAGCACACCATAAAGCTTTCTGGTTTCTCATATTCAGAACAAGCTCTAACAGGAATGAGAAAAGGAGCAGTCTTCTAAATAGAAGTTGGAAATTAGTAGATTGAAAAAAATTGCTTTGCTAATTTGACTCCAAAGATCAGACCAACAAATTAATTGTCATTTCAGCTTAGTTCTTTGCACATAAGCAAACAAATAGCTGGACTGTGGGAGTGCACAAAGTAAAAATCTTATCCCAAGAGATAGGCCAAATTTGAGTGAAGAAATGTGATTAATATGAACTGAAATATAACAAGTGCCTAAAGCTAATACGATAGTTCATCTGCTTTCCAGTTTAATCTAACTCCAGGTCACGAGAGCAAGCCAAGCATATTGGATATTTGAATATCCACTGCACATTCTACTCCAGAACAGAACACAACCAGGATTGCTCCAGTAAACAGACATGGCTTCTTTTCTAGCCTTTCTGACAACAAACTCTTTACCTTGAGTTCATCAAATCGGAGTGTAAAGTGAAGAATTTCTGCAAATTGCTTAGCAAGAGCCTGCTCTCGCTCCAGGTGTTGTGTTGGGGAATACGGAGTGCTGGTCAGGGCTCCCAGCAGGCCTCGCAGTCCTGCCTCTGCAATGACACCAGAGCATTTTGCAAATTACCGCTGCATTTGCTTCAATATTCAATATCAATATGGCTGATATTCTGCATGTCAGACTTAAAATCTACATCTGCCAAAACACACAGTGATTATTAACAAAGGGGCTTGATGAAATGCCTATGTGTCACTGCTGTCATATTTACTTACAAACTGCTCTACAGACCATGTCTCATCAGCACTGACAACCACAAAAAAATTTCTTGAAAGGTTTTACTCAAGCTTAGTCTGCAACATTTGTGTAAAACACGTTTCAATGACCTGTGTTAGTAGACTTCTGCCTTCAAGAGAGCACAGAATTCAAGAGGCATGTAACCATAAGCAGAAGTCATGTCTTATTTAAGATAAAGTTGTAATCCAAYTTCCTGTTCATCTTCTTGAGAAAAATACCTCACCTATTTAACAAAGCAGAACTTGCACGCAAAACCTTCCCATGTTTGGAACACATTTTTTACAAGACATGTTATAATTTTGATTAAAAGTGAGGAAACAACAGAAAGCTGGTGAAAAAACAAATCTAATAGGTTCTGTCAGCTTAGMCACATCAGTGAGGTTGGCTTCACAGGAGGCATGAAGCACCATCTCAAGTATTGCATTTGTATGAACCAAGAACAGGCATTTCCACAGATGAAATTATTTGTGTGTTTAGGGAGGAATAATACAGTCTCTTTTAAGAACTCTTGGTATCAGAAACACTGACAGAATTAATTGCTGATTATTTAAACTACTAATTTTCAGTCGATCAGCTGGTTACTGCTTTCCAGAGTTACTAAAGGAGTGGAGAAAGAGTAGTAAGTATGCTCCCATTCTCTCTCTCTTCTCAGGTATCCACTGAAGCAAGTTTGTCATCCAATCCAGTGTATGGAAGGAATGTATACAATATGAGCTTTCTTACACTAAGGAGTTGACCTAGATGTGATCAAATATACAATYAAAGAAKACMAAAACCCCCTAGTTAACACCTTTCYACTTACCTAGTCTTTGAGAAAATTCATAGAATTTCTTTAGTTTGCCTACTAGTGGAACAACTGCACCCCAWGCCTTCTCTTGTAGCTTCTCATCATTTGGATGCTGTATTGCCTTCAATGAGACAAAGAGAGGAGGAAATTATGCTTAGATTAGGAATAACTAATGCACTGCTGACAAAAAAACCCAAACAAACAACAAAACACAAAAACCCAAAACACCTATGCAGGACAATTGTTTGAAGAGCTAATAATTAAAAACTCTACCTACTAAGAAGTTTTCAGTTGAGAGACAAGCATGTACTAACCCATGTCTGTTCCAAAAAGGTCTAAATAACTGTGTTGAAAGCAAGTAACCTGAACAGGAAAACAACTTGGAGAGAGTATAAAGAAATGGTTAAAAATCAARTTACTCAGATAAGAAAATTTACATAACCAGACCTAATTAATTAAAATTAACAATTTTACTGTGGTTTTTTCAAGAAAAAAAAAAAAATTAGTGATCACAGCCTCATTCTCATATTGGTAACTATAAATTCCCAAATTTGCAAAGACAAAAAATTGCTGTGGAATTCAGGCTATATAYTACAGTAAGAACATTTAAGAGCATAATCAACAACATAAAGCACCACCAGGACATAGTGTAGATCACAGCTTTGAGGGATATATGTACAGACTTTGCCTTTGCAGTAAACTTCACAGAACATAATACCTTAAATTCCACCTCTCCAGCTTTTTAAAACAGAATCTTGACTACTTAGCACCTAAAAATACACTAAGAAAACAGAAATAAAAAACTCATTATTGTCCTGCAGCATTTTCACTGTGAAGCCCTTGATTCCAAAAAGTGTTTCAATCAACCCTGTGACATGCAGCACACTCCTCTCTGGTCCTAGAAAGTTTCCTTCCTGCCGTGTGTACCTCCTCTCAGAGAAGTAGCTCTCCTTTCTCCATGAGATCTGCAGACACACATTCCTCCCTGATCCTACAGCCTGTCCCTGTACATGCTCTTTCCTTGAAGAACAAGTAAGCTACCTCCCCTCCTAAGGGTTTTTAAGTGACACAGCTACCCTTAAACCTACCCTATGGAGAGGTAGAATTCCATTGAGAGAAAAACTCTCAAAGCTGAACAGCTCTGAGTATCTCCAACTCATCTGGAGTGAGCAGAGATCCTCCTATCTAATGGTATTTCTTAAGGGTATGTCACAGTAACTCCTTCCTCAGGAGCAAAGCAGACCCCATTGCTGCATGTGAGGAAGAAAAAAAGGGGGTCGGGAGAATATTTATCCCACCCTTGCTTAAAGAAAAAATGCAGTGACATTCTGTACTTTGCTTCTATTCCAAACATCTACTTTAGTAAAAAAAAAAAATCTAATTAAAAGGGATTGAAAATGAGATGCCTTTTGCATTGGGAATACCACACCAGGCTTCTCCAGTTACCACACAAGAGCATTGCACTGCAGTCACACCAAGCTCTTTCCAAATTCACTATTAACTCTAGAAAAGCTTATGTGGAAATACAAAGAAAAMTCAATAGAAACAATTCCCTACAAACTCTGAGAAGCATCATTTGCTGTTACATATGTGGATTAATATGACTGAAACAAGCAACATCTGTTTTGCTGTTAAAAAGAAACATTCCAGAGCAGAAATCCAAGACAGTGATTTTAATAGAAAACATGCTCTGCCAAAACAGCTCCTGCAAGCAAAGTTAAACCCCAGCAATATTTGRTTAGGATCAGACAATGAACAACCACAGGCTGTGCACAATTGTAATRCTCTAGCTCACCTCTCGTATTTCATGGCCAGCTCCTCTATATGACTGCAAGTCTTCCAGTATTCCTTCTGCATCCTTTAACACTACATTCACCTGATTATAAATTTCCTTTTCAGATTCTGTAGGTTGGGCATCTAAACAGCAGAACATATTAAATGTATATATATTTATTTTTAACAACAACACGGAATTCAATAGGCACACCTTCACCTATGGGACAAATTCTTCATGCAGGAACTCATCAAGAATTTTCATTCTTTGAAGAGCTACTACAATGTATAAGGAACTCCAAGAGAATAATTATATTYATTTTAGTAGTCTCTTCATTTACCATCCCAAAAATTCATCTGGATTATATCTTTTTGAAAGCTGATTTAGGAGAGGAAATCCTGATGAGTTGTCTTTATGACCATCATATAATGTCAGCTTGGGGTGAAGTAGAGGCTCACAGGAAGAAACATAGGTAAACACTCAAAAGACACATCACTGCAGACAACACAGGAGGTGTCCATGTCTGTTATCTAGAAATACTGCATCAGATTATTTTCCAACTTTTCTGCCTCGTCTTTWACTGGTTGAGAAGGAGCTGTATCTTTTACTTCTAAATGTATCTAATTCTCTAAACATATTCTTTATTGCACTCATTGCAATCAGAGCTGAGAACAAAAAGATCTAGTGTGAGCTCGTGTAAGGCTTTTTTTTGTACCCTATCTTGAAATATTTAACCTGTCTCCCATTTTTTCTATAATTAGCTAAGGACTTCCCTAAAGTATATGGGATCATAATTTCAAAAAGCTACAAGCACACTTAAAAAAAATGTGATTCTGTAAGAAGTAAGTTTTGAGATGAATCAACTTTTAAAAACACCTAGTACAAGTATCTCAAACGTGGTTTACCCAAAACATAGTAATTTTTTCTTTTAAAATTCTGATGGAACCTGTAAGGTTGGTTCCTTTTAGAATCATATTAAAAAAATAATTGTTACTGAAGCTCTTTTTAAAAAAACTCAATTCTCTGTTAACATGGGCAAAATATGCTTTGGAATAAATATAATTGTATTTAATCCACTATTTCCAATGCCAAACATCAGGGTATTAACAATAGATTCTTTTTTATAGGGACAAACAAAAGCCATCTAAGGACAATATATCCTCATGACTTTGTGCAGTTTGAAGAGTCTGGAAAATGTATTTTTAGAAATGCTTTTTCCATGATCCATATGCACAACTTCCCATGGAAGTTAGGTACATCTTTACATTTGAAATAAAASTCCCACAGTATTCTAAAGTTACACACTAGAAAAACAAAAGAGAAAACAAAGTTTATATTAGGAGAAAATAAATTTCACATGCATTGCCTATCTGGATTTTGCTGTAAATTKTGCATACTTCTTATTGTTATGGCTTAATGCATAAAGAATGGGCATTACTAGCAAATATGCCTATATATAGACCTTGCAACAGTTTAACTCATATTTTGAGATACATCAAGAATTAGCACAGGTTAAAAAAAACCTGGTCACTCCTTTGAAAATAAATAAATGAAAGAGCACCACATTGATTAGGCATCRAGTAAAAGTGGCCAGTGCTTTTCAGATCACCACAAAGGTCACATAATTTTGAAAGCTGCTGAAGACTGCTGTAAGAAATGAAGACAAAAAATGAGGGAAAAGAGCAGACAGGGAAGCAACAGTTGACTGGCAGCAGTTCATGCACGAACATGAAATGCTATAGTGAAACAGAGACTAAAACGTGAAGCTCTGTAGCATTCCAGATTGTGTTGTTAAATAATGCAATCAAGACTTGTCACTTGGATCATCTCACACTGAKAACATCTCCTGCCTATTTAATTTTTCATGCCATTTTTTTCTTTACCTTATGCAGTAAGGAGAGTTCATTTTCAATGTTGGGAGGGGCAGAGCAGAAGAAGCCACAAGAACTCCTGCTTCTCATTTCAAAACCCACCAACAATCAGTACAGCTGTACTACTATGACCCTCCATATTTAAAAAAGAAAATCATCTTCCAGATACAAATTTAGTGTTCTTTACTGGACAGCTGGCCAGGCAAATCAACACCATCATCACCTCTCAGCACAGGATGTAATCATTTCTCTAAAATGTTCCAGGAAACGTAAACCAATGGTTGATACTTAATTTGTTGGGATAGTGGGGGTTTTTTGTTTGCTTGTTTGTTTGGATTATTACAAACTTCTAAATAGCAGTCTGTTTTAGAACCAAGTAGGTACTGAGTTATTTCTTTTGGCATATATTTCATTTCTGGTCAACCTAGTCCTCTCCAGTAAAAGAAATCTGTAAAYCTGATTTGTCCCAACTCATTTCCTCTGCTATCCCTAAAACAGAGCTCAGATTTAAAAAGCAAACTTAAAATTATTTTATAGTCTGTTCACAAAACATTAAGATGGTACTAGGATAGGGTTAAAAGGCATGATATAAAAAAATCTTCAGGGTCTAATGCTGGCTGACCCAGAACAAYTGGTTTATTTGCTTCCCAGTCAGGGCACTGTATTCTGAAAACCCCATCACAGGGAAGAAAGAGGGAGAATCCTCTTCCTAAGCACTGTTATCTTCTTGAATAGATGGAGGCAGCATTCCCGTATTATGGGAATAGCATTCCTAAATATGTACCTGAGGACTCAAGCTACAGGACTTGAGAATTATTAATTGTGGAACTCCTTTTCCTCAATGTGGAGAGCACAGTGAAGGAAAGGGAGCTGCACTTCTGGAGTTGCTCTTGACAACTAAGAWAAAGCAGCCAGGAATGCTGGCATCCAAACAGGAAAATGAAAGAGATACACAAGTTCATGGATTTCCCTTTTATCCTGTCCATTTAAGCTCCTGCTTGTTAGAACAAGGCTGGGCCTTTATCAGCAATACCTTTCATAGAAAGAACAAACCCAGCAAGCACAGCACAGCTCACTGAGGTGTTCTGATTTTTGACACTGTTGCCTGGTTATTCAGGGCAACTCTACTATTTTTAATCCAATAGTGAGGAAAAGGAAGATCGAAGTGTTGCAACCAAATGGGGAGTTAATCTTCAAAATAATTCTAATCAGAATGTAACTGCACTAGATGCAATATACATTTAGAGTTCAGAATGCTCACACARTAATGTATTAGAGACAGAAGAGGAGACTTGAAACAATATACAAATGCTGCCATGTGAACTAAATACTACAAAARTGAGACAACATATTGCATGCAGGGAACACACACATTTAGTGACTATTAAAACAATATTTGGCTAGCCTACAAAACTAGTAGGGAGAGAAATTTGGGGTTAAAAGTTTACACTGAACAGCAAACTATTTAAACTGAGATTTTTCCCAGGGAAGAACACATCAAGTCATCTGAAACTGTCTGGGACAAAACTCACAAACAAGGGAGAAAAAGCCARACTGCTGGAGATGAAATAATTTATTCATCTTGGTTGGCATTACTATGGAGAATGCTGTCTCTGTGGCTCCTCTGAAACCTGGCCAAGTTCTTTGGAGATAATGCAGAATACTGTCAGCACTAGCTTGAGATCACCATCTCTAAGTACACTGTATTTTAGCTACTATTCAAGTAATTAAATTTGAAAGGATTTGCAACTGTGACAATAATGACACCAATGTAAAAGTTGAGCTGTAAGTTTCCCACATTTGAGGTGGCTGTTTTATGTAAACAATATTGCCCTGTGCACTTTGTTCATGTTCTAATGAGCTGCACAGACTTTAGAAGAATGCTCAACACAACGATTCATTTCAAATAGGTAAGGTAGATACCAAAGAAGAATAATCTTAACCAGTGTTGAAGCAAGGAAAAGACAACAGCTCATCATATAATTTTTCTGAATGGATTCTGATGGTCACACCAATCACTGGCATCTAGCACCAAAAACACTATCTAGGGGAAAAATAATGGTTGGAAACCAGTCTAAAACCTTTCTAAATTTGAAGTTTCTAGCACTACAAAGCTTTTTGAACATTAGTTTTTAGCTCTTTATGGTACTAWGCAAGGACTGTTGGGGCCTGCTCACTCTAAAGACATACATGGATCTAGGAACAAAAGACTTCAAACTGCCTATTATTGGGCCAGGCATAACACAGAACTGGCAAATTTGTTTTTAATACAGAGCTTACTTGTCCTTCCACACAAAACCACAACATTAAGTATCACAAGATTAAGTGCCAAGTCTTGAAGAAAGATCTTGGCTGTGTCAAAGCCAAGATCCTGTCAAGGCAAGCTATCTGAAACAGAGGAGAAAGAAGCATGGATACACAGTATAGCAGCAGAAACAAATGCAGAACAGGGTCCAAAATGAACAAAGAACAGTCTAACAATTCAGCCATAATATAAGTCACTTAATTTGACTGCMTATGTAAGCATTTCATGTCAGCAACCTGCTTACTCTCATGCCAAATCCTGTTCATGCTCAAAACATGCATTTTAAAACACAACTGATAGCTAAAGAATCYGTATTTAAAAAGAAAAAAAACCAACAATTTTTATTGCAATTCATTCTAGAACTATAGCTCTTCTATCCAGCTAACTTGCATTCCATTTATTCCAATTAAATTTTCGATATTTGCAGATTAAGCTGGAGCTTCACCACTCCAACAGTCTCACACGTGAGCTCTCCGATTTCACTAAATTTTACCTATTCTGATGATATGCAAGATTTAGTCTCAGACAAATTTTGTTTTCTGATTTTTGAACACAGCCTTTTATAATCTTCCCTTTATGAAAAATTTGTATGGCTAGCCTCTTCCAATAATAACACATTCAGAAGAGACAAGTGATAAAAACACTACAGGGTAAGGGTTTAGAGAAGGTGTAATTTTAAATGTAATTGAAGCAAAACCATATTTCTTCAAGCATTTGTCTTCATATTATAACTAATATACACAAATACTAATGTTTCATCAAACAACTGAAAAACAATTCAGGGAAAGAAAAGATTATATAATGCACCTCAAACTATCCATATAATAATCCTTCATCATTTTTTTATTATGCTATTCCATTGTATTCTATTACACGGTCAAAGTGTACTTGAACATTAATTTTCTTATTTTATGCTAGCTGATGTACAGCTGGGTAAAGCACGTGCCAAAACAAAGTAATTAAACATGCACAGCAGAAGCCAGCAACACTTACCTGCCATTCTTAGGCTATACTGTATCATGCAATAAAATCCAAAAGCAGAAATACTGCTGAATATGTGAACCTTCTAGAACACTTGGCATTGATCAGAGAAGCTACATATCCTTCATTTCAAAATCAATTTCATCTCTACACACACTGAGCCCCCTTTTAAGAAGGCATGAGGTTAAATTTCAGTGCCAGATCCAGTAAGGTTCACATATACACCTTTAAAGTGATGATGCTGGAGCTATGAATAGCTGTTATGAGCCAATCTGTTTATGCAGTATTATTAAGTTACTGGATGTATTAAGTCACTCCCAATATTAAGTGAACAGAAGTGACAAGAATCGGGTTTCATTTTCAGTCCTTCCTTTAAGGAGCATGTATCCCCAYGCAATTTCACTAAATCTTCAAATAATTACAACTATTTTTAACTTTTTTTATTAAAAGTAAGCAGAATTTCAGTTTAAAAAACAAAAACTCCATCGGTTTCAACAGTCAAATGTAATTTGAAAGCCCTTTCTGAAATAAACAYTTTACATTTTAGGACCTAAGGATATTTTAGAACAGGTTATTACTTTCTACCAAAGCTCACTGAACAATTATCCATAGCTCAGCATGCAAAGCAGTTAGAAGGATGGCAAAATGAAAACATACATTTAGTACATGACAAATGCAGTCTACTGCAGGCAAAGAGTAATAGATATATAAAATCATCTTCTCACTTTCAAAATCAAGGAAAAAATTTGGCCCCTGCTCAAGGTCTGTGCATGTCAAAACTTTTAGAAGGTTCCCCATGTTAAGGTACCTGCCAAGACAAGAATGAGAGAAAAGAAAATTTTCTTTTTATAAGTAAGAACAGCCCAAATATAGTTGATTGAAGCAGTGGGAAAAGAAGACCAGAGAGTTCCATCAGGTACGGACCCGTCCTTCAGGCTGGGTGAAGGGAGATCCCCACCTTGAGGATGCACAGCTGGTGACCCCAGAAATGCAGCTTTCCTGTAAGAAGTGACCGTGTCACCAACATCCTCACAGCTGCCCCTTTGGGAAAGGGACAGAATCCAACCAGTGACTATTCTGTCCCAGTACACCCTAGCACCAGTGTCCTGAGCAGGAGTACTGCCTTGAGGGCCAAGTACCAGATTTGAAAGCATTAGCCATGCTAGATTTTAACCTGATGGGACAACAGAAAGAAAGAGCTTTAATTTTGTCAGCCCTTATAATTGTGTCAGAAGGCCATCACAGAAAACCACATCAAGACACATCATTTCAGTGTGCAGAAAATGCTAACAGATGTTTGCCACAGATCTTTTATACAAGGTGCCTAAAATATGTGTGAAACTCAGACAGTTTCATTTTGCATTTTTGGATGTAAAAAAACACACATTAACTGCACGATGAATGACCAAAGCAGGATCAGGAATGATTCAGCACTCACTCGTGTACAAGAGGATTACAGTGAACAACTGCTCAGCACAGATTACTATGGCATACTGACAGAATTTTTCAATTCATGATTACTTGATTTGCAGGCAGATGGATGGACATCACTGACCACAGAGACCCAAATGACTAAGCACATGGAAACAAAATTTACACAGCAGCATGATGGTGGCTTGGCTACTACTAGAGGAAAAAAACAAAAACATTAAAAAAAAAAAGAGGAACAGAAAAAACACATGCAACTCTTTCAAATTCCAACTTTGCAATTGAGTCCCCTAGCCTTCACTGCAGCAGGTATAAGCAACCCTACTGTTACCATTTGAAACGCACCAGCTTGTGAAGGGCTGAGAGACTTACTTTCAAAATCCAAGAAAAAATGTGCTGCATTGTGGTCTATGTCCCTGGTTAGCACCTTAATGAGATTACCCATGCCAGCAAACCTAAAAATAAAAATGGCAAAATAATTTAGTTCCAATAACCATTTCCTGTTTTAAGTACACGCCTGGGTCTCACTGGAGTAGGGCTCCCATTGCGTTTTGCACTCTGGATTCGTCAGCTTCTGGTGGGAAGTAGAACAYGTGCACTGTACAGTGCATTTCCATGTCCCTTTTTCTTAGAGAGCAGTGATCGTTGAAAAAAATGGAAAAGTTAAAAGCTTTGACAAAAAAAAAAATCTGAATTATTGGCTYTTTTTCATCTTTGTTTAATACATATAAAGAACATGTGACCTATGATGACTGAGCACTTGTTTTGTGTAACTGCAGCACTCAGTGCCAAACAAAYCCATTATTGTTTAGGACAAAAGCAACCTCAAATGGAACTGGTGTCACCATAACACTTTTTTTACTACCTCTCTGAATCCAAAACAGATTTCAGAAAGCCTCTTAGTAGTAGTCATCTGTGGCCAATGAACAGTTTTCCCATTAAATCACAGTTACAAGTTAAACACAAATTAGGTTTTTCCAAAACCAGGAGAAAAATCAAGTTGCAACAGTTCTTCTTATGTTTGCTCTCACATCCCAGCTAAAAGAAATGAAAAGTGAAAGAAAAATTAAAYAGCTGTTAGATTACTTGAAATCAGATAAAATACTGAAACAGTTTCAAATGTTACCACAAGTTTCAGAAATCAATACATCAGTACGAGTATGAAAACTGCATTTCATAACAAGGCAGTCTTTTCATGAACCTTCCCATGCTTTACAAAGGCTGAAAATACACCCAAGAACCATTGCTCTGAAATGCCAAGAGCTCACTGGACTGCTGCTGAAAGACAAGAAACCACCCCAAAATCTCATCTCAAATTATTTAAGAATAAGCCATTAACCATCTGATGCTTGGATTCAAGCACAAGATATCAAATATTCAATTTTCAACCAAAAACTACATTGTCCTTTTTTTTTTCTGATTTTTACTTTTACTGAAGTCTCATGTTTACCTGGAGTGAGGTACCTTGACACTATGAATCATTACTTTATTAGGAGTCAAGGAAACTGAAGCAATGTGAACCAAATTGTCCGGCAAAATAAATTTTCAGAACCCGTGTTGACAGATTTCTTGATCAAACCAAGAACAGCACACAATTTATCTTTCAGGATCCTCAAGATTTCAMAATCAGCAATCAAACAAAGCTCGGGAAGAAGGGCAATTAATCCCAAATTGCTGAAAATAATCCAAGTCTTTACTCCAACAGCTTCTACAAAATGACCAAATGACTATTAAGAATCTAGATTTCTACCAGTGACTTTGAGTGTAACCCAGTTGATCACAGGGGATTCTGCACACAGCACTTCATCAGGAGGTATATGCTGGCTTTTTCACATGTTCAACCTTCTYCTTGAAACTCAAGGAAATGCAAGACTTGCTTCCTAATAATGAACTTATTTCCTGGAAATTCAGGTCCGATTTCTGAGCCTGTGAGAAACACCCATTAATTCAAGAAGTTTTTAAATGAGTGTCCAGGTGACTCTTCCTAAAAATTAAACCATTAAAACGTGCTACTTCAAAGAGGCAGTTTTCCAGGACCTTCTATCCCACAGCTCAGCAAATTATTTTAATGCTGCATGTGCACCAATGCTGTGTAAACATAAAACAGCAGAAAGCAGAGAAATTACTTTTCCATATCCCTCAAGTGTGTTCTGTAACACAGGACTGAATAAACTGCATTGTATTTAAGAGTTTTCCAGATTATGAATATTCTTCTTGTTGGGGAGCAGACAGAGGCATCCTTAAACAAATATTTTCAGTACGGGCAATGAAAAGCCAAAGGTAGGAGCTGCATAATGGTGATCCAGTCTACAGGTTCAGATTTAAAAACCAAACCACAATCTCAGAACAGGGTATTATGTATTTCAATTCCAATATTAACAAACAAGCAGCAAACCCACTGCAGTGAATAGTGCTAATGGCCTAAAGAGAACTCCTGTACCTGCAATTACCGATGTCCTTCAGCTGCACCATCCCCTCCTCCACCAAAATACTTTCCAGATCTCAAAAAATGCCTCTGTGGAGGTTTTGCCTTTGTTTTGATACTAACCAGTCTCCTAAGAGTTTTGAGGCTCATGCATGTGGTTTAAATATTAGATAACACTACTTAACTGAAAATCAGAGTAGGGGCATGCTTATAGGGTTGAAATATTTTGAACCTAAGTTCACAGAAGAGCATGTTGGCACTGCAGAACAGATTGTTTCACTGATCACCTTACCACCTCCTAATACGAGTAGGGAGTCGGGGACTTGGTTTTGCAATACAAATATCTTCATCCCTCAGGAAAGTTTGCCAGGAAGAATATATAGTTTCTTTCCTGGGAGTTAAGTTTAACAAATAGAGAAGCAYAAAAGAAGTTTTGGCATTACAATGGAACAGTCAATGTGGTATCAAGCAGCTCAGTGAAGAGCCTCCCTGAGCAAAGAAGGGACATTAACTACGACAGCAGCAAGATGACAAGGTGGGCTTTAGGAATGTATTTCAATTTACATGAACACAAACCAGCTTGAACATTTGTTCATAATGAAGTTCCTAAAAAACCTCTCCCCTCATGTGTTCATTGTACTGTAAAAATCTTGATAAACTTTAGAGTTTTCCACACAAGATATACAATCACATTTGCTTTCCTTGCAGCAAAACATTCACTGTATATTCCGTTTTTATAGAGTGCATGGAAATCTAGCCAAAACTGGACAAACTTGATACTTCTGAAACTTGAATTAAGATGTGCTGTAACATTTACTCAAGGATCTCAAGCATTTCTTAAAACTGGAAGACCTGATGTGTTTTAAGAACTGCAAAACCAACAATTTCTCCAAGCTGTAATCCAAAAGGACTTTAAACTACCAAGAGACAAATATTGAGAAGACGAGATTTCTCTAGCTTTTTTTGGGAGGACACTTTCTCTCGGCTTAGCATTCAAGGTAATGAACACAAGAGACAACAAGTCAGAATAAACTTTTGGGGCAAAATTAAGSACTCCCTTCTTGAGCTCTGAAATAACCTTTTAGAAACAAGACCAAGRTGCCACCTATGGAACCTCCCAGATTCATGAAAGCAGCTGCAGGCCAACATGCCACAGCTAAGGTTACATGGCCCTACACTTCTGTACATTATCTTCCTTCAGATAATGAGCAGCAGGCAGAGCTGACCTGTTGTACTCAGATGGAACACTACAGAGCAGAAAAGGAAATCTGACCTTTCTGAGAGGCTGCTGTGTCAKCAGAATACTTGGACTAATGTAGAGTAAAGCACCCTAGCTCAAAGATGCATCAGGCTCCTGACAGATAAGAAAAAGATTCACTAGAGATTCTTATTTTGTTCAGGAGAGCCCATCATTTTCCTGGGCCAAGAACACATAAAAGAAGAACCATTACTGGCTCTAATACTAAAGATGATGACAATTTGCACATAGCATGAGAAGCAGTCTACAAACCCAACCATTACATTCACCTTCAGTGACCTCTTCTGCTCTTTGATGATCTGTAAAAGCATCACCAGCATGAAGATTTTGGTAGTTCTATGAAGCCTTACCTTGGTAATTAGCCACATAGTGGCATGCCCAGCCAGTATTAATTTACCAAGCCCTTTCCAATTTCCTTGCAAGTCCACAGCTTCATCTGAAGTAAGTAAAATTATTGGTTTAGAAAATGAAATATGGTTCCAGTTAGGTAGCCCTGACACTGASCTACCATTGTCTAGTCAGGGACAACTTCCAGCACCAACTGCACCCTTCCTGAGCATGCTGCCACATCAATCAGCCCCAATTCAACAAAGACTTAAGCCTGTATGAAGACCAAAGCCATCAGCAAGCACTACTGCTGATTTTAGTGTCCTGCAGCTGGGCTTTGTTTTGGATCCAAACAGCTGATTCACAGCACTGACTGGAGGTGACTTCTGTGAGTGCTAACACACCTCTGCAMCCACAACTCTTCCAGCACAACTGGAACAAAATGCACACTGATGCTGTAATCATYATCAAGAAGAGTTCTGCATATTGTAATCTCTAACATCAAAATATTCACACCTCCAGCCTGAAGTACGCTTTAGGTCACTATTTGTTTTTCCACAGACCATCAACCTCTGTCCAATTTTATTTTGTATTCTCAGAATACAGTACACTTCAAAAATCTGCAAACCAATTTCCCACTCAAGGGTATTACTGATTTTAAAATTTTATAGCGCAGTGTCCAGAGGCAACTCATTAGGTAAACTAACAGCCTAAGACTCAGTAAAAGCACACATTTAGACCACTGAAGTTTTCTCCTGCCACAAATCCAACATCACGAGATCAGAGCAGAACAAAAACACTAGCTCCTGTCCAAAAACTGACTATCCCTGTGAGGCTGCTCAGAATCCCTGCTGGCATGCTCTGTACTATAGCACAATACTCGAGCCACGTGGAGCAGGTTATGGGAAATAGGAGCAGAAACCAGGAACATGGCTTAAACTTGACCTACTTGCAGTGGAAGACATACGGAATGCCACATTGGATTAGGATGATTTGGCCCATTACAGCCTTATGGGGTTGTATGATGCTGCGTGTAGAGTCATGATCAGACAAGCGGAAAGCAAAGGCATATTTTCAAAACAAGTCTTGCACGCATGCCCTTCCTGTGGAAAACATCCCTGACACATTTCAGTGCCCCCCACCTCCCCAGGCCGAGCCCAGGGGAAATGTAATARAAATACACAATGCAAGTAAATTCATCTGAGCACCAAAGGAATTTCCCCTCTCACACCTGAAAGAAAAACTGTGCATTAACAAGGATGTTGCTTGTAATTGGTGAGAGCTGGAGAACTTACTCGTATTACAGGTAGAATACTACCAAAATGTTTATAAGTGATTTTTTAAAATAAATATATATAAATATATATAGTATTGGGTTTTTTTTTTTCTATTACAAGAACAGTATGCTCTCAAACTAGTTTAAAAAACCCAGTTAAATAAATAGACTTTAAAAATCGTTTGTGATCCCTGAAGAAAATCTGCTTGAGGAAAACATCAGCTCACCTTTTGGAAATGTGTAAACCATTCCTAATACTAAAATCCGCAGTATGAAAACTGTACTCCTGAAAATCTCACATATGAAGTTAAGCACAAAAGCACAACAGTACATGTAATGCACATGTAACAGAACAACGAACATTTTGTTCTTGGGATTTCAGTTTTGAGTTTTCATAACTATGACATAAACCTCCAATTCAGAGATACTCTGGCAAAATAATAAATAAAAAAATTGATATCATTAGAATGCTAGCATGATAGTGGGATACTACAGCATTATAACACAGTGTCTCTACATAAAACATTCACTGAATGTCTCCATATACTGTTTTTCTAGAAGGATAATCCTGTCAGCCTGGCAATTGTTTCAAGGCTTATTGAACAGTATCTAGCCATAAACGAGGGGGGGCGGGGGGGG
>NW_026623235.1:7989079-8000333 GCF_030028575.1 Malurus melanocephalus
AGGCAGTGAATAGGTGGCTGCCCACATCAGCTGAATCCAAGGCAACCCTTAGCAACACATGGCATCACAGCCTGTCATCCTATGGGATCCTGTGCTGCTTTCTCTCCCAATGAAACAGCAAAGCTTCACAGCCAGTGAGAACATTTCTGCCCTCACCCTTTGGAGCTAGAGACTGCTGCAGAGAYAGAAACAGGCTGGTAAAATACACAGCAGGAATCACTGTCTTGTGAGAGCTGTAACATTCTCCCTGGATACAAACATGTTTTACCCAGACTAACACACATTTACTTCTCTTCTGAACAGTGCTAGAGCAGCAGAGAAGCYTTCTGACACATTCTAATTTCTTAGTGGCGCTTAAAGTAATAAAGATCTGCCACAATACAAAATCCCACCACAATACAATACATACCAGAAAATAAATAGAGTAATTATTAAAAAAATTTTGTAGCTATCATTCATTATCACCTTTAGATTTAGGGAGGAGAAGCTTGGTAACATTAGCTTGAAACAAGTTATATTTTGGATAGGCTGGTTTCATTTTCAGGATTCATCATAGCTCWAGTAACATCACTAATATTAAGGGTAACAGTTCAAATTGTGTCACCTGTGTGAATGTGGTGACTCAAACACATGAATGAAGTGCCAGAGCCACCCCCAGTTCTGCACAAAACACACACTTTCATTCATTGACAGAGGAGTTGTATGAGCAAGCATTAAGATTTCAGCAGTTTTTATGGACACTTTTGGGACACAGTTCCCAGTCCAAACCCGTGCCCAGACCTGCACATGGCTCKGCACTGCTGACACCCAGTGGCCACAAACCAGGGACTGCAAACCAGACACAATAAGAAGACATGCAGGCAAAGAAAAAAAAAACCTAACCCCAAAAGAATCTATATCACTGAATTATTGGGACTTCAATCATTAGCATCTTACCTGAACAATGGAAAAGTGGAAAAATAAGTTATACAGTCAGATAGGAAATGTTTTTGTGCAGGAAAGTATTCAGGCTATTGAAAAGCTGTTTGAAGCTGCCTCTGATGTCAGTTCATTTGGCTAAACTGACTTTGACACAATAACCTGTTTCAGTTGAAACTGAAGTTTTTGGGCTTGTATTTTTTTTTTTTTTTGAGATCACACATCATCAATAAAGTCTCCTTTAGAACAAAACTGAATTCAAAACTTGCCATATCAAGAGGGTGGAGGTCTGCCAGGGAAAACAGACTAGTGAATAGACTCACATTCCTCAAAACCAGAATTGTAAAGTACGGTCAGGGCAGTGTTTATTCAGTCCATTTTYCCTCTTAGAGGAAATCAAGGGAAAGGCACTGAAGAATCCACAGTTTCTTTAGAAGCAGTCTTAGAGCCTTGTTAATTTGGGAACATTTTAGTGGCACAGCTGACACTGAATAACGTATTTGACAGGGGTTACAATAAAATAACTAAGCATGCTCACACAAGTCTGGAATAAACCCAATTCGTCTGGAAGAATTAAGCTTGTTTTTAAAACAGAACTTGTATTGAACAGGGCAGAGACTATGCTCCAAAAATCTGCTCTGATTTACCCCTCAACAAGTAACTACACAATTTTTCCAAGAGTGAATCTGGGGCTARAAAATCATTAATTATGTTTTCCTATTTCAAAATGATACAAGCCTAACACGCTTTACCCTAATGCTGCCAAAAGCTCTTTCAAATTCCATTACATTGCAACCATCGGGAAAAACAGCCTTTTTTTTAGTTCAGGGACATTTCCACTGGAATGCAATTTACACTCGGCTTTCTCCTCCAGCGCTGGAGATSTGCAGAGCCTCCTGCAGCACTGCCATTTCCTCAACAGAGGCCGCTGCCCTACCGTGGATATTCCAGAGGCGGGGAAGCTGSGACCAGCATGGCCAATGGATCCCAGCAGCTCAGAACCAGCCATGTCCCTCCTGCCCAAACACTGCRCTCAGAACTGTGACATTATCATGGAAACAGCGGCTGACCTCGCAGTCTGACTTTTTTTCAAAGTAAACTGGGAATGTTTTTATCAGGTACATAAAGACACAAAAAAAAAACTCATTCAAAAAGAGCTCTGGCAGATTTAAGTTTTTTTTTTTTTTTTTTATTCTTTTAGAGAAAAGCTGCTTACCCTATGAAAGATGCCATGCCTTTTAAAACTGTGCTATACTACCACATTACTAAGAAAGTTTCTTATTTCAGGGATGTCAGCCTATAATTTAAGAACCCTCAAGCTCTCATCTACAAAAAAAAMTAAACCCGGCAATAATTTGTATGCTAAGTCCTTCTCGTGCCAGCTTTTTACCTCTATATAAAGAAAACAAAACCCCAACCAAAAATAAAAAAAAAAAGCCTTAAAACCCCCAAAACCAAATCTGCAAGCTTTATCTAAACACTAAAAAAAAGAACTATCTTTTCAATTACTGACTTCCTAACCAGCCCAGTTGAAGTGCCATTTTTCAGTTGGTATTTCACATGTGAAACAGCACTCCTCTTCCAGCCTAGTCTGATTTGGAAATGTTCTTGTTTCAGAGAAGCTGAATTCCCATCTATCAGACTGCCACACGTTTCAGTGTCAGAGCTGGATGAAGYTGCACTGAGGCTCTGACAGCTTTGCCAGTGCTGCCATCTAATGCACCAGGACAAGGAGTACAAGACCCACATCGCTCTGCAGCACTCAGCTGAAATGTTTTCTTCGAGTTCAGCTCTAACAGTTTTGCACCACTTCAGTGCCTTGGCTTGTAATCCTGCACTAACAATGTCATGACAAATTTTCTCATCTTCAAGCTGACAGATAYAAATAGCCATTGACACATTCCATCCCAAGGGACTGCTGCTGGAATGTCACAGTGTTAAACCACAAACCTTGTGTGCATGAACCTGACACTGACTGCCCATCTGAGAATTCAGTTCAGTGACACATCAGCTCTGAAAYATCAAGSAGGAAGGGACCTTCCAAATCACAGAGCTGGAAGGGCAGGTTTCCATATTTCAGGATAGCTTTCTGATTATTCTGTGGACTTTCATTTTACTGAGACAGCAGTCACAGTATGTTTGCAGGATACAGAAGGCTAATGAAGAGGATGATGGTACAACAGAGGATGAGCACCAGGATGATGCTCCTTCCCACTCCATCTGTTTCCAAAAATGGTAACAAACAGACAGGCCTCAGGCAAGGCAGAAGGATAAAACTGGCCTCTACATGGTGGTAATTTATTTGAAATTTCACAAGAGACTTTTTGCAAGATCAAGGATCTGCAGCCATCTTTGTTACATCTACAGATCCCCTGATAAGACACAGCACCAACTGCTTTTACTGAACCTGGATAGTTTTTCTTGTTGGAAAGCAAGTGTTGAAAAAATCCCACCTAAACAAAAAAAAACCCAAAAAACCCCCAAAAAACCCCAACCAAAATAACAATAATAACAACAACAACAAAACAAAAAAGAAAAACCCACCTGGGACCACACTGGTTAAGATTTCTCCAGTGGTGCAAATATGATAAGATTTTAATCATCTTTTCGATCTCTCCCAACATACCTCAAATTTTCTTTTAATCTTAAAATCAAACTAAAGGTGCCCAGTAAGCCTAATTAATTAATTTTATCTGCCTGTTGGAAACGGGGGGGGGGGGGAAATTGCTGTTCTTCAGTGATTTCACACAGTCTACAATCCGTTAAGATCAGTAACAAATACACAGAATATCACTGTGGTMCATCTGTGAACTCTACAAGTTCATCTTAGCCCATCTCAAAAGAAGTTTGCAGCAGTTCTTAGGGAAAACCAGGTATATATGCAGAATGGAAAGACATTAAAGAATACTGAATACATTTAATAATCACATCTGGCTCTGAAAAATACTTGACCTGAAAATACATACTAGAAGAACCTCAAATACATGGTCCCCTTGCTCCCATTCTTCCCTAGACACCTGCTCACACAAAGGTTCAGGTTTTACTGGATAGTATGCTTTTTTTCAGGTTTTAACCTAATTCAACAGCAACATCTAGCTCAATTTGTCCCATTCTTTAAAGCTTAAAAAAWGTTTTCCATAATCTCCAGTTCTTTTCTTTACATGTTGCTTATGTAGGGTTTCTGCCAGTCCCTCCTCATCCTGAATAAACCCTGATGATTTATGATACTGTCAAACATTTGGCAACTACTTTGTCTTGGCATAGCTGGAGAAGTTGAAAGCATCAGGAGTCTGACACCCCAGCTTCTGCTGAAGTGGACACCACATCAGTTTAACTTACAAACATTCTCCCTTCAATACCTGAAGCACTGCTGATTCACAGTTTCTTCAAAGAAAACAGAAGYTATTTTTCATGAGCTGTAGCCATTTGCTGGACAGCATTCTTCTTGCAGGCAGTACCATTCCCAGCAATGCTCCTTGAGTTTTTGCTAGCTTTTCTGAATGACTCTCACCTTCCTGAGCAGAAGCAGCACTGCTCTAGCAGGGGAATAACTGGAGGGGGTGAAAGGATGTGCAAAATCAAGTGCACACAAACTAAGTGAAGGAAGAAAGATGGTGATCCTGGAGCCTACACTTGGCTAGACAAACCCATAGTCTGACTCAKTTTAGTCACTTTTATAATCTATCCTTTGCAAAAGCATACAATGCTGTAAATCAAAAGTCTGCACTAGTCCCAACTGCRGTTTTAGTAACACCCCCAGCTGACTTCACAAATGAAAGCTATTAAAGGAAAAAGGTACTATTGCTGCTAGCACTAGATGTTTTTCCATTAGTTTATTAAAGATTTGGAAAATACTGCTGTACGCTTGTCAGTTCCTAGACTCATTCCTTAACCCACAGACACAAGTCAGTAAGCAAGGACTGTGGACCTAAACCAGCAATATCATAAACTCTCCTAAGAATGACAAAAATGTGACAGTTCATCAAAACTTGTAGTTCTGCAAAACAAGTATTTTAAAATATGAATTATACACCAAAATAAAGACAATTACTTTATATGCCATATATTCTTAATTCTGAATGCAGTATTCAAATAGTTCTGGACACAGCACTAGAAAATGTTTTCTACTCTTGTCAACAAAACTGATGACAAAGGCTCCTAGAAGGACCTGTGGTGCTCTGGGAAMAGAAGCCCATGCWGGAGAAGGTTTGCTGGCAGGATTTGTGACCCCATGGAAGGGACCAACACTGAAGAAGTTTGTAAAGAACTGTAGCCCTTGGGAAGGATTCATGTTGGASAAGTTTCTGGAGAACTGTGTCCTGTGGGAGGGATATTCCACATGGGAACAGGGAAGGGCTCCTCTCCCTGAGGAGGAAGCAGCAAGSAGAAACAACCTGTGAGGGACTGAGTGTAACCCCCCTTCCCCATCTCCCTACACTGAGCAGGGAGGGGTGAGGTAAAGAACTGGGGATAAAGTTAAGCCTAGTAAGGAGGGGGTTGGGGGGAAGGAGCTCWGATTTGACTGGTAATAAATCCAACTAATTTCCCTAAGTGGAGTCTGTTTTGTCCATGACAGTAACTGGTGAGTGATCTCTCCCCACCCTTATCTCAATCCATGAGCCTTCTGTTGTATTTTCTCTCCCTTGTCCAACWGAGAAGGGAGAGGCAGAGCAGCTTTGGTGTGCACCTGGCATCTAGCCTGGGCTAAACCCACCACACAAATCAACTTAATCAGCTCCCCAGAATTCAAAGGCTTTTTGATGATTAAACAAAAACAGAAGAAAAATAACTCCCACCTCACATTTGGTACCATTACCTTCCCTATGTGACAGGAGATGGATAGCTGTGCTGGCAAAGCACAGTAAACATGAAGGATAACACAGACACTCTAKGCAGCAGCTTGGATCACAAGAAGCAGATTATAAAACTCAGAGCTAAAACCTTCACAGGAGCATCARCTACCTCTTCAGTCTCACAAGCTGGTTCAGAGTATTGGTTTCTGGCATAAGGCATCTGGTTCAGCTACACAGTAGCTTTACTGAAGAGACAAAGAAAAAGCCACCAAAACACCACGTCTTCATTTAAATTGTTCAAGAAGTTGCAKAGTCTTCTAGGATAAGTTCACACAAATGGCCAAACCACTTTAATTCTGTGCACAATAAAAATGCCTTCTTTGAAGTAATGGGACTTCACATCACTGCTGAAGTTTTCAAAATCAGCCTCACCCAGCTGTGTGGTGAGGTCCTGTACAAGCAAAAACCAAACCCTTGYAGCCTGCTTTAGCACCTTTAACCGAGAGGCACAGATTTAGTAAGGGATCAGGACTCCCTGTGAACACCAYAAATTTCAAGAGCTGTTGAAGGAAAAGAGGAAAAACAAGTTCTTGAAAGGAAAATTAGTAATATTCAAATAGTCCCATTTTTTGTCATTTAACATACCACAATTTTGCTAATTTGCCAGCAGTTTTCTAGCAGGTTAAGTTTCAGTTCTTACCTACAGCCAGTGCTGCACTCTGTTCTTGGCCTCCAGTCTGTTTTAAAAGAGAAAAGAGATTATGAAAATTAATTCTTTTGTACCAGAAATCTTAAATGCAATGCAATGTGACCTTGGAAAAGAAAACATACATCTGTTCCAGACATACTGTTTTTGTGGMTCTACTTCATAAACATAGTCTATACGCCACTGGGACTTTTGAAAAACATGCTAAGAAAATATAATGCAGAACTGTTTTATCTCTAGGCATACAAATAAATAGGGAATGCCATTATTTGGCAACAAAYGTGTTTCCAGGGAAAAAGGCTGCCATGTCAGATAATCCATAACCACACATATTCCAGAATAAATTTAATAACTAAAGACTCAAAGCTGCAAAAAAATACCAGTGGCAAATTGTTCCGCTTGCATTTCACTTTGCTTTAACAAGAAAATCACGTAAGATTCTAATCCAACCACACAAATGTGCWCTTGAAAAAAATTCAAGGCTAGCATGCTGACCTCCAGAAAAGGCATTTTCAAGTCACCACTGAAAACCATTTSCTCAACAAAGAAAACCAATGTTCTTGGACAGCCTTGGTGTTCTGTACACATCATTGCCACTGTTTTAACGTGGTGAAATAATTATGTTAACAGTACAKTTTAAAGGAGAAGATGTGGAGTACTACAGTAACTCAAAGCTTCACAGGAAATAATAGTGTAACATGGCTAGGGAAGGCACTGAAGATCTAGAGCATCACAGGCAAGAAGCAGAGTGGAGACAATAGTGAGAAGGACTCTTCGCAGCCCAGAGAACTGAACATGAGCAAAAAGATGGCCACCAGACATCTGTGGAAAAACTGTGGAAATTTAATTCTCCATTCTTCCCAGTGCATGCATCTCTCTAAAAGAAGCTTTCCTTTTGACCACACTTCTTTAAGTTTGGGTAGCATCTGCTTTTGCCTTTGCCCAATGACTTCAGCTTCCCCTTAGTTTCTCAGAAATAAGCAACAGCCAGTACATCAGGACAAAAAGAATGGTTAACAGCACCATCTTTGTAGGAGCTGCTGCAATTTCCTAAAACTCACCCACGCTCATTAGCCATATTTTAAATATGTWTTTTTTCTTCCCCCTTCTCATGACTTCAGACCACTCAATTTGTGCTTTGAGACAGCACAAAAATAAAATATAAAACCCTGGAAACCACTAGGCCCCTGCAGGCCAGGGCTGAACACAACTGACATTGCAAAGAGAAACTGAAACCAAAGCTAGATCCGACACTACTGTAAGAAGCTAATTTCCTGAAAAAGAGTGAAAGGTCAGATAGGACTGAGCTATAAACAAAAACAAGAAGTCCAAATTCATGAATTTGGAATGAGCAGACTATAGATGTAAATATGAAAAAGRTAGAATAAAACCCCACCATAACAACAAGCCTAGGGACTTTACAAAAATTGTGCCCTAATGGTACTAGTTCATCACTACAGAAATAYCCATATTCCCAACTGATAAAATTACTAAGAAAGAAATAAAACATTCCTCAGCTCTTTCCATCTTTCTGGACACACTGCTGCACACACAGAAACACAAGCACTTACCACCTGCAAGAAAAACGTGCTGATGCTCAGGTGGTGTGTCCTGAAGGCTTCAATGAATGAGTGGAAGTTAATAATTAACAAAGCCTTATAGGAGTGGTAATGAAGRCAGGAGGAAAAAAAGCAAAGCCATTAGGCAAAAGGGAAGCAGCCAGGAAAGCTGAGAATTACAGGTCAGTTGGACTATCATYGTTAACAGGCAGAGGTGTTACGGCAGGAATCTATTAACTGGTTTCCCATCTTTTAGTACCTATGAGCCAGCTTCAAGCAAAACAGCTCACACTGAGCACAGCTGATGCTATTGCTTGGTTTATACCAGTAAGCTGATGGGTATTTAATTTTTTTGCATAGTGTGGCTTCACATCAGATGGTATTTTAAATTTTAGAGATTAGCACTGAGCAATATAAYAAAGCACTCTCTAAATGCATAAGAAATGGACTTGCAGATCCCTAGTCAGTGAGGGACACCAGCAAAGATGCATTGAGAGTGGCCAGATGTGGAATTAAAGGTGTGACGGATTCTTAACAGAATTAATTTTTGACCTTTGGATGCACCTTAATTCATACAAAACAGTAGCTAAATGAACAACTCTGTCAGGTTCAGAGTGCGCTAYTTGGGTTTTCTTTCTAGGATTGAGGATCTGCAAACCTCTGAGCTTCCCTCTTAGTCTCAAGGTTTAGATCTGCAGATTAATACAGGAATACCACACAGAGGCATGAGACATGTATACTACATAAATAAATAGGCAGTGAAAATTAAATAATACAGATCCAGCATTTTTCAATTCCTTGTGATTCTGAGGAAATCAAATATTTAGTGTAACATAACAGAGAGAAGCAGGTCTGGGCAGAAATATTAACTTTGCTCAATGGGTTACAGCTCATGGAGTCAAACAGCAGAAAGATTAATGCATTCCATCCCCGGGATCTCATTTAGACACATAACCCCTTCCCTTGAATTGAAGCCTAACTTCACCACAGCAGAAATAAGCCAAAGCTTATGCCAACATCTCAGGCCAACTACAACAGAAATTCAAAGAACTGTCACAACAGCTGGAGAACAAAAATGGAAAACTGTCTAGAGCCATCAGAGAGGGACAGTGAATCATCTAAACTGCAGCTATTCATTTTCAGAACAAAACCAAGCATCAGTCAGTTTGTCAGAGGCAAAGCCTGCAGTTGACACAAGTCAAATAGTACCCAAATATAAAAAATGCAGTCATGAAACCTGGCATCATTGTGAATAATGAAACTGGAGGAAAAAAACCCAGTAAAAACTGGCTAACCACTGAATAAGGCCTGTGCTTTGGGCATCCATCTCATACTGAACCCATGCTGCTTAACTCAGCAGTTAAAACATGAAAACAGATTTCACATGAGAACAGCTAACCATTAACTTCCAGTATGAAACAACTGTCTTCTGCCCAACTCTGGCTGAAGTAATTAAGAAGCCTCTACACTCAAGCATAGACTTGTCAGTGACTGTCAGTTATGATTTGCTACAAGAATGATGATTTTTCAAGCTTTCCAACACTCAGGTTCTTCTGCCTATTAAAAACTGAAAACACGGAGTGGTAGGAAATAATTAACAACAACTTTGCACCAAGAATCTAAATTACTTTCTGTGTATTCAGTTGGTATCTCAGCTCTTCAGGGAACTTCAAAAATTAATAACTTCACAAAGTTTACAACATTTACTAGCAAAAGCTTGCATGGAATTCATATACTCTATGTGAAATACTGGGCATCCAGACTAAAGTTGTCTTCAAAACACAATCCACTGCTGCTTTCACAGAGCAAATGTTTGAATTCCTAGTTTGCAGCCCAAGCTTGCACAAGGACTCCCCTTGATAAGCATCACCAACTTCAAATCTATGTGACCCAGCAGTGGAYTGTGGCACAGATGTTCTCAGTCCATTAATCTTGACTGCCCTTGGATACAGAACAGAACAGGATCTAGCTCAAAAACTGCCTGCCCTGGTACTGTTTAGATGCTCCTGCTCTCTTGGTCCAGTTTCAGACTTGAAATTAAGTTAGAGAAAGCTCTAAAAAACTTGTTACCCTTAGAAGCTCCCACTAAAACATAAAAGTCAAGATCAGTGCAAAACAGAACCACAAGTCAAATACATCCCACATATTGTGGGTAGTACAAAAAGAAAACTAAGAAATATTTATTAATAAAACCTGATTTTTACTTTAGTAACAATAACAGATGGCTAAACTATAAAAAATAATCCATTGCTAAGGTCATGTTTCAAAGGAAGTTTCARGGCATCTGCAAATGAACCCATGGTTCAATGCTAAATGGGTGTGAACTCTGATGTTTAGCATCAGTGATTGTGGATAAAGATTCTTCTATATCTGTATTGCAATTGTATATTAGATTAAGATTAGCAAAGGCAATCTTACCCCTACTGCAAAGTGACCTCAGTCCTTCATAAAGAGCAAATGTACTGGTTGCTTGCTATAAAACCACTTTTTTGACTTCTGTCAAAAGACATTGGTCTTTTGAAGCTTCACTTCAAATCTTTCTTCTCCATTTTCATTTATCCTGGTAAAGCTAAACTGCATCTTAAAAGTCCATGTGACACATTAAATCTTTCTCTATCCTATATAATYTCTYAATACTGTCACAGTACCTAATATTRCTTGCTACACTCAAGCCCATGTTTTGAATTTGTAATTTAATGATAGTGAATGTATCAGAGGGTCTAGCATTCCGTTACAATTTTTGAAGCTTGTTTAATTTTCCCTAATTATTATACTTTCATAGGATACATTAACTCTAAACTGYTAGCATTGCATAGCAGCTTCACTTTCTGTGACCTTAATTTCAAGATTTTTTTTTTAATAGTTTTTGTAGATAAGGTATCACCTTATATTGTTATGGACTTGGCAGAGGTGGGTTAATGGTTGGACTTGATCTTACAGGTCTATTCCAACCTAAACGATTCCTTGAAAGCCTTCAAAAAAGTTTAGATCCTSCATTATAGACCAACAGGAGGGGAACAAGGTTTTATACATATATCCCTTTCACCAACTTAAAAAAAAGGGGAAAATCAAAAAGGTATTTGAGGAATCCTGTATGGCACAAGAGGACAGTCACACAAAATTAGTATTCACCACAAGAATTTATATTTTGTCCCCTTACACATAAGTTTTCCACAAACAAACCATTACTTTGGCTTAATGGAAACAGCGAAATAAACCATCATAATCTTCATTTTTGCATCTCAAAGTTCTACACAAAGTGAACAAACAAAAAAAAA
>NW_026623235.1:8000401-8002800 GCF_030028575.1 Malurus melanocephalus
CCTGCAAGTTGAACATCAAGTACAAGGGACTTTTTTAACCAAATCAAAAAGTCAATTTAAATATTGCCAAAGTAATTTTTTTACTTCTAGAACCAAGTTGGGTAACCGGAAGAAAAATAAGGAATTTTAGTAAAATAAAGATGGGACTTCTTCAGTTGTTTAACTTCGAGATGGGTTTTTGTTTGTGGTTGGTTGCTTTTTTTGATAGTGGGGTAACGGGGTAGAACTGTGGTACTTTAGTCAAAGCTACAGAGCTTCTGGTTTTACTGCAAGAAAAAAAAAAAGAAAAAAGAAACCAAAAAACGGCCTGCAAGAATTATTAAAGCAAGTCCTGTGTCTAATAGTCAATTACTCAAAAAACAGAACTTGCTATTTTTGGGAGCGTATTATCTCCTGTACTTCTTCTGAACTTTCATAAATCCAAATCCTGAAGTGATTTAGTACCTGGTATGTAACACAAGCAGAATTTTTAAGAACTGTCTAGAATTCAGSCTTTCACTCCTCAAAGAAATTACTGAAATATTCCTAAGCTAGGAAGAGATATAGGATAACATATCAWAACATCACCTTTAAATGATATTGGCATTTGCTCTCCATGGCATGTTCAACTACCCCATGACTACCTTGCATTGCTATTTTTCCACAGTGGATGCTCCCTTTATTGTTATGCTGTTAACACCTAGCTGTGAAATGCTCCTGAATACCAYCCGAGTGATTCAACAGCTTATTTGTCTAAGATATACAGATGATATAATTTATTAGGAATATGGCAGAGTTTAACACAGAGTTCTGGCTCAATATCGTCAAAACAGAAATGAAACCATGCCCTGTCCCAGGAAGTCTGCAGCACAATACAAACAGGAAAACAAGGAAAGATCAGCAGGGTTTTCCTTTTCCCATTATTAGTGGTGCAGGAACAGCTCTGAGCAACCCCAAGACTCACAGCCCTATTTCCTAACACTTGAACAGAGGAGCTTTTTCTTATAATCTAGATTTCTACACTCAGGGTAAAATAAACCCCTTTCCTCRGGACTGTACTAGGTCATATGAACCGAAAGGAACTTCTACCACAAAAAAATTTTAAAAATCACAATTCTACCACAAAAAAAAAGTTACAGCAACTTACCCACCTAAAAAATTATTTTACMCATTGTAGTGAGTTCCATCAGTTGTTCCTCAACAGTACCAAAATTGAGAGCTGAAGCACTAGTTACCCTCTTTGCTAGATAAAACTTAACCTAAAGCTGATTATGCTACAACTATAGCAGTATCCCAAACAGCATCTCTGCTGCTACGAGACAATGGGTGTGTTTGTTTCAGGTTGCAAAGAACACAGATTAGATTTTAARAGCTCAAAAAGCCCTTCCTATGGACACCAGCWGCACAGTCTTGGGGCTGAGCAGTTTCTAGTGAATAGTCAAGCAGTTCACTTTAACTCCTTCCCCCCAGGGTCCCCAGTGCTGTCCCACTACACAAATCTCAGCAAGGGCACTCCTTCCAGATGTAACTGATCCACAAAAGGATACAGGACTTTCCAAAGGGTGGAAAGTCTCTCTTCTATAAGAGCCTTGGGAAAAGCATTTCTGTCACRGAGAATAGGGGAACTCTTCTCCCACCAGAGGAACTGTCACAGACCACTGAGACTCCTGGAAGCTCCAGAACTTCTGTGAGCTCCACCTACACAAAGACTTGCAATWATTGATGCAGCTACAATTAAAAAAAGAAGGGAAAGTGCTATGATGAAGCTTTTCCAGTCAACTATACAGTAACACTGCAGTAATAGAATCTTGAAATTATTTAAATAAAAATATGGATSATTGGAATACTAAAAGGAACTGTATCAATCATTAGCTGTCCAGAAAGGGAGAATCTAACTATGCTATTTTAACCTGTGAACTCAAATGTTTATTGGGCAGCAGTGAGATGGAAACATGCACAAAAGTTACACAATACAGGGTAACAAACATAAGAGACTTAATAAGGGAATGTCCAGGTTCAGCTCCTAGAGACCACTGTGTGTTCAACAGCTTTGTCCAACAGTCAGGAAAATAAACTAAAGTAACAGGAGATGTACAACAAGGTCTTAATTCCTGCATTGTAATTTAATGATAGTGAGTCTCAACAGTTGCACACTATTTCTGCTTTCAATAATTTCTCAAATKAATTCCATGATCAGCTAAAATGAGGCAAGCAGCATCAGAGGAAATTCAGATGGGATGTTCAGAAAAGCTTCTTCACTGAGGGGGTGTCTGGYSAGTGGAACAGGMTCCCCAGGGAAGTGGYCATGGCACCAAKCCTGACAGAGTCCAAGGAGCATCTGGAGAATRCTCATAAGCCATATGATTTAGTGATAGGTTAGAGCCAGGAGCTGAACTTGATGACCTGTGTGGGTCCTTTCC
>NW_026623235.1:8002954-8028660 GCF_030028575.1 Malurus melanocephalus
AAAAAAAAAAAAAAAAAAGAAACAATCCTCCCTCCACAAACCTTAGAACTGTCCTTTAACAAGCATTTAAGAGTCCTCTAAATCAGGAACTGAAATAAGCAACATCTGACATTAACCTAACAGAACAGACTACATAAAACTTAATATGAACGTCCAGTCACCTGCCTCAACAAGCACAGCTTTTCAGGTCAAATGTCTTTCTTTTGAGAAAAGTTTACATATTTTGCTGCCCTGTTTAAAAATGACATTTCAAAAAGTCAAAACAACCCTTAAATTAATGCCTTTGATTTGAAGGCTCAYTGGACAAACAGAATTAAACAGTTCATGTTGTCCTGAGCAACTATTTACAGGTAAAAAAAATAGCAGCTTTCCCTTCCTAAACAAATAGGCATGGCTGAAGTCTCAAGCAGAGCTCAGTTTACTGAATAAGCCTTTAAACCAAATTCAAAATTCACTTACTTTTAAACTGACTCTGTAAACTGTTCCAGTAGGACTACTACATGTAAAGAAAGGAAATTTTGGAAGAGCTCAACACTCTGCTTGATTACAGTGAAAAAAACTTTGTGACTGATCATTTGCAGACTACTATGATCTTAATTCAAGGTTTAACTTATTTTACACCTACTGTGGGAGAAGAGATACCACATAATGTTTCCTCAGCATAGGCACATTATTCACATTGATAATACACACTATTAAACTTTCAGAAACACAGCAATGCATAAAAACTTCTAACACCTCAATCTATTCCCATGCTATTGCAGTGTGGCACATTAAACAAGCCCCAAGACAAAATATGGCAAATAAATAGAAGACAGCTCAGTTCAGCCTAAAACAAGTCAGCWATTCCTCTTCTTTGCCTTAGATATCACCATTAATTCAAAATAAATGCATGCTGGTAGAATATCAGCAGCATGACCAGAATTTCTACCACATCATCTGGAGTGTCAAAATCACAAGAAATACTTAACCTCCATGTACTAAAAGCCATTTCCACAAACCCACTTTCACATGGATGAGACATCAATTGAAGAGGCTCTGCTGAATTTACAGGCAAACCTACAACAATATATTTAGAGCAACACTGCCAAAGCAGATTGTTTTTAACTTGTGGCACAAATGGCAAATATAAGTGGTTTCAGTTGTCAGAAATGCATTTTTTCTTCATTTATTTAGAGTCTATATCATCACTGCAGCGGATTATTCTTTTACCCCTGATGTTGCCACTGCCCTGTTTTAGGTATCTGGTGGGCTTTGCACTGAAAGCTTTTGGAAGCATTTGTAACTTCACCACTTCCTATATTGGTTACWTAGGTTTCTCCAAATGAACAAACAAAACAACAAATCCTTCTGMAAGCACCTATTAAAAGCTGCACATTTATAGAACCTATTTCCTTGTTTAATAGAGGAAACATTTAACACTGAGAAAAACAAAACAGAACATAGCTTTGTATTTCTTGCGGCGTATTTGACTCTATATAAACTTCCCCAACAGTCAAAGCCAAGCAGAATTCTGTAAACACATGCAATAGGGCCTTACTCAATACACTATCTCTCCTGCACAAGATCCTTCACTTCAAACCTTTTTAAGGCACACAGGTACTGGGACAACAAACTTTCCTGCTCTTTTGAAATTTAACACATTAAGGGATTTGCACGAAAAGGCTCACATTGTTACTGAAGAGTTTTTAAAGGTTCTTCACAAGAGGCAGCAAAACATTTAAAGATGTAGCAACCAGACAAATGTTACTTTCATAAGAGCTATGCAAGCCACAACAAAGAGTTCTCAAAATTAATAAGAAAATGACAGGTATGCATTTGCTTCCACTTTGCAAACATAATACCCAAGGTGTTTTCATATTTATTAAAATTAGCATAAATGCGAAACCTGTTAATCTACCAACAGTGCTGGAACAGAGACTTCACAACATGTTAATCAGTTTGCTCAAAACATCTCCCCATYATCATTACAGGGGAACAATTCTAAATGGAAGGATTTTTAAATCTTCAAGCATGCAGACAAGTTCAAGCTGCATGTAAGAGATAACACTGTAAAATGAGAGTGAATAATTATCAGAGATTATATGTGGAAGCAGAAGCCAATTATCAAGATCTATTCTGAATGACTGATACTCTGGAAAAATAATCCCAAACAAGTTAAGTTAGTGTAATGACTAAGAATAGCTAATACAAGAAAAATAGGGCAAAACCTGAAATGTTACATGTCCTTCAGTGCCTGTGATAATGGACAGTTGAAACACCATACTCAAAAGAAACACCACCTGGATAAAATGGGTATGCATGTCTTCTACAACCATTTGTGCTAGTCTGCACAACATCAAGGACCAGCTGGGTTAACATTTTTATCTGGGCACYGGTCATGCAAGACCCAGGGCCAGACCCACACTCTGCCCCAAGTCACACAGCATCCRTGTGTCACATTATCTTTTCTGCACAGTCCCAGAGTTGGGGGCCTGAGCTGAGAACCTGAGTCAGGTCTGAAGTGCAATAGAGCTCAGCAGGCTCTCAGCTCCCGTCCCCCCAAATCAATGTCATTGCTGGATACAGTGAAACCAAGTTTATACAGCWCTACCCCAAGCTAAAAAGGACTTACTGATCCTAAAGGAAATACTGAATTAAGATAAATACTTTACCACAGCTGCAGACAAAGAATTACTTCAGAGAACTACCCAGTTTCACTCAGCATGGCCATCCTGTTAAACTTCTCTCTTCAAGAGAGATGGGGAGATGATGGGCTGGAAAAGGAAGCCAAAGTAGGGAAAAGGACAGAAGACTTCACTTCTAATGAGCTTTTCAGTCTTCTGTAAGGGGCAAACTATGCACCCAAATTTAGTGACAGACACACACTTATTCACATCAATATACAATCAGAATAATCCTAAAAATTACTATCAGATATAATTATAACGTGGCTCAGAATCCTGTAATGTTGGCAATACAGGATAYTGGTACCTCAAATGGTAGCTTTTTCTCCTGTAAGCTGAAGGACATACACTTTCAAACCTGGTATTTAGGAATGAGTCTTAGATGCATTTTAGCTGAGAAGCTGCAATTTTACAGGCAAGAAAACTCTTGAAATTATCACTCAGAAATAGCTGTACTATACAAGTCATCTTTACATAAAAAGAAGACTAAAGAGTCAAACTTTGTTTTTACTACGCCATTTCTAACACACGCTCGTTGCTGACTACTATAAGCTTTCAAAACTTTCCTATCATTAATTTAGGTTTGGCAGAGTAACCAAACCAAGTATTTTAMTATTCTCCGCAACAGCTACACAAAATAACGTATAAAGTTATCATTGACTGCTTATAAAATTTAGGCAAATTAACTGGCAAGTGAAGATTTATAAAGCATCTGTAAATGCTTAAGTCACGAAAGCTTATGGTTTTCTTATTGGCTAGGATGTGCTTCTTTCCATATTACTCCTTGAATTCAGCCACATGACCCCATTCTGGGCTAAGAAGCCTCTCTTGGCACAAGTTTAATGAGCCCTGCAGCTCAAGTGGTGGCAGTAACAAAGGTCCAAGMTTTACTGAAGGTGTATGGTAAGGTATGACTACAGAGGAAAACTGCTACTTCATCTACAACATGAAGTATTTGAGAAGTGAGCTGTAACTCTGGTACCCACCATCAATTTGCATACGATTTACCTATGTCAAGACATTCAAATGAYCTAAAGTTTCATGTTTCCTTGTGCTTGCTGTGTAATTGTGTAGCTCAACACTTTAACTTATGGGCTGCCAAACTGCTATTAAGTGGTCATAGCTCTTCACTGGTGATTCTTTTACTGTTCTGAACCTAAAAACAGCTCCACATGACATTATGTGTCTAGGAATTACAAGACATCCTTAGTTTTATTATCATATACTATTTCCAGTGAAAACTATGCCTCAACACCCACTGAATGCCTACAAGCACATTAATGGCATCTTCCAAAGCATCTGGACTTCGGTTAAGGCTTCCTTTATTCTCTGGCCAGACTCTGAAGCACTATATTTGAAGTTTCACTGTTTGCACTATCGCACTTCAAATAGTATTTATATAGGACACAGTACAGACACATTGTGTTTGTCTCAGCTAAAAAGGCAAATAGACTGTTTAACATGCCACTACAGGAAAAAAACCCAGTCTTTTTTCCCCTACTGAGAGAGCAGGAATTTAATCAATTTGTATTCCAGTTTAAATACCCACATGTTATCCACTGCTATTGAGTTTTGTCTGGTAAGATACAGACAGTTAGAAAGAAAAAATATTGCATGAACTATTTCTTGCTTTCAATATATAAAAATACTTTGTACTCCTTGGCCTGAAATATTATGGAAAACAAAGAAATATTCTATAAGCAAAGAAACCCAAGCAAGTGTTTTTACCAGTTAGCAGTATCTTCTTTCAGTCTTAACAGAGAATCCCCTTCTTCAGATTATTGATAGAGCAGTTTGTCCTCAAAATCTGAAAAAAACAGAAGAACTTCATTAAACATCAACAATACATTGTATTTCAGTCACATAAACCAGTGCCACGGGTAAATCAAAGTTAATCCTGCAGTGCCAAGGAACCTACATAATCCTTTAGGAATGCAAATAAAACGTGACGATTTCAAAAACACTTGGTGATTTTATGGAAGTGACATTACAAGCAAACAGAGAAGCACCCTTACAAACTCTTCTGTGAGTCAGTAAGGCTATAAGCTAGCCGTGATCACAAGCTTCAGAAATAGAGCATTGCATCTCAGCATTACCGAGTTAAGTTACATATAGTTACAGCACAAAAAATAGAGCATTACATCTCTGCATTACGGAGCCGAGTTACACATAATTGCAGCAGAAAAAAGTAGGTCTCGGTTCAAGCTTTATTTACAGTGTCACATATATTGCACACAGTGAAAAATACTTCATTGCCACTGTTTTCATCAGTTAAAGAAAAATGCCACCAATGACAGTTTTYACCTATCTGAACTTCTCTAGGATCACTAGGATTTTCTGTTTCAAATCTAAGTTTCTGGTTCAGAAAAAAAAGCATTTGTATGGTCAGACAAAACAACATTTCCTACAGAAATGCAGCACTGAGATTCCACTGCAAGCACTTCAAGGGTGTTTCAGCTCATTTGGAGTAGATTTATATAGCAAACAGCCTACCTTTTTTAGCACAGTAACTGGATGATGAACTGCCAAAAACGGGTACCTTTCTGTTGTGGTGAAAAGTTCATAAGCTTTTTCCCTGTGGGGTTTTGTAGACTGCTTCTGTTTCAGGCATTTCAGGTAATTTAAATACTTGAGTGTTGTCACTTAACCTGTGTCCAGTGAAACCACCGCTGCTCCTGCTTCAGATGTTCCTGGTACCAGGAGCATTCTTTTTCAGTATCTCACATCTCAAAGTTTGTTTTCAAGAGCAATCTTCCCATTTTGTCTTCCAATTCTYTTTCTGCTTCTTACAGCAAAGCCAAGCATATTCTGCAATGCATCTGTTTTTAGCACAAACTTGGTTTAGAAATATAAAATCCCTGCCATGTCATTTCAAATCCAGCTGAAGAGGCATGAAATATTCAGCATTAATTTGTATTTAATCAGCTATCAGCAGTTCCTCTTACATCAGGTAATCCTGATTAACAAGCATTTAACAAAAATATGCTGCTTTGCAGTGAAATTTCTAATCACAAAGGCCATAACATTACTTATTTTTCCCAGCTTGGGAAGGGTGGAAGGAAGAGTTACCAAGTACTGAGGCTGGGTAATAATTTTAGTCACAGTGAAAATTACCATCAAAAGATGCCACCCATTGCCTCCTGCCCTCTCTGCAAAGGAAAAACTTGCAACATGAAAAGCACAGCCAGGAGAAAAGAAGGCAAGGACTCTGAGAAACTATGAAAAATTTATTGGCCAAATAAAACCAAGGGATCCTATTCACAGCTACACTGAAGCAAATAGTTGCAAAAGACAGCTGAAAAGCAAAACCCAAAAAAGACTAATGTTAACTAACGATAACTTTTGCCAGTCGGTGTCAAGGCAGCACCTAAGATAAGCAAGTGCCTGTCAAGATAATGTGTTGGTGGGTCTCTTTCTGCAAATGTTGTAAGAAGCACTATTCCTTTCTCTTACAGAAGGAGAAATCTTTAAAAGACCCACACACATTCACTGTAATGCACAGACTTTGTCTTAACAATTGTTCCACCACCCTATTCAGTTCCTTTCATTCATGGTCCTCTTGCCAGACAACTGCAGAGGTTAACAACTCCCTTAAAAACTGAATGGAAGCCATAAGATCCTTTCACTCATTCTGCTTGGCAAGAGCTGAGCAGAGCATTCTATCACTGCCTACAGCCTGTAACAGGATTTAAAATCCTGCTGCCCAAGTGATCATTTATGAAACTCGACATGTGCAACTTCCTTCAATACACTCAATCAAAAACATTCCCTTCTACCCTGCTACACTGTAAGATCAAAAATTTCTTATTCAGTACCAAAAAAATTGATTTTTTTCTCAAGCATGATTGCCTTTTTCATTAAACAGAAAAACTGTTATATTTCCACTGTTCCACTGCCAGGACACATAACATCATGTTGCCAAATTCAAATGGTTAAATCTCCTTGTAACTACTGAAGTCACAAGCACGATTTGGGTTTACTGAAAGGAATACCTAAGCCCACTGGAGACCCTTCTGCCCCCTTCACTCCTGCAATGCCCCCACTCCTGGCTACTCAGTATTTCCTATGCTGTAGTTCCTCCTCCCTGACAACCCATTCCTGCAGACTGGCTTCAGGTGAGAAAGGGGAGCAAGTGCCAGCAGCAATGGCTGTAGAGCAGTTCTGCATGGGAGAATTGCACCTGGCAGTGCAATGCCACATGTAACAGTGGATTGAAGGGATGACAGAAACATCCAGAATAGTGGAAGTACATTATCTGCCAGCATGGGRCAAAGAATTTAGCCTGGTGTGACAACAGGAACAGGAGAGGAAGGAGGCTGCTGYACAGGACCACTGGCCAGCACTGCACATGGGAAAGACAGCGATGCTGAAGTGGGAGCACACACGGAAAAGCTGCAGAAAATACAGTCCCTTTGGAAGATCTCTACAGCTTTTGAGGCAACAATCCTTTATATATGATCTACATTAATCCAGTTCAGTCCAAAAAATGTGTCAAGAGAGAGATTCTTTTTAAATAACAGATCACCAACTGTAACCTATGGTATAAATAGCACAGCTGAGAAAAAACAAGTTAGCTGCCATCTTAGTTTACCGACAAAATTTGTTCACACTCATTTTCTTTACTTCAATAGACCTTTGTGGAGTAAATTAACACTGTTTCTGTGACAGACTAATGCGAATAGCAGGTGAACAACAAAAGAGTAAGCTCATTCCCAGGAGATATCCTTGCCTGCCCTCCACACACTGTGTTGGCATACCTTTGTAGGATGATGAATTCAAAAGAAGGAAGCAGACAATAAGCCTACTTGTTCATGCTAAACTAAGGAGACTTCACCTCTTCATTTAAGCGACGATCCCTTACTTCATTTGTTTTGTCACTTAAGGGGAAGGTGGAATTCGTACAGCACTTGATTAAATCTTGTTCTCCATACAAAATTCATGCTCAAGAAAACCATTAACCATAAAGATGCAAAGAGTATTCTGTGAATCGCACTGTGTTCACTTTTCCCTGGCTTACATGTTTCAACAGGCAGAGTCATAGCCAATGCTTCCCAAGCCTCAAAGTTTCACACCCATTTGAGCTACAAGGAAGAAAACTTCTGAGAAGTTTATTAATGGCTCTGTCCTCAGGAGAAAAGGGTAAAGCCACTAACACAGGGCTTAGTAGGTTTTACGGAGGGATTCAGGGAAATCCATTCAAGACAGTTCACTGAAATACTGTGGCAAAACAGGCAGTTACTGTCAGCAGTGTCTACATACGAGCTTCAAGTTAAGTAATTTTGCAGTCCTTGCCACCATTAAAGTAAGACTGACACTCACAGTCCAGGTAAGCCCTGTGTCAGAGCTGGCCATATGTATTTACAAGCAGATTACAGGAATGACTCAGGGTTGAGATGCAAAGGGAAACAGATGTAGAGRTCAGTCCACCCTGAAATTTTGCCCAAAACCTCAACTGCTGACCTAATAACCCACACTCCAGGTCTCTGCCTTGCTCCAGTCAGACAATGCATCCCAAAGACTCTACTGAAGTGACCACCTGGGGTGGCATGAGATGCCTTTTCATTTCCTCTTCAAYTGGCAACCTACACAGCATCTTCAAAAGCCCAGACAAATGTGGATCTCAGAACTTAACATGCAGGTTATTTCAACTCAAAAGCTTTGTCTGAAGTATGTTTAGGAGTAACCCCACCTAGCCTGTATACCTAACATGGTTGTATAGATATGAACCACATTTAAAAATCACGTTACACATATAATCTTTGCTGTGCTTGATTTTGCTTAGTCTAAAACAGAAAGAACAAGGAGAGACASCAACATGGATTTAAGGCGATGTATCCTCCCTAACACAGATCACAACAGACTGCTAGACACAACAGCCCATCATAAGACATATCTGAAATGCAGAGTATACAAAATGAGTTGAAGAAAAAATAAGCCATAAAGATCCATAAAGATAACTAAGTGTCAGAAGGCTTATGGTAGCTTACAAACAATTCTGGTGTCAGACATAAGACAGCACACACATTGAGCAGTCAAAATAATCCCTGCAGAGCTTCTGCAGGCTACTCTTCATAGTAAGGCAGCCACGAGAAAAGAGGCAGAAAACAACACAGTGTCCTACAAAAACAGGAAAACATACAAATACAAATACTAGAATTTACTAATAGCTTCATAGCAAGCAAAACTTGAGAATTTTATGTCTCATTAAATGATACAGTCTACGTTTTCCCTTTATGAACATATATTGCCAGAAGTTTAACTTTCAGTTGAAAGAGGAAATTCTGTGATTTGAGGAATTGGTAGTCTGAGAACTATTAAAAAATCCACAGTTATTTACTTCGCACAGCTGAGAAATTAAGTTCTCATTCCTTTATTTCCAGGACAGAGATGAAACCAAGTGTTTAAAAATTAAAATAACTAAAACTCAATAGTTTATGCTTCAACTGTACATCATGCAGTTTGCAACACTGATGTTAAGACACATTCCAAAGTTAAAAACTCTATGAACTCCAGAAGAGTGCAGCTCTGCTTCCATGTAACACCAGAGCACTCTAGTGACACCCTGATCATTTTCAACACYAAATAWTTTTTTTTTTTTYTCATTCAGGAGAACAGCATCAGTTAGAGGACTTAGCCATGCTAGTCCTTACAAGATTGAGCTGCAAAACCACTAAGTATGGTGGAAAATGTACCCCTAGTATATATAAATGTACTAGAAGCTAATTTTGTGTGTAAATTAAGATCATCCAGTTAACTAAGAGTTGCAAAGACAGAGATGGAGAAGACTCACACATAACCTTCCCTTGTCCCACAGCAAACATTTGGCATTGGTTAAAAGTATTATCAGCCCAGTAATGTATTCATTGAAGTGTAATTCACCAAACAGAACACTGACCAGTTTTTCCTCTGATAATTACTCCAAAGTTATAGAAAGGATTTCCAGTTGTGAACATTCTCTCCTGACAGTGCCATATTGCAGCTTTCAAACRCTGGACTTGGTATTTCAAACTCAGTGCTGTGGCATGGTTTAGCAACTTCCCTTAAAAATACAGGTTTTCAAAATAACTGTAAGTATCACAGATGGACTGAATTTTAGCAGATGATTATCCTTATCACTCTTTTATTATTTATTAATTATAATTGGGAATAACGTATGCTCCAATTCCAGTAAACTTTGCTCACACTGCAGAAGTTCTGACTCCCATCAGATCATTACTGACCTTCAAGCCCTCATTCACCCAGTTTCTTGGAGTTCATGAACCTATGTCTGCATTTACTGTATATGCAGCAATATGAAGAAAGCAGCTTTTGTGAAAAAAAGAAAAAAAAAATTAACTAAACTGAAACTGAGAAATACTKATTCCATTTAGCCATACAATAAGCATATTCCTCTGTTTCAAAGACAAATGTGGAAGCAGTAAATGTACCAATCATTTGAATACTCTTACATTAGACAGTCTTAAAGTTTAACTATGAGYAGAGAATATATTTGATGCCAGACTTGAAATAACATGCTGARTATTTTCTCCAGCTCCCTTTTYAAACAGAGCTGCTCCTTTGAGGGTGACTCAAGTGCTTAGAGTGACTCAACTCAGAGATGAACAGGCAGGACACAGACRTCGTGTTCTCCACATTAGTTATGGAGCAGGTTTCCATAGCAGGGTGAAAAGGGCACGTACAGACAGTTATGCACAGACTGAGACAGGAATAACCTCCTATTTCTAATGAGAGGATGTTCTTGATACAATATAAAGGAGGAGGACAATTAAGTTCAGGGCATGTAACTTAAACTCGAACAGAAGTTCACAGTCCTTGCAAGAAGTCTTGATAATTCTTGTAATGGATTAATTAATTCTTGTAATGGATATCAGGAGCAAGTTTGTTTGATTACAACCTTTTTGCCATTCAGAGAAACCAGCACAAAGCACAGGATTTCCTCACTCTCAAGCACAGATGCCACCTATTTCTTGACCTCAGACCTCAGTAAGAGTACATTTTCTCCTCGGATGAGAACACAACACCCAACCAAGGCACTGAATTACATTACAGAAACCAGGAATTAACCCATGCTATGATCATCAGACCAGTGCCGATTCTTCTACTATCTAGACCAGAACCAGCAGACCAGTTCTGCTTTCTAAGAGCTTTAACTGCTAAAGTTACGAGCAAGCTACACAAATTCTTCAGTAAGTTAAGGCTTCTAACKATAGGACAGAAGCTGCATATCCCGAACTCCAAGATCAGTTCAAAATCTCCCTTGGACAGAGCTCCATTGTAAGCAAAGACTAAACACGAAAGTCTTTCCCACTACATGAAAATTCCTTCCACAAGGCAATGCTGGGCTTTKTCTTTCCCAGATACACACCTTAAGCCCCTATCCACAACATGTCCCAGTTTTAGTGCCCTTCATATTTTTACTTATAAAGTGTCCAAGCTTCAGTTGGAAGGGAGGCATCAGCCTGGTCTCAGGTAGAAAATCAATTCATGACTCCTTAAATAGCAAGTATAGTCAGGTGCCCCACATACTCCCTGTCATTATGGCAACAAGTCTGTAATTAAAAAATTCTGAAGGGGCAAGACAGCCTAGGAAAGATGCTATGAATCCCTCGCTCTGTATAGTTGGTCAATATATCCTTGTCCCCCCATTTTCTAATCCGCTGGATTTAGACAAGCTTGTTATCTAGTCCACAGAGTGGCAGGCATTAGTTCCAGCTCTTAGTGATGTTTACAGTACCTAACTTTATCTGRTGTGCAAATAGTTTAAGCTCTTAGCTTAAGCAGTCTGAATGATCTTTTTAGGATCCAGTATTTGTTAAATAAAACAAAAAAAAAATGACAAAGTTTATGTCTGAGACCTTGAGTAGAAAGTCTCACCCTCGGAAAGTCGTCTGCCGACTGTCAACTTTTACATCCGCTTCTCACTACCAAGACATTAAAGGCAACTGGACTCCTACTTCTGCACAGGAAATCTGATGAATTTTAAGCCATCCTTACACTCCCACATCCTCTCATTTAAGTCTGCACTGARAGAGCACAAGATCTTTGTTCAAAGGGTACTTGTAGATGCCATCATCTCCAGAGGCATTTTTCCTACATTTAAAGTGCAAGTTTCAACCTCAGTCAAAACAGCAGCACAACAATTTTTCTGTATTACCCTGTATTTAGAGTAACAAAGAAAGCATTTAAGAGCAAGTCTTACATTTTTCTGCTTAAGTAAAATAACAAATATCACACACATGTTCTAGAGACTGCAGCAAGGCAGTTAGTTCATAGTTGGTTTTAAAATCAAACTTTACCCTCGAACAGAAATCGAATGAGAAAAAAAAAAACAAAAAGACTTATTATTTAGAGACATGTCCCACTACAAAGCTTTTTTGCTACTCTAAGGCTAGAAAGACTTACTGGAAGACTAACAGGTTCTGAAAAACCACTTTTCATGACAAAATGTAGCCACAAAACTCAACTTAAACACACACCTGAAGAAAAGGAACTGTATTGTATGACATTGAGGAATTATGGCCAGCTTAATTCTGGTAGACTTGAAGTTGCTGTACTTAGAGTAAAATGTCAACAACAGACATGCATACATAGCAGCTTCTCTTTATCCAATTACCACTAATTTGCAAGCACATTCAACAAGAACATCATCAGTACAAGCATTTCAAGCATCCTGAAAAAATCCTAGGACCACAAATTTCAAGAGTATCATTGAAAACTAGGAATAAATTGTACTACARTATGTGTAACCAGACATGAAATTAGGGTGCCTGGTTTCTGCAATCTCCAAATTTAGATCAGGGACTCCATCAAACCATGTGATGAGAGAGCTGTTCTACAGGCAGAGCGTGCTTTAGGCTGCTCCTCCATGAGAAACCCACAGGGYCCTTTACCACACCGTGCAACCAGAGCATGGGCAGTGCCACATATGAGGTTAATGTTCAACCAGATGAAAGGCAGAGGCTCCCCAGCTCCTCAGAAACACAGCAGCAGGAAAAGTGTGACAAGAATTGTGTAACAGAAGCCCAGCAGCAAGCTGCAGCTTGGCGAGAGGTACGAATGAAAGCCGTGCTCACGCGCTGGGAAGAGGCTGGGTCCTTCACGTGGTGCTGTAGTACTCATCTCTTCAAGAACTATGATTCAGTGCCTACAGGGTGTGTTGGATTCACTACAGATGTACAGATTAATTGCACACCATATATGTGTCTGGCTGCTGACAGAAGAAGGCTACACACACACACACCATTAAGAGCACTCAGAGAAGTTAAATCATCTGCTGCAACAGGACTGACTGAAGCCTTGTTGGCTTCGCTTAGTACAATCACAGAAAGCTTCCATATCATCTCTCTTGGAAGGAGTCTCAGAGTATGTGAAGCTAGTTAACTTTCACAAGGTTTAGTTTGAGAGTCAACATTACCAGCATGGGCTTGAACAAACATTACCTACTATGGAATTATCTGTATTGCCATTCATGAACTTACACAATTTATCAGGGACATCTCATGTGGTAAAGACACTGCCAAAGAACTGGATGATTTATGGGTGTTCTTATAGCAGAAATCTCCTATAGCAGGAACTTTCCAACAACAGACATTTTCCAGCAATCTCTGAATACTGGAATATGACAAAAACAAGACAGAGGAAGTAAGAAGACTTACATAACAATCAATCTTGTTAATAAAGATATGCTTGTCACTGTGGCTGAACTAGAAAATTTCTTTTGCCTTATGGTATTGTCATAAGCASCACAAAAAGCTCACTAACAAAGGGAAGCTGACTTCATAAAGAACAATGCAAAACCCCTTTGGCTGATCAAGAGGCTTCCAGTAGCTTTTTTGTCTTTTGATAAAAATTAATCTAGCTTTCAAAGATTTAGTAACAAGACAACTATTAACTAATTATTTTCTTGTCATTCAAATCTAGATAGGGATGATGGCCTTCTGGGCCAACAATTTTTGTGCAAGTTGTTATTTTCTTAAAAATACAAGTATTAGCAAAAACTTAAAAAAAAAGCCACCAACAATGACTAAGATCTTCCAGATCTGAAAACATGAAAAGGTTTCACTTGGTTGTATTTTAAGTTAATGTATCATTGCAGAGAAACTAAAGGAGTTCCATATTCTATTACTAACCTTGCTTCTATCTTACAAACACGTTTTATTAGGAGTCATTTAACTACAGAAACTCAGTCCAATGCTACAGTAACTAGAGAAACATGCATTTGATCCCTGTTTTTACTACGACTTCCTATTTGCTTCCAGGTCATTAACACTSCCATACCTCAACTCCTTATCTTATCTTTCCTAGTGATGAGGCTGAACATTCAACACTAAGAACAGAAGGACTTTAGCCAGGTGTGTTGTCTTTGAATTCTGCTACAGCAAAGGCTGGTTCGGGCAGCAATGGATAGAGGCTGTTTAGTGACTCTCCAGGCTGTCAGTGAGGGTAGTCTGGGTAAAGCATACACACAGAGTATCTCCAAAATCTCTGCACTACATCACATTACAGAAAGAAGCTGCTGAAGCAGTACAGACTCCAAATTCAGATACTGCATTCCTATCCAGCAAAGAYATTCATGCTAAACTCTCATCCATCAGCCTGAAAAATAATGGAAGTTCATTTTACCTCTGAAAACTTGAGCTTCTTAAGCCTTTAAGTTAAGGCCCTACAGAYAGAAAGAAGTTAACTAATCATTTAAGCAGTCTGGTCTAATCCAGGACATAACAGGATATTCAAATATGCATGTTATATTTTAAAAAAATCTTTTATTAAGACTATTTTAAATAATAAAATAATGCAAGTGCTCCAAACTGCTGATCAAATTAACCTTTCACAGAGATAACAAATAAAAATAATTTAAAAACAAACATTAAAAAAACCCACAACAAAACAAAACAAAACCAGCACCCAAGCATGTAAAAATACAAGGGAAAGGATGCACATGTCAAACAATGCGCCTGAGCRGAAAAAATAAAGTTTTATCCAGATCAACCAACTTCAACACTGGCTAATGCCAGATTATTAGATGTCATAAGACATCCTGTAGTTAGAAGGCACTTATTAAAAAAACTGAACCTACCCTGGTACAATTTTCTAAAACAAAAAATGAGTGTACAAGTACAATGTGTATTTTAGTAGGYATATTTAAGTCAAATTTATAGAAAAAGCTGCTCCCAAAAGAAGTCTTAAGAGCAAAAGCAATTTGTGCTCAGACCATTGACAGGATCCACAAATTCTATCCTCTCTCATGTAACAAGAGTCTGTAACAAACCTATGTAACTAGTGAAGAACAAACCACACCTGGAAAAGTAAAATCAGCTTCTTGGTTTGCTGGTCAGCCAGAGTATCYTCCATGACCATGAACACCATGCCAATGATGCAACAGAGAAGTTATTAAGGAGCTGATGAGAACACGAAAAAAATTCTCAAGAACCAGGCAGGGAAACAAGAATAGCTCAGAAAGGCRACATATCTCTAACTCTGGTTCCGTRACACATTCCYAGCAGATAGSAGAGGGCAAGAGCAGCTACACTTCCTTTGCCTACTCTGAAAACTGCAAATAAAACATTTCACAAAAGCACATTCAAAAGAAGTAACTGTAACTTCAGGAACACAGACCTTGCCCTAAAAGTCATCACGTCCTGTTTATACTGTAATACAACARTAACAAGAACTAATTCACTGAGAAACTCTGTATTTGAGGCATTTTCTGGAGCCCCATGCAACTGCCTTGTGCACACACATGGCACCAAAAAAGCAGTGCACGGGAGGAAATTAAACCTGACGAAGTCATGTCTTCCTTACCTTAAACTCCAGCCCACACCACCTAAATTTTGATTATCAAAACGAATTATCAAACAGTATTTTATAGACATTTAGTTTCTTTCACGGAAGAAATGGGAATGGGAAAGAACTGCTTCATCACTCACTTATGTCAAGGATCAGTGTTCCAAAAAGATACAYTGGGGTAGTGCCAAGCCACTGAAGCACATTTATTTCAGAAAACAGAGCTGTAACTTTTCTACTAGACAATAAAATCTASTACCTAAAGGCRGTGCCTCTCAACCTCCTTCCAATTRCAGCTCTTCCTAGTTTTTGTCATAATAAGCCCATACTCCACAATCCCAAAGGCAGAACACTTTACTTCCTCTGAGACGTGTGTTTGCAAGAGCAGAGCAATGGCAAATGGGATCACTCCCCAGCACACAAACTCAGGTAGAATTAAGATACACACAGAGTGATACTGAAATTCAAAATACACACAAGATGAAACGAAGTGTGTACTCCAAACCAGACAGGAGCAAAAAAGGGGTTGGGAGAGGGGCAGAAAAAGAGAAACAGACAGAAACCAGCCTACTGATGGCTGTACCTGATCCATTCTACTCTTCTGAATGCTTCTGTTGACGGGAAGCTTTTCACTAGAGACAGTGTATTCTGGGCTCCCACAAAGCTGCTGTCTCACACCCACAAAAGAAGAAYAGCTCTAGAATTTCTGGTTTRAATAGAATATTTCATGCTATCAATTTTATGAGTGTCAAAGTTCCATTSCGTGTCCTAGTGAGTAACAGAAACAATTATGGGATACACATTTCACATCTTACACCACTTTAGATAATTACCATAGGAAAAAAAAAGTGAGGCAAAGAATCCTAAATATCATGTGGTCTTTACACAAAAACTACTCTAAATTACACTCAGCCACATCAGCATCCTTCATAACTTAGAAACATGCTCTACAGAGAGCAACGTAAGTTTAGTGTTTTAATCGAACTTATTGCTACATTTCATCAGAAATCAGAGCTCCACATAAGTTTTCTTAACTATGAGATCTTTTGAAAGCTTAAGTATTAACAATGTTTTAATAAGTTATATTATCTGTGTCACTGTTCATGATTTTGAATCTGCCATTAAGCTCCATGCTCCTTCACCCTTCAACAGGCTTCTCTGGTGTGTAAGCATTGTTATCAGGCATATTCAAATCAGTAAAGCACTCAAGTGTTGCAACACAGTTTAAAGTCAACACCATAAACACCATTCCCAACATGCAAATTCAGAGCTTTCATTTTTCTCCTTTAGCGTGCTGCTCTGTGCTCAGGAGTAAAAAACTTTCTTTTGGCCTGTTTACTCTTTAAAAAAACCTAACTGGGTGTTGTAACAGAAAATGAGTACTTCTGAAATGACTGACCTTTAAGACTTGGCTTCCACTTTCAAAAATTCTAACCAAGTCTACTTTTCTGCATAAGAGAAACTAAAACCTGTCCACCTGCACAGAATTTTTTTTCCCATTTCAGAAGGCAAAGAGCAAGCAGTTCCAGATCCACAGCTTAGTTAGGAAAGCCAAAAAAAAACTGTCCTACAACTATTTGAGGAGAAAAGACCATGCCAAATAGTAGAAATCTGGCAGAAATCTCTGTATATGGAAGCAAGTCCCTGGGCAAATTACTCAAATATGAATAAACTTTGCACTTACCTGAAGGGAAAATGAAGTATCTGCAGCTATCAGCCTTGTTCTTATAAATCTCTTAACTCAGAACTACTCCAAACATTAAATTTTACAGCTGTACTGTATCACAGTTAAAAGCAGGCAGGCTTTCAGCCTACCACTATTCCTTGACTAAAAGGGGAAGTTAAGCAAGTCSCAGTATCTGTCCAGTCAGTCTAGATTAATATACTTCTAGTTTTAAAAGATTCTTTAATTTACACTGTCTCTAGATAGCTATAAGCACAAAGAAATGCAGAAGAGTATTCTTAATTGGCAGAGAAGCCTTGGCAGTTTGTTCCTTTCCATGGCAGAAAGGAGATAAAAATCAAGGAATGCCATTCCTGGAAGCTTTCAATGAGGAGCCAGCCATACAAACTGAAAAGGCAATTTTGTTGCACATATATGAAAAGGCAAAGTGAAAGGGTGAATTCAATACCTCCTTGTAGGTGAAGTGAGTCTCCCATTATATTCTAAAGTATACATAGAACTAATATTAAACTGGCACAACTGTACAGAATTCAAAGGCAGGCATCAGGGCAATCAATCTCATGTTACTCCTGAATGACACTGACAGTGAAGATTGCTTGTGACAAAGATCACAGGATTAAATTTGTCTCCAAACTTTTATTTAAAGCATTTGCCTTCACAACTTTGATGTGGGGGTATCCAATAAAATGTATCTGCAAGACAGTAAATGGCTCCTACTTTAAAGATCTGTGCTGTCATCAGACCTCAAAATGCTTATTTCTCCTCCCAACAAAAATAAGATTAACTGGCCTGAATTACCAACTTYTTCTTTGCTTTGAAAACATCTAAAAGCAGGAAGGATGCTGGAATTTCCTAAGACAGTTACTGACATAACTATTCAGGTCCCTACCAGTAACTTGTCAGTGACAACAGTTTATTGAAATTGGATTAGTAAGAATTATTGCTACTTCTTTACAAGCCTGAYACCGTCAAAGGAAAAGCCTTGAGATACAAGGTTTTGAGACGTAAAACCCCTAAAATTGAAATTGAACATAATGGACTATAAACTCTGAACAGAACTACTACGAATTTATTTAAACTCAGAAGGAGCTACTTGACAGAGGTAGTGGTAGGAGGCAATATTAACCACTTTATCACCTGCCCCCGTTATCTCCCAGGGGAGACAGGAAGACACATCTTTTATTGCTGTACAGCACAGAAGGGTTAGCTCTTGAGAAAGCAGAAAATTAAAAAAAACATTATAAAAATCAGGAGGGGGAAAGGCTGTCATGCCAGGAACACAGTTAAAGCCATGCTGTAAATGATATAACTGGTTCCAAGAAAGCAGCTGTAGTTATGGGTTATGTAGCAGCCCGTCTCTTCACCAGAGTCAAAATCCCATCAATGTCTGCATTAAAACAGAGGAGTCCTACCTGTCCAGTACTTGCAGGATTTAGTATCTGTATAAAAGTACACCTTTACACCATCAAACCATTACAATATCAACTTTCTTATTTACAAATTGGAGTTAAAACTTTCTAATTCTAAAGGCACTGTCATTCACACCAATGCTTTAGCCTAACTCCAATCCCAAGCACACACAGCCCTTGACAAAAAAAGCATAAGTTAGTCAACCTGCTATTGTTACATCCTCCGACTTCAGTTTTACTTTTCATGCTTATTCAACACAATTCTTCCCATTTCCTCAGAACAAATCAACAATTCTCTCCCATTTGCTTTATTCTTTAAAGACTGCAACACCACATARATTGTCAAGTACTAAGAAGTTCCTCAGAAAACTCAGTTCTGCCACCATGAACACTTATGTARTGAGACTGTCTTATCTTCTGAGTTTACACACCAGAGATTTATTATCAGTTGAGTTTTGGTTTGGTTTCTTTTTTCTAACCATTCAACCTATCTTTCAYACAGCTGAGCTTAGCCTTTCTACTTAACATCACTTCAAGGTGTATCATAGGAAGAAAAACACTGCCCATTCTTGTGAGATAGTTTTACACGTAGCTGTCTAAAGTCAGATCTAACCAAATGATGCTTAATGAATACTGATATAAAAAAAGAAAAAAATACTTTGTTCTTGTACAACACAGATAACAGCAAAAAGAATTTGCTATTATGTGTAAAATTTTTTCTCATTTCCCCAGACACCTTTTATAAGATTGTGCTAGTTATTTTAACAGTAGCCAGCAAAATGTGCTGCCATGCAGTTGGGGCAGCCATCATTTCCTGCTCATCYTTACACATGTGCACAAAAAGCTGCTACTCAGCAACCAAAATTCTTGCAAGCTGAAAAAAAGGCACTTACAAATACTGCCAAATTACTGTTTCAGTTACATGCACAATTTATGTCAGTTTTATACTAAGATACAGTTTAGCATTTGTTTTATGAATATGACACAACGACAAAGACTGTGATTCCCAATTTTTTCTAAACAGAGCAGTCTGTCAGCACTATCTGGGAGACCAGTACTTAACTCAAACTTGCTTTAAGACAACACGTTAGTAAACCAAGGTCTTAAATAATGGCTACAGTGAGGAGACATGGCACACTTGGAACAGATTTCTGAACGGATCTGAAGCACAGCATTGGTTTGAAAGAAAAGTGATCCTGGAAGATGTCCTGCTTAACTTCTTGGTAGGACTTATATTTAATGTGAAATGCAAATCAAAACCTTGGATCTTTACGAAATTCCACTAACTGCCAGTATTACACATACCTGCAGTTTCCCAGGCTACTTTCCTGAGCAGCACAGTGTCACAAAAACATATAAAGCACAATGGGTTAAACTCCAGCTTTCCCTGATGACATGTTATTGGCTGCCTTTGATGGACTTCAGATTAGGCAAACTGTTCATCATTTTTAGYTGGAAAAAAGTTCATTTCAATTTTGCTGGTTGAGAAGATTCAACTATGTGTTTGTGCGACTGCTGTTTCTTTCCTAATAGTAACGGAGGGCAAAAGCTACACAAATGATCAAAACATTCACAAGTCCAAAAATTAACTTGTTTTAAGTTGTTCATCTGGTTCTGAACTACTCAACAAAGCAAGACGGAAACAAGCAACTAAGACGATGAATGCACAACGCAAAGTCAGCACACATCACCAGATCAGAGAAACTACTCAAAACATATATTCCCAGTGCATCACTTCCTGCCAAGAAGCACAGAATCAGAATGGTTTGRGTTAGAACMGACTTTTAAAGGTCATCTAGTCCAACWCTTTGCCATGGGCAGGGATGTCTTCAACTCAATMAGCTTGCCCAGACCTGGTCCTAAATGCTTCCAGGGATGGGGCATTTATCACCTCCCTGGGCAACCTGTGCTGGTGTTTCATTATCCTCATTACAAAACATTTCTTCCTTATATCCAGTCCAAATCTGGCCTCTTTTAGTTTAAAACCATTGAGTCTTGTGCTAGTGCAACAGGCCCATGTCAAAGTCTGTCCCTATTTGTGTTACAAGTTCTCTTTGGGTACTGGAAGCAGGCAGGGGGTTCTGTACTGGGAACAGCCTGGAAGGACAGAGAAGTGGGGGAGAAAGCATAAAACACCTTTCCAAACCCACTCAGGAAGTGCAGGGCTCCCTCAGTCAGCACTAAGGTGGTGGAATTAAACCCACAACAGGAATAAGGTGGAGCTTGGGGGGCTGGGTGTGGGTAGGAAACYGAGGGTAAATAATACAACACAACCAACTTCTGATTAAGTTCTTGCTATGCCTTTACTCTTCATTTTTTTCATGCAGGATACTAAACTACAAGCAGATTATTAACTTCAGAAAAAAAGTGAAGCCACCAAAATGGCTACAAAAAAGACAGTTTATACAATATTTTAATACAGACAGGAATCACTCTAACCAAAAGACCTGGACTACAACTGCTAGCAGAAAAATCCCACTTTCAAACAGCAAAACACATCAAGCTCCATTTCGTGCAGACCACTCTCAACAATAAAGTTTTTATAGTATTCTCATAAAATGAAGAAAGCACTACTGGCACGAAAAAGTAACCACACAATAAATACAGCACTATCTCTATCCAGAATTGTACAGTTCCATACTAAACAAGACTAACAGGTCAAGTGMAGCTCTGTTTGAAAATTACAGTAGTTGTTAATCAAAAAGTATTTTCTTCCTGCCCTTCACTCCCTCCACTTTTAGCACTGTTAGATTCTCAGAAACAAAAGAGRGAGAACTTGTTTCTTTTCTATTCAGCAGGTTAACCTGTTTCTCCTGCTGTACACAGTAGCAAAAAAAATACTCCAGCTGAAGCGTAACCCAGTCACAAAATTTAGATTTGCAGTGCAAGTAATACAGACAAGTTGACTGACAGGTCAGGTTATGGGGGGGGCTTGATCAGAGCCCCACATCAACAGCTTTAGAAAATCACCTTCCACCCCAGAGAATGATAAATGAATAATCATTCAGCATCTTTTATAACCAAGACTGACATAGAAATGACACAGATCCTGACTTAGGACTAGTGAAGAAACAGTGCTCAAGGTACAAGATTTTGTATCTAGTGGCCTCTAATAACAAAAGGTGATTGGCTTCCTTCACTCTCTATTCTTTGGGGTCAAAAAATCTCACAATCAGTATCACAACCAGTGCTACACTAATTTTAAATACATTGATTTTCAGCACTGATACAAGAATAAGTAYAGACATGCTCCTATTTTTACAGAAGTTATAAACTCAAGCATTTCTTGAAGCTGAATATCCTCATTGTAACAGAACTTTTTTTCATGCAATATCTCTATACTTGCTAAAATCCAAAGAGAAGCCTTGAATTTGCTCTTTAAAGGTTAAAGGACCTTGAYACTGAACATAGACTCTTATTAGACTCTTGCATGTATTAAATGCAACTGRATGCTTTTTGCAATATAGAAAATGATYCACACCAAGTGCTCACCTAGTCCARCAGCAGGTATTCAGGGAAACATTCRAGGGACCACTACAGAGGTAATGCAGAGACTGCCTGAAGTGCAAGTTACCTCTGCACATTTGATACGCACATCTTCAGCCTCTCCAACCTATAGTGCCAGAAAGTGCCACAGCCCAATTAGGTACTGTGTGAGGGGAGGGGGAAAAAAGAGCCTGATTTATTTTACACATATTGCCTGATAACTGAGTGCCAACTTCTGGTGCTGTGAAGAAAAGTTCCTCCTTCTGTAAGCCTATCCTATTATCATTTATTCAATACACCTTTATCAGATCACCTTTCAATTCCCTTAAAATCAAGGTCTAAGGTATTTAGTTCAGCAAACTACATTTACATTCTAAGATTTCCAATCACATTAACTTGGTCTATGAGCATCTGTTTTTAAAGAAAGCAGACATGTACATTAGTTTGCTAGCCAAGAAAATAGGTCAACCATTTACTGAAACCCATGCAGACTCAATCTCTGCAACTACGCAGAAAAAGGCAGTGATGGTATGGTGGGGTTTTGTTTGGTTCATTTGGACTCTTCAACCTTTTTTAGAACAAGGTTGATCTGCAGAAGCTTCATGGAATTTCCTAAATCTACTCCAAACACTCTGGATGCCTGTACTCTTTTAAGTGGCACCTGAACAGATCGTTAATCCAACACTAAGCCCACAAGGCAGCAGCTTTAACMAAGTCTGTCTTCTGCTGCCTGCTCTCCTCCCATCTCTGCTTTCCTGAAAGTCTCCCCTTTTTCACTTACCCTCTAGCTCAAACTGGAGATTATCAAGCAGCACAACAGACCAAGAGCAAGGATACAGAGCAGAAGTCCTGGATCAGCCACCAGCTAGGTCTCAGTCTCATCCCAACCTTTTGCTGCTTCTACCAAAGGACAAGGAATTCCAGCTGCCACAAGAAACTGCATGGTTGTTCTGCCAGGAGTCTCTCTCCTGGCTCAGAGGTACCACTAGTTGTGATTTCTAGTTTGTTTGGGTTTCTTCTTTGTCTGGGTTTCTTCTTTGTTTGTTACTTATTATAGAACCATACTTCAGTACATAGTCCATGCCCCAGTGTGGGGAAAACAAAAGCAGTTACAGTAATGCCATGATGAAGGTATCTTTCCTGAGACTASAGACTATCTAATAAAAAACGGAATAAAGACATCTTCTGTTCCTTATCTAGCACACTATTTTTAGACAAAGAAGACTCCATAAACCAAGTTTAACATTTATGATCACCACATCGGCTTCTAAATTTATATTGAATACAAATTTATTTTGGAACAACAGATGACAGGAATAATCGTATTCAGATCTCTTAAGTGACAAAATGATTCAAGTATCTATAAAAATTGACAACCATCAGTATTATGATCCTCCTATCCACACTTCTTGTTTGCACACCAGTATCAGCAAACTTGTATCCAGCACCTCAAACTCCCCTCTCATACCAATAAGGACACAGAGCATTTTGTTCCCACATCCTAAAACAGTAGGGAGGGAAGAATGGGATTTAATACTCCTCTGGACTGAAATTATTAAAGTGAGGGGGTAGGTTCCTTTTGTTTTAGTGATAYGCAAGATACCATTAAATGCAGTGTCTTTTGCATAAAGCCAGAACATTCACCCTGCTGTGCTCTCTCTGTCTGCCACGCACAGTACAGCAGTTCTACAGTTATTTAGCAACAATACTGAGTCCTCTGCAAAGGTCTGCTGTAAGTTCAGAACAGGAGGGCAGCCTACATTTCATGTTTCCTTCCTTCTGCAAAGTTGAGTCACATCCTTAGGTCTCCTTTTAGAAAGCTAACAAACCATGGTAAAAAAAAAAAAAAAAAAAAAAAAAAAAAAAAAAAAAAAAAAGAAGAGGCGCCTTTAACAGAGAAGCCTCACATTCAAGGGAAGATACAGCACTGCCAAAGGCCACAGTTCAATTCTTTGGCTCATCTTCTGCTGTGTCAGACAAGAGAACTGCACACCTTTTTTCCTGTTAGAAGCAAAACCTGATGCTCTTCACAGCCAGACAACTTCATCAAAGGATTTCCAAGATAAATGAAAGGCGTTAACATTTATGAGTGAATAATGCAGACAAATTTCCTCATTTGGAATACAAATTACTCCATTTACTGCATTGAAAAAAAAAAAAAAAACCAAACCAAAACCAACCACCCTCACATGGGAGAAAGCAGAAAGTTCAACTAGCTATAATGACAAAAGCTTTCTACATAGCAAGTTCAAAAGTATAAAATTAAAATCTGTATTTATTTCCTTTAGTCTCTCTAGCACTTTAAATTAAATACTTTAAGCCATGCCAGAGATGAAACAGTTCTTGCCTTACTTCCTCTGTTCTACTGACAGCAACACCACTGGGCTAACAGGGCTAAGTTCACTGGTTAAAACTACTACAGCCCACAAGTTGTTTGTTTGAAGTCTGGACCAGTTTCACAAGCCTGTTCTGTGAGGCCCTACCAGCACACAGGCTGGGGCAAGCAGAACTGTTAACTTAAATCAAAAAGCCCAAGCTTTAGATGACTACTTCTATTTATTCAGTATACAACTACAGTTCACTTCATCACACTAGAACAGATGGACCTTTTCAGATCACCTACCCTACACACCTGTATGACCAGAACAATGAAGCAACTGGGATTAGAGCATCTCATTCAACAAAAAGAAGAAACAATAGATCAGCTAGTACAGCTGTTTCTACTGCATACCCCTTCTACYGAATTCTGAAAAAATTACTTGCATATCCCAGGGTATTTCATATTACGTGTTTAAATATATATTTTATATTGATGTATTATAAATAGTATGTTTACAAGTATTATGCAATAGAATATGCATTTCTGTCCAAACCATCTAGTGAGTCAGAAGCTGRGCCAGGAGACAAATGTGAATATAATCATTTTCTTATAAATATGATAAGCAGATAGAACTGATCCCCTATTATCAGGCAAATAGAGCAGATAACATACTTCCATCCTTTCTGCTCTGGATAAGTCAAAGGTACTGATATTACTGGTTCAATCTTTATATGCGCTGCAGTTTTCTATAAACACAGGTTTAGATAAAATACATGTAAGTCAATAGCAAAAAGTGCAAGTCTCATTAAGATGGGACAGCTCTGGGATTGTACCTTTCACAAGTGTTTWCCAAAATAATCTCTTCGAAATCTAGCTAGCTATTAAAACAATGTGGCATGTTTAAAAACCATGACCATACTATTTCCATTTAAAGATTACATCAGTCCCATTTTGCAAGGTACAGAGTCAACTACTTGGCACAGGTGCTAYAGCAAAGGAAGAAATAATCACTAAGTTTCCAGGCTGAGGACACAGCTACTGTGTCAGAGACAAACTTTCCCTAAAGGCTTCTTTTTTATAAGTAACCTATAAAATTTGGACAGGGGAGGATATTGACTCCACCTGTCTAACACAAGAATATTGCCTTTTTCAAACTTGTTCAAGAAGAGCTACAAAAGCCAAGCCAGATTGCTGGAATGGTTCCTATACAACTAAGAAATGCATAAATGTATTCCATTGTAAAATCTCAGGCAGTAGAGGCCGAATTTAGCTCTTCTCAAATGATACTAGAAAAGTTTGAAGTATTGACCTTGAAGATTAGTTTCACTGATAAAAGTAAAGTAAGATTTTTTTTTTTT
>NW_026623235.1:8028820-8108828 GCF_030028575.1 Malurus melanocephalus
AAAAAAAAAAAAAAAAAAAAAAAAAAAAAAAAAAAGAGCCATGTCCTGTGCAACAAGCCATCCTCAATTCCAAAGCACAGTTCAAAGAAAACCGTTCTGGACTTCTGTCCCGACTCACCCTGAATCCAGAACTGATAAACAGACTAAAAGGAGCATGCTTCCAGAATTCCTGAACATCCTCCATCAGGAGCAGGGGGCTTTAGAACTAGGTGATCTTTAGGGTCCCTTCCAACCCAAACCATTCTATGATTCTATCAAAAAAAGAATATTCCAAGACAAAACTCAAACTATTTCCTTTTCAGGCAGTTCTAGCCTCAACTTTGCAGAGATGATTACAAATATTAATTGATGCTAAATGAAAGAAGCACTAGGATAACAACCAGACCTACTGTACTACTCGACTAGACTCTACTAGWAGCTCTTTCTAGTTGCTTCAAACTTTCTGGATTTAGGAGCATTCGGGGGAAGCATAAAGCAGAGATAAGCATAAAGCTGGTAAGAGCAAAAGAAAACACAAAGCATGCTATCTATGTCAGATATTTCCTGAAGTACAAACAAGAATAGCTTTTTACATAAGTCCTAAATAGAAGAAGACAAGAAAGGACAGCACAGTGACAGTGAAACTATCTGACCAGATGTAAAACAAGAGCATGAACCCCACCTTCCAGTTGCTTCTATTACAGCACTGCAGGCAGGACACAGCCTCCACATTTCCGCTACAAAGCAGCCCTGTAACAGCAGCCTCAGCAATTTATGAAGCAGAGCACAGCTGACAGCAGAGGAGAGATGATGTTACACACAATAACCGCCTGATAAGAGAGAAAATACTTTTACGAGGTGCCCTCCTTCAGTGAAGGGCAGCAGATGAAGTGTAGAAATCCATACTCTGGGACTGCCTAAGGCAAGGGGATAAAAAGAACACCTTAAATATATAAATAAATTATCCAGCTTTAAATTAAGGAAAGAACTACACATAATGACAAGTATTTTAAAGAATTAGGGTATTTATAAAGTACTATGATGACTGCTCAGATATATCTAACAAGGTTATCACTCASTAAGTTTTTTTCTGTCTCTCGACTTCCAAAAAGTTGTAGGATAAGACTGAACACGGTCCTTGAAAAGAGATACACTGAGGTACCAACATAAAATAGCTTATTTTCTTATGAATAAATTATTAAGAAAAGATCTTGAACTGTGAAATTAAATTTGCTCTTATTTGCAACACATGACAAAACCAAAACACCAATCGTTTTGCAGAGAACATTTTACCAAGTAAATACATTTAGTTGTTGGTTTGTTTTTTTTTTTTTGGTTTGGCTTTTTTTCTCCAACACTGATTCAGAACCAGGAAATAGCCCATTTCTAAGCACAACAATTAAGCTTTTCATTTTAAAGAAAGCATCTGACTTTCAACTTCTTTTTTAACATGCTAAAATACTAAGACCAAAGATGACATGTTCTCTGAGGAAGTAAAAGCTATGTAACTGTGGAAGCTAAACACAAATTACTGGAACTTAGCAAGTAATTTTTAGTTCCTTCACTGAAGCTATTGCATTTACATCAAAAACACAAAATTATGCAGTACTGAATCATTCTGGCAGWCTTGTAAATCCAACAATTTTGAGAAATCGAACTTTATTGTACACAGCATTTTTTATTTCCTGACAACTGTTAGCAACACACAGTGAGTGCCCAGTGGAGGGAGGGCATGCATGTCTATCCCCTGGCAGGGAGGACCTGCCCTCAACAGATGGAATATAAGCATAAGCAAAGGCTGTATCACTCCTATACCAAAACAGGGGCTTCAAAATCACTGAGGTATTTTGGCCAGTGATTAAATTATGAGTTTCCTAGAAGTACACATGGGTTGTACATCAGCTCAAATTTGCTTTGGATACAAACTGCCCTGCTTGAGTAGTGTCTTGAGGCACAATCCAGCTGATTATCTGCAGAGTGTGCAGACACACAAGWACATGGGTGGACGTGGGGTTTTAAAGATATGCACACACACAAAAATCTATGCACAAGTAGASTAACCAAGATACAAACTATATCACTTTATTACATCCCATTCTCTGGAGACAGATGGCTTTTCATTTGTTCTTTTTCTTTTTTTTGTTGGGTTGGTTGCTTTTTTCCTCTTTTTAAATGAAGTTTTATCATGACTGTACTTCCTTTTCTTTTTAGTGCTGCTACTCCAGCTCTCACCTGGYTCACCCACACATAGCTGTGCTTCAGCGTGTTGCTGTTTGTGTCCTTTTATAAAGTGTCACTACAATTCTTAGCTGAACTGAAGAGACATAAATTGAATTTTTTCCACCCACAGAGGTAAAGGTAGGCAGAGCTGACAGATCACATAACTAAACACACAAAAAGCCTACAGAAGGCCAGAAACAGCACCTTAGGTTCTAAATGTTTAAAATCTTTATGTGTCCTTTKCCACATTAAGTACCTCAGGTTTGAACACCAATGTTTGTCACATTCCCAATATCACATGAGAAGCCAGCTGTGCTCCTGAGAAAACCAAACTGATTTTTGAGACCAAAGGAACTCCCATAATCATTCCTTTCTCTAACAGGTGAGAAAGGTCTCTACCTTAAGACTGAAGAGAGATTTGCTTACAATGAATGCCATACTTTCAATAGAAAGCAAGTTTCCACCAAATTTAATCTACAGCAGAAGTGTTTCTAGTCCTCCAAGCTGCAAAGCTGATCAGCCAAATATTAACTGAAGATAAACTAGCATAGCAGGTCTGGTACAAAATGACAAAACATCACAGCTCCACCAGTAGAGGCTACTGGCCTTTTCTTTACCCAGGAATAAAGACTTTTTCCTTTAAAAAAAAAGTATATATACTTTTCTAACCAGAATAAACTTAATTCATGGTATTTCTCTTTAAAAAGAAGCTTCCAAGAAAAACGGAGTGATTAGCATGATTACCAAAAAAAATTTAAAATAAAACCAAAAAACCACACACACAAAAACTAACAAAAAAACAATCCAAGAGGGTATCGAAAGGTTTTTTACTATTCCTCCTACTGACAGAAGAAACAGCAGCTTTCTGCTTCTTACCTTGGTTGATACAGTTTCATTTCTACAGAGAAACTCAAGAAGCCACAAGGGTCTACACCTTATAGAAAGAATTTACGGGTCCACTAGTGACAGCAGGACAGAAATTAAACAGATAAGAYAAGCAATGGGGACAATTGAGAGACTCTCACCCGAAAAATAAAACCCAGCTCATTTCTCCTTCCTTCACCAAAAAGCAAAGAAAGGAATTAATTGTCTGCAATTCCACAATTCTGTTAATAAGGCTGCAGCACCACTTCAACTTCTCCATCACATTTAAACACCGAGTAGAYGTCCTTTTACAAGATGTACCAGTTTGGCCCCAAAGCTTTGTGAACAGAGTACAGGGAAGGAAGCCATCAATACCAAATGTTTAAACGACCTACTAATGTCAGAGYACAAATTCTTCAGTCACACAATGCCGGAATCAACACTTCCTCATTTGTCTGACAAAGCAACACACTTACACAAGAAGAAACTAGAAACAACTTTGCCTTTTTGAATGGCCATGTGCTGCTGCTGCAATGACCAGCATGACCTGGAGCACTGCCTCACTCACTCTCCGATTTGATTAGGGCAGCTATATGCCCAAAGACACTACAAACACAAGAAACAAGCATGAAGTTAGAATTCATTATTAAAACAGAATCATAGCAATAGAAAGGTAGCAAGTTCTATGGGGATGTGGCTGCAGTATGTAAACCAGCCTAAAAGGAGTCAGGTTACAGTTATTTCCACCATGCAAAACTAACTGAACTTCTCTGTGCCTTTTCTCCTCGGGTAAAATAGGAAGCRAACTACTTCCTCATCTCACTAGACCATTCTGATAATAAATAACTAAGAAAGCAGTAGCAGACTATCCATGAGGAAATTAACTGCATTTCTGGAATCTAGAAAGGTACTGTCTAAAGCACTGAAGACATACTATTGAGCACCATGTTGACTAAGCTAGCACCAGATACTGGGAGGGGTGAAGCAAGGTACTAATGGAAGAAACGGCCCCAGTTATGCACTAAGTGCTCCTTGCTTTCTGCAACTTCTGGAGTTTTGAGCACTGCTTTGCAGTCTAGTRGTATAAACTCTCAACCAGGAGATGAGCCCAAACAATTCATCCTCCTGCCTARCACAGCACATGACCAGAATTAGAACCATTTRCTCACAACACCAATTTTAACCACTYAGATACAYAGTAAGCTAAAGTGGTGAAGACACATTGCCTACTAATGGCAATGGACAAAATGATGACTTACTTCACTGTARTCCTTTCCTCACARATTTTYTAACTCTGCTTTTACCATCACAAGKTCCTTGTCCAACAGACCTATCTGCCTACTTTACAAAATCCTAGCTTCTGCTCTTCCTTCTCCTGTCCACCTTTCCTTGCCCATCAGCTCTCTTCTATATTTTCTTGTCCAGCAAGTCACTATTTACTTTGCTGTCCCCAAGAAGCTAAGTCAGAGGCAATGACATTCCTACACACATCCTCTGTACTGACCAATACTTTCCATACAGCCAAGGAGCTCGTGACTCAAACTCACCRCTAGTTTATCATCAACCTGAGCCTAACTCAGTCCCACATTCTAATTCATATTCTTCCCTGCTTTCAACTCAAAGTAAGCTGCTCCTCTTAGTTAACTGCCATCTCACCTCAGCTGTCCTCTCCATCCAGACCCATTTCTTCCATGCAGCTTGCCTGGATACATGTTTATTAGAGCATGAGCTTTCATAGGACTGTAATGGGGTCAAACTGAAGCCCATTCTGGACAAGGGACAGGGAGCAAAGCAAAGCGAGAGGCATCAGCCCTGCAAAAACACTACTCTAAAGCTGAGACACACTAGAGTTATTTGAAGAGCTGTCAGATTTTAAGACTCCCATTACAACATCTGCTCCCAAACTTCACTTCTGGCAGTTACGGAAGCAGTTTGACTGAAATTCCTTTGAAAACCTGACACAATATTAACATCAATATTATGTCACACACGAAATATTAGGTCTTAATCAAGTCTCTTACACTGCCATTTACTAGACTATACTGCCAGTCATACCTACAGTGAGCTCCYTACCAGGACACAATTCTACCTCATATTCATTAAGAAGCCAGAGTACAGAATAATGGAGAGTTTCCCCATAACAGCTTTGAACATTGCTGAAACTGGAAACTTCAGAAGAGATAAGAAAAACACTTGGGCTTTGTTAGGCTAGTTGAAAGTTCTTATTGGATTGCCCTCCACACTTGAAGGTTGGAGATATCAACTAGATTATGCTATTCTCTTACTCCTGCTAAGAAATTAATTCAGTTCTGAACTCTGAGATGCAAAGGTAAAAATAGGTAAAGCACTTACTATTTTAGTGCTCAGGAAAACATAACTTTAGCCAGTCATACATGGGAACAAGCAAAGTAGYCATAGCAAAAAATTTCAAAACCATCATAACAATTCAATTGCCTGTTCAGCTGACAAATCCGCATCTCCCCACACAGAGCTKCTACACACAAGCAGGAAATCTAAACTCCAAATCAATTAACTGCTTCCATAAGCAATCCTTACACAATGCTCTCTCTTGTCTGTATGATCTTCATTTATATAAAAGGTCAGCAATTTTATCTTTGAGATGAAGCCTCATGAAGTCTGGTGGTTACATATTTCATTTCCACCTTTGAAGGGAACAGTTTCAAGTAATCGTATGTCTCAGCACATAAAAGGTGCAAATACAATAAGAAATGAATTGGCTTTTCATGCCCAAAATGCACTTTGCGTGAGGATTATCACTTTCAAGGACACTAAACAGGAAGATTTTGTTTAAAAAAAAACCCAAAAAAAACAACAAGAAAAAAAAAAAAAAAAAAACCCGGTATGCATGTATTTCTTATTAATTCTTACAGCTTTTTTTTTTTCCAGAGTAAAAGTGCTAGAATTCAGAAAACTGTCTTGTTCTGGGCTTTTTATTCAGTAGAGGGTCAAGCTGATTTGTACATCAGAGGCTGAAACAAACACCTTTGTTGTGCAACACAAAAAGGCAAGAAATCCGTTTGAGAGGCTGTTACCCTCAAGACTACTATAATAAAAAGGAGAATAAGCAACCGTCCAGTGCCACACCTGACTGGAAGAATATGCAATTAGATCTTACTTTTGAAGTTATTTAACTGCTACAGCCACTAGACACAGAAACGGGGCTTTCCAGTCATCCAATTTACAACTAGGGCTCCTAGGAAGTCATCTATTACCTTGTGTAGTACACCAGAAAAAGTTACTCACGCTAACACTCCATTTAATTCAATCATCTAGTAGTGAAGGAGAACCAGAATTGCCTCATGGCTGAATTTAAGAGTCTTTTGAACTACGGCAGTTAAACAGAATTTGTTCACTGAACAGCCTCCTGCTACTGGGGAACATTTAAGCCCTGTAGTCTGAAGTAAAAACTGCTTTTAAAAATGTATCTAGGACAGTGTTCTTCTGCACTTTCTTATACATAAAGTGATTACCAATGTAAGATTTTTTTTTTTTTGCCTGGTAGACATCAATTTCAGGTAAAGCATTTGCTGATGGAATCAGCCTCCCAGATAAACGTATTAACTGCCTACAGGATCAAGCTTTAGGTTTTGGTGTGGGTGGCAGACAGAAGGCCTGTTTTGCAAGGCATGCTATTTTTGTAGCTACAGCCACACCAAACTGAACRCACTCAAATCTCACAAGCTAAGCTGTCCCAGACCCAATCACACTGTTTGCACAGGGACCACCTGGGAATCCCAAGTGCTGGAGATGAAGCCAGAGAATCAGTCCAACACTTAGTAATCAAGACCACAAGCCATACAGCATTTTCACTGAACAGGAGTAAAAGAAYAAAAATACATCCTCCCATACAAACATTGTTAGAGGAAACTTGTTTTATACACTTAAAGATTGTACTTATGTACAGTCTCTTTGTTTCAGAGATATTTAGTCCCCAGTTTCTCCTATAGTCCCACAATGATTTCATGCAGTAAAAAAAATGGCAGGTTTGGTCAGACGCATTTCATTCCCCAAACGCAGCATCAGAACTTTAGGATAGAGAAAACAAGGCAAACAACAGTCTTTTCCAAGGCACACAAATTAGTCAATACTTGTGTAAGTACTAGAAACATAAAAATTCTTCTTCTAGGTCCTGAAAAAACAATGCTAAAGAACAGTCAAAGATAGTAAGTCTGGTACCAAAAACCCTTTTGCAAATCAATTTCATGGAGAGCATTTACATTGTCAGAGTTAACCAGAAATAAATTACTAAACATTTCATYAATATCACTGTATTCAATAGCAACAGTAAATGAAGGGGGTGGCATARCCAGATAACAAAGGTTGTACCAACAGATCTGAGTCCATCACCCACATAAACAGACTGAGCAGGACAGGATCAGCCCTTACCTCACAACCATGACTGTCTTACAACTATCCTGAAATTCAAATGATCCTGAGTGAAAGGCCAGAGAATGCACCATTTCCCRTGCACCTTTCAATTATGCTTTGCCTGTAACTAGTTTCACTGTTTCCACAGTGAAGGTATYCTCTGTACATCAGGCTTTCACGTGACAGAGAGGACAAAATGCCATTTCTAAAAAGCAGAATGCAATTAAAACCACAGGGGATGGGGAACACAGGAGAAAGTGCTGCMACTAAAAATACTTTCAGCTTTACCTAGTCAATTCTAAAACTGTTCATTGTTTGTTGTTGGTTTCTGTTGAGCTCTGCTGTTTATATGATTGCAATACACATATCCCCAGTAAGCACTGGAACTGCAAATGTAAAACATTGCCTATGTAAGAGCCTATTACTCTCAGCAAATTTTAGACAGTTGGAAACACTCTGCCAGCTGCAGAAGCCAACTTGTGGCACTCCAGAGAACATTCCTGAAACACAGATGGGGGGAAACTGAGGTGATTTTATAAGAGATCYTGAAATTAAAGGCAATCAAATAAGTCCCTGTCTTTGTAAACATGAAGAGAAATGCAGAYTTCTCTACAATGGGTAGAGGTGTTAAATTTTCCATGATCAYTAGAAAGAAAATATTGATACTCCTAAGTAATTTTACAGGGTCATACATTAATAAGGGAAAGCTTAAGAGGTATGCAAGAGGACCATCCATTTATTCAAAAGTACTCTTGATATACACAAAGGAATGGGAGTAGAAAATATATTAAATGGTACATACAAGTGGCCATCATTTACAGCTGGAAAATTATTTGAAATAATTCTTACCCTGCCTAACCGAGGCATGTATTTCAGGGGCCAYAGCTATTAATGAGTACCAGCACTTCAGAGTCCCCAGTGCTCAACTCCAATCCAAGCACAGTTGCTTTCATATCCCCAGTCYCCACGCTCTCAACACCTCTGAAGCCATGTTGATAAGACTGCAGGGATTCAGCTGGACCAAAATGACTACMAGGATGACTCTCTGCATCCTGTTTCTGAGCACAGGAGTTGGCACTGACATTCAAGCCTTGTGTGGATTCAGCACATATATTCACATGAGCTGCATGCCTTGCCTGTAGCACATTTGCTTGACAGCTGATAATCCATGAGATGCAATTTGACAACACTCAAAATATTTCAGCTTTGAAGATGTATTTTCAAAAATTTTTACAATGAGCATGCCTCATAAAGTCGATTTATAATATATTTCAGGGTAGTTAACGTTACCTTAACAAACAGGAGTCAGTCTTCTCAACTTATGCTCATCTCTATCAACAAAAGAAACTCTTGGTATAATTAAAGAGAACAAACCTTTAGGAAGGACAGGCAAAGGTAACAACCTTAAATTACACTAGTGCCATTATTTCCTAAAAACCACCTAYTAAATGTACTACAACAGGCACACACAAACCTGCTTAAAAAACAAATCCAACTCTGTGCACACAAACTTTAATTTTGCCTGACTCCACTACATCAAGATATGCATTGGTTCCATCTATGCCCCCAGCTGGCAGGCAGGAACAAGAAAAAGGGGACTGCAGGCTGTTTGCGTGTCTCTGTTCTCCAAGATACACAGCAAGAGGAAAAAAATCTGCATTAACATTTACCATGCCAAAACAGCTGCAGAAATCCAAAGTGGCCCCTACATATGCTTTTCCAAATGGCAGAGACAATTTCTGTTACTGTATTACTCAATAATTCAGTAGCTTGCAATACAAATATTCCCCACCCTTCTGTCTCTTTACACTATTAATTCCAAGTATTTAGTAAGCACTGTTAGAGGTCCCCACATAAGTGTCCTTAAACTACTGCATTCAATTAATTATTTTGCAAATATATAAAACTACTAATAGACACAATAAAAATTTTGATTACTTTTTTCCCTTTATMAAGAGATTATGACTCACACAGAATTCAGATAAAGGGACAGGACAGTTTTGCATGCAAGTAGAGAACTGGTTGACACATGCTTTCTACAACCAGTGCAGGGAAGTGTCACAGGAAGAGGCAGAGACTTTCAGAAGACAATCTCTTCTATAATCAGTCCCCTCAGGTGGCCCCAGCKAAACTGCAAACAAGGAAAAAAATCTAGAGCACCTGATGACAAATGGAAGTTGTATAACAGATGGGATCAAATTCATTCCTTACTTTCATACAACCGTGGTACTTCTTGACAGGGATATTTTAAAACAGATCCTGGGATCACTTCTTTCTACAGCCCCTGCTCTCAGACAGCTAATATGTGCAATAACAAATCTGACAGTCTAACTAGGATAAAATGCTATCTTCTCTCCTACTCAAAGCTTCTGTTTCAACAATAGATTATTCTCTGCATGCCAGGCAAGAAACAATCTAACTTCATGTAACAGCAGCATCTTATTCATGTGGTTTAGGATTTTGCAGTTAAGCTGGCCACACAGAACTGAAGAAACATTCTGCAAAACAACACACCTTACTAAACAAAGGTATTTGTCAGGGGCAACCTTTTAAGTTTGAATCCATGTTACAACCTTGACAACAGTGATCTCAGGTTATTTACTGTCCAACATCCATATCTGCCACAACCTACAACAGAAAATGCTCATTAACTCAAAGCTATATTTAAAGTCCAAAACAGAGAACAAAACAAAACAGTCCAAAGCGAAGAAAGACTCTGTGTCAATCAAGGGGAAGAGAATTTGAACAAAATTATGGAATAGATAAAGAAAAAAACTTCAAAAACCTTTATAACACAGTCTCTTGATTTCTTTGGGATCTAAAATGTCTCTGTGAAGAAACTTCTTGTATTTTATTACCAAGTGAGATATGACACCAGATTAAAAACTGACAAAACTAAATTAAGTTGCAGGCATCCTTATTCTCGAATTACACGGGAGAAAATTGTAATGCAATTAAAATTTGATTTTATCGGCTATGTAATGAATAGGTTGGAAACAACACTCTCCTCCAAAATCACCTTAACCACTGCTGGAATCACAGTCCCAGCATCACAGCGCTGCACACAAACCTGCAGGATACACCCTCACCATGACAAATTTGCAACGATGCCTGTATTCCGCTTAACGCGCTGCATGTTCAGCCACACTCGGAAAGCCTGCAGATGCCCCTTCAAGAGGTCTCCCCCTCCCGCCGCTCCCGTTATCCATTAACACTGTCACTCCATCCCGCGGCACTACCTGCATCCCGGGGGAGCCGCCCGCACTCGCACCGGGCGCAAGGCAGACCCTGTGCCCGCGACAGGGGGAAGGAACCGCCGGAGCCCGGGGAAGCCCAGGGCAGGGCGGCCGGTCCCTGGTGACCCGCGTGGTTCCCCCGGCCAGSGAGCAGCGGCCGCCGCTTCCCCCCGCGCCCCGGGGCCCCTCCTCGCCGTGCGGGGGGAAGCGGCGGCGGGACGGGAGAAGTTGCGAAGCGCCGGGGGAGCGGGGAGAGCAACAACTGGAGCCGGGCGAGGAACGGGGGCCCCGAGGGAACGGGGCGGGGGTCGCGCCGCCGGCGCCGAGGGAACGCGGGGGATGCAGCGGCGAGCGCCCCGCCCGGCTCCTCCCGCCCTCCGCGCCGCTGGCACTCACCGAGCCGCCCCGCGCACGGCGATGCGGGACCGGGATCCGGAGCGGGACCGGGCTCAGGATCGGGATCGGGAGCGGAGCCGCCGCCTCCCCCGCTCGGCCGGAGCAGCGACGGAGCGGCGCGCGCGCGGGTGGCGGGAGCGCGCCGGGAGCGCGCGCGAGGGGCGGGAACGCGCGCGGGGAGGGGGGGGCGGGGGGGGGGGGGGGAGCGGCCGCACAGCACCGCGGGCACCGGCCGTGCGGGCGGGCGTGCGCTGACCCGGATGTACCGGGGGGCGGCCAGCAGCAGGTGACTGCGCAAGCGCGCGCGGCCGCCAGCGCACTGCGCATGCACCTGCTTCGACTCCCAGTGTCTCGGGCAGGGGCGGGGGAGCGAAACAGAGGCGGGCGGGCGAAGCGGTGAGTGGGGCAAACCCCTTAAAGGAACCTGCGTCTTCCCTCAGCCCCCCACGAACAGGTCATTAATATCGCTCAAGCAACGTTATTGATCAGACTTTGAGCCAGTGGTGTGATTCTGGTGTTTTTTAAAAGGCCTGGGTCGGGGGTATGAAGTGTCTGCAGTTGGCAAAGCCAGGTTGGGAAGGGTGATGGGGTGCTCCCTCTCTGGGAAAAGCAGGGCAGTTGGCTGGAATGTCTTCCCAGGTGGTTCGTGTTGTAAGATCAAAGCAAAAATACATTGGGAAAAAAAGAAAAAAAAAAAAAAAAGTGAAAAGTTCCATCCCTCAGTGAGTGCTGCCAGAGCTACCACTGAGCTCAGGCTGAGCTGATCCTGGAATGCCTTCCACCTCCATCTCTGTGAAAATGCAAAAGATGTGCAGAATGTGTTTAAAAACAACGAAAAACCATATGGGGTTGTTTACTCTGGAGAAAAGGATCCTCAGGGGACATCTTACTGCTTTCTACAACTTCCTGAAAGGACTTTGTGGCCAGGTGGGGGTCAGTCTCTTCTCTTGGATAACAAGAGACAGGGCAAGAAAAAATGGCCTCAAGTTGGTCTAGGGAAGGTTTAGATTGGATATTAGGAAAAAAAAAATTCCTCATAGAAAGGGCATTTAAGCATTGGAACATGCCCACAAAAAGTGGTGGAGTTGCCATCACTGGAGATGTTTAAAAGATGTGTAGGTGTGGCACTTGGGGATGTGGTTTAGCGGTGACTTTGCTACAGGTTTATGGATGGGCTCATTGATCTTAAAGGTCTTTTCCAGCATAAATTATTCTAAATTATTCTGAACACAAAAAGACATTTTAAGAACATTCCATGGACCTAATTATGCGTTTTCTGTGCAGGGCCAAGATTTGGACTCAATGTTCCTTGTGAGTCCCTTCCAACTCAGCATATTCTGTGATTCTGTGATTTAAGAAGGTTTCACCTTCCATATCACACCCTGGATTTTGATATCCTCACAAGGGAAGGTCACAGTGTGTTCAGTGAGGCTGCACTGGGAGCAGTTTGGAGACCGAGCAGGATAGCCAGGCAGCAGCATACGGACACTGCCAGGAAAACTTTCATCCTCAAATAGTAAAACATTATCAATACCACTGTAATCAATCTGAAAGAGACAAACCAACCATCTCAAAGCCTAACCACTTCTACTAGTGTTTCTTGAGAAGCCTGATACCAGTTTGATATTAGTGAATCCCAGGTACCCCCAAACCCACTGAGAAAGCATAAAAATGGTAAATAGCTCAGAGATTTATTTATATGTTAATGTATTTATCTTTGTTTTAATAATTACTTACATATTGACTTAATCTGATAAATTTAGTTTGTCTTTAACTTATTAGGATTCAAGCTACATGGATTGACTATAATAACTTTAAAGTATTCTAGCTAAAAGAGTATCCTGGGATATGAAGGAAGCCATTTCTGAGTATAGTTCAGCTGCAGAACTTGTTTGCTGAACTCAAAGGAAATTACCACACTTGAGTTTTGGTCCTTGGGTAGCAGTCAGGCAAGACCAGGGCTGGTGCACCACRTACCTGCCCACTGCCTTCATCTAAGCAGGGAAAGGGGAGGGCTCAGGCAAGCTTCTGGAGGCTCTGAGAGGTTTGTACATACTGGAGCAAACGGAGATGTCCAAGAAGACAGGAAAAAAGATTTTCACAGAAGCACCTTGGGCAGAATGACAGAAGTCCCATTTCTGCTTGTGTGTGATTTGTATAAGTGGCTGAACGAATGCTTGACACAGCTTTTCACTTCTGCTACAGAAAGGATTTTTTGCAGTGGATACAAATTTTGAGGTGTGAATCAATGCACACTACTTCCTGAGATGAGGCAGGTCACTACCACATCCTTATCTTCTCTGAGGTCCACAGAGCTGTAGAAGTCTCTGTGCCAGACAGGAGATGATCCACTTCCCACTGAACTGAATTCAAGGGAAGCAGAATCATGCTCTGAGTTAATGGTGGACTTGTTACCATGTGGGCTTTATAGAAACCCAGRGGTCTCACCTGTTATACTACAGAAYRTTGTCCTGCTACACAAAACTAAAGAACTACACACAACTAGCCTCAGGGGTGATACATTTTTGTTGCTCCTAACATTATAAAGCACTCAGGGCTTGGCAGGGTAGGGTTAGACAAAGAAAATTTCCTACTGAAACCATGAGCAGGTTTATAATAATATATACTCCTTTGGGTTCTCCAAAACTGTAAGATACCTTTGATTTGTATCATCTCACATCTTTCAGAAATACAAGAATGCCCAGATGCTGAGCATCACTGATGCTTTAACAACAGCTTCACACTAAGACATCCATATCCCACATAATAATTGAAGCATAAAAAATTATTGAACACTGTGGAAAATGCTGCATGACTAAAAAACCCAGCAATTTWCTATTAGTTCTGCCTTCACTTTTAATTTATTAATTGCTTCTTCTGAATGCAAAATTATTTCACCAGGCTATCACTGCAATGAATATTAACCCCCCCCCCCCCCCCCMAAAAATAAAAAACAAACCCCCAAAAGAACAAGAACAAAACAAAATTAAAGATTATATTTGTCAGTTAGTATCATAAWATAAAAGAGTGGTAACAGAACATAGCTGCTCCTATGCTGCTAAATGCCTGAGGATTGTTGTGTTAGTAGGAGCATTGATGCCAAGTAGGTATATCTGACAGGAAAGAAAACAGGTCAGAGCATTTTCATCATGAAAAGATTAATAGGCTCCAAATGTACTATTGGATGTATATGTAGTGTATATATGTGTGTGTATACATGTGACAAAAGATGACTTTATTTTATATATGTAAGCCAGATGGATAAATAATGCCACAAGAGCAAACTTGCCCTTAGGTGCCACTGTTAGGATACTTGGGCTGCATTTCAGGCTAATGGTAGCCGAGGGGAGACTGTCCAAAGGGAAAAAGAAGTGACCATCACCCTGTGCCATRTGTACTCAGAAGGGATAATAGAGCACCTTGACCACTGACAGCAGCCTTGTTTGTTCTGGGAGGGAGGACAGCAATAGCTTTTCCATCACATGGATGAAAATAGAAAGCAAACATCCTATAGTCAGAGATTATTCTTTTAAAAGAATGGTTAAAGAAAATAAATTTCTTATGGAAAATGTCAAGAATGGAAGAAAGGCAGCTTTGCAGTGYTCCCTTGTTACACTGTTGTGGTTCACAGCATCTGTCAGTTCAGATAAAACTAATGTCAGGTTTTGCCCTCCCCTGMCCATATTTCCCCACATTCTCAAGTGCCACGGTAGTAGACGAGGGAATGCAGAAGCAGTCACATTCATACCACAGAGTCCTTTAGAGCTTTCATTTTGGATAGTACAAATCCTCTGATATAAATGTCRCTCTTCAGAATATAAACAGTTGTAACAAAATATGAACGATCTACATAAATTTCCAGAAGTGCAGACAAAACAAAAAGCCAAGGTCAAATCACTGGATGCTCATAAGGATCCCTGAAGTGCTTCCAGATACTGCCATGCCAAACAGTTGCAATGTTTTATACTTGCGTGGAGACAGGCACTTACAATCTCAGAATTCTTTTCTACCCCACCCAAAAAAAAAAAAAAAAAAAAAAGGTCATTTTGATATTTAGGTGGCAAGTGGCAAAACTGAGATGCTTCTGGAGTTCAGTCTTTTTACCCTGACAGATCTGGTGAAATCCTGTCATCTTCTCATGCTATGTCATTTCACGTGACTAATTACCTCAGTCATCTCCACTTCTGCTGTTACMAAGTCCAAGATTATTTTCGAGTTTGCTCATCTGGTGATGCAGTTGMTCCCTACAAATGATCAGCATGGCCTCTTCATGTGGGGAGCCTCAGCTAAAAAACATTGCACGCTTTCAATTAATGAACACTTCTTTAAGTCAAATGACACAGGAGGGTTCAGTGCCATGCCAGCTGAATTGTGATCAAGAACAATGGGGATTTTAAAACATAAAGCTTTAATTTTTCACATTTTGCTGCCTTGCCTCAAAAATAYAGCTCATCTCTATGAGATAGAGAAGCAAAAGGAGGAATAAAAAGAAAATGTCAGGTGTTAAGCCTKAATTAGAAGAAGATTATAGACCAGTAAGCACAGGGGAAGGTGGAAAGAGGAACTACAGCTATTTTAATCATGCTTTATCTCTACTGGAAAATAGAAAGATAAATTAGAGTAGTGGACCTGCCACAGAATAGAGGAGAGCACAGTATTAGACTCTGAGATCCTTAAGCTGCTTATGAAAGTTTGTGAAATACAAAATTTCTTCAGTGATCACTGCATGGACACCATTGCACTGTCAAGTACTTTAAGTAGTCGCAGTGGTGAACCGACACTGGTAACAAACAGGCAAGCGAAGGGGCCTGCTAAGTAATTGAGATAATCCAGCATTTCCATGTTTAGAAGGTCATGGCCATAGACTGAGCTTCTGAACTCAGTGGAAGAAAAGCCTCAGATGCTCCTATTGTGCCGCAGAGGTGTGCTCAGAGTGGTGGGAAAGCTGCAATCACCTTAGCAGGTGCTGGGCCATCACCTTTGCTCATTTGAGAGGCTCCTCTCTCCAGAAAAGCTCCTAATGGTCACTATATTTATTCACTCTGGGTAGCAATCAGTACCTTTAAGTAAGGGCTTTGCCAGGTTAGAGGAGGYTGCAAATTGGATGATGTAGAGTGGCAAAGTTTTACATGACCTCCCATTAGCCCCAGTCAAGCCACTTTATTAAATAAAGGAAACCACCAGGACCACAGGAGGAAATAAAACATGTATTTGAACTGGAACTTTCTCATAAACATTATATTTTCTTTTTTTTTCTCTTCCCCACAAAATGTTTCAGATCAATCAGCAGCATAATAATATTCCAGTTAATGAACAGAATCAATGTTGCAGAGAACAGGGAAGGCAATATCCAAGAGMGCTAGGTTGTCTCATTACTCTCTGGAAAAGAACCCAGATTTTTGTTTTGGTTTGATTTGGTGTTTTTTCAACCAAACACAGTTGTGCTGCCCTGATGGAAAMAAATATTCATTGATTTCACTGAGATTTCTGACTACCTCAGGAGCATGAGAATGGTATTTTACATTGATCAAATCCTTTGTAGTGATGTAATCATTGCAGGGYTTTTGTTTATTGGTCGGTGGTTGTGTTTTTTTCCCTTTTTCCCCAAAGTGCTTAATTAATTTGTTATTAGAGCCCTCAGAACAGCATTTGGCTCATAAGTGATTTTTGGGCTGTGTCTAGGTGTTACCAAGGGACACTGTCAAGAGAGCACTTCACTTTGCCTCAGCTGTTTCCTTTGCTACAGCTGTGCTTAGTTTCCTCTTCACATCACAGGGGAAGTTGCAATCTTCTGTTGAGGAAATAGGTAACTTAATTAAAGCACCTTAGGGAAGGGCTCTGCAGAGTATCAATCTCGGGGGACAATTTCAAAATTCAGTGAGCAAACATGGACTTCACAAAATAACCATGCTAGGCAACACTGGGCAAGACACAAGCAAGGACAAGCATCTCAGGCTGCATCCCAAAGGATGTGTTCCTTGACCTCCAGTGGCACAACCATGAGCTGAGGGTTCACAGCACATCACAGGATTGCAGTGTCACTGTTTTCACTCTTCTGCTCTTGCACCACTAGTTCAGTTTGACAGGACCTGTTTGGTCCCATCTGAAAACTAGGACTCCATTTAGTCAATCAAAACCTCGACTGATTCAACATTCACTTGAACTTCTATAAACCAAATTTTTCTTTGTGTGTGATCCAACTGATAGCAAGTACAAGGYTCCTGAATATTGAGAGAAAAAATAGACTATCATTTAGTTATTAGCTCACCAACTACATCTACCTCTTTAAAATTACACTGTTTTCAGTCATCTGTTGTATCCCATTATACTGCTGCCTTCTTGCAATGCCATCAATATGCTCYAAAGAGCAGCAAACATTAAAATCATTTTAATGTACCAAACTGCTGAATGTAAAGAACTTTGAAAAAAATCCTTTCCTCATCAGTACATACATTTTCTTGTTTCYTCATATGAAGTGGTTAGGTAGCACTCTTTTTCTGTGGGACAAGAAATTCCCAGTCACCAATCACCCTTATGGGATGTATATTTGGGTTAAGAGGCAAAGCCTTTCTGCACAGTTGTTTTAAAATGCCTGGGTAGCTACAGGGACAGAATTAGAGTCCTCACTGGTCACACAAGCACAAGCCTCTCTAGCTGCAAGGAAGAGTTTGCTAGCAGAGGAAATGGAAAGCCAGGACTTTCCCGTGCTGTAATCTGTGAGGGAYAGACTGGGTGCAGATGAAAGCTGCCATGAGACAAAGCATTTAGGCAAGCACCTAAAGACTTCCTTTGCTGCGCAACAGTAACACTGCACACCAGGCGTCTTTTTCTTCCTTTTTCCTGAGTGGGAATATAGCACCTAGGGCTAAATCTAGCACCAGATACAGCTGCTTAATATTCAGTTAGCAAAAAAAAAAAAAACAAAAAAAACAAACAAACAAACAAAAAAAAACAGTAAAGCTGGTATTGTATGTTTTAATTACTTAAACTTATGCTGAGTTTTCCCAATTGATTAAAAGATAATATTTTTTATGTCCAGCTGATAAACCCCACGCACGAGCTGGAAAACATTCTGTGCCTGTTTATAGCAATYTGGATCCAGTCCCATTTGAGACATCTGGGTTCCTGGAGTCACAGATTAGGTGCCTATTATGTTAATGATCAGACTAGACAGCTTTTCCCCAACACACCACCTCTGCAGGATTGCATCACAAACCATGGGACTAAAATACATGGTTGTATTCTCCTGATTTTAAATTACTCCTGTCTCAGGCAGTGAACAAGCTAAAAGGTGGAAAGAAGCAAAATAGTCTTCTCTTGTGAGTTGCTAGTCTGTAATTCCAAAGCTTAGACCATGTTTCTGATCTCAGACTTTTTGTATCCCATTAAGTAAAAGGCTACATAGCCTGGCAGTGGTACCTCCCATTCTGATAACATCTAAGTGCCTAAAGTGATACCATAAACCTCAATAACTTCATACGTAAAAAGCTAAGTTGAAAATATTTGTACAATGCCTTACAAAAACAATGGTGCAATTCCTGCTCCAAGCAGCTTGCAGACTAAGTCATAGATGAGAGGAAAACACAAATACTGAGATCTGCTGTACACAAGCTAGTCCTAAACCAGCTAGCCTGGAGCAGTATGGTGTCTCCACAACGTGTTTTGCAGTGAGGCTGATCCCTCAGAATTAGTTTTTAGCTCACCCATGAGCCCTTGGCTGTGACAGGTAGCCACTCTTCCTCTCTCAGGACACACAGCCTGGACGCCCCTGGAAATCTGGTTTATGRTGCTGGACACTCAACAGCAGGTGTATACTGCCCAGTTAACCTGCTTGGGTCATCTCCTGCCGGCTGGAAAGATGTAAGAGAGAGACTGGGGGAATTGCAGTGGGAACATAATAGGGAAGGGGAGAGCTGGAAACAGGGAGGAGCCCAGAAGTTTTGCACCGAGTAAGACACAGTGAGAAATGCAGAGCACACAGAATGCAAATCAGGAGAAAATTGCAATTCAATATTTACACTGTTCACAGGACTCTATTTTTCAACTATATTTTCTTCTCTTTACCTGCTCCTTCATGCTCCCATTATGTTCACATTATTATTTTAATCTTAATTGTTTATCAGTTGAATTTTACTTTAAAAGGCTGGTAGGGACAGAAGTAGGGAATACAACATTTCTGTGGTTTGCTCAAAAGAAGACCAGCTTAAGCAGGGAAGTGAGAGGGCCTGGGGAACCGAGTGAGAGCAAGGAGAAGCATAAGGGCAGTGAGCCAGTCATAAGTGTGCCTGCTTCTAAATGGTTTTAATGGGGTCACTTCTGTCCTAAGGCACAACACACTGCTGCTCGGATGACAGACTCTGCCCCTGAGCTTGTGAAAGGTTTTGCAGCTCAATGTGACAAGCTTGGGTTTAGTGCAGAGGGGGCTGCACTCAGGACTTGAATGTGGCCAGATGGAAAAGAGGGGCACGTGTGCCCACTGGAAGACTGAATGGCTACCAAGAAATAAGGCAGAGAGTAGGAGACCATGGGGCAGAAAAAGACCTCAAGTCATACTGAGATTTGGACAAAGATTTCACAAAAGTAGATGGTTTGGAAAAGGCTGCAAAGGGACATTACAATAGAATGGCTGTCAGTGAGAAGGAATGGCTGCAGGTTTATTCTGCAATAAAYGTTTAAATTGTTCATTTCAAACCTTCCTCATCCTCATTAGTACAGCTAATCATTCAGTGAATTCTATTTTCTCTTTTCAATGTCATGTTCTTCTGTTATTGAAGAGAAATAGAAAATATACTTTTAAATTAAGAAACTGTAGTTGGGTAGACAATAAACAATATGGGATGATCCAAACAGGTAATAGTTTGGAACTCTCCTTGTTTGGAGCCTTTCTTACAAAAGCATTTGTCAAGCCTGYTGTCTCTACACTATTGTCCACCCCTGCCACAAGAATATCACAGGCAGCCGTGGGCAATTTTGTTAGAATTTATTACTGATCACCTTCTTGTAAAGGCTTTATTTTATTCTGAAAGGTGCTAAGGGAGAAACACACACATACATATAAGCACTCAGAGCTTTAGGATAAAAGAAAAAATACTGGTCATATGACTTCTCCCTCAGGAAAAAAAATACAGGCATTTACTAGTCAAAAAGGGGGCRCCTTTTTGTTTGTTTGTTTGTTTGTTTGCTTTTGCTAATCTTTAAAAATGCTTAGTACATTGCTTGTGAGCTTCATGTTCCACTTCAGTTCAGAGTTAACCCTTGCAATTCATTGACTTTATGTTGCATTAAATGCTTGCAATCAATTCAGTCTCAATATTCTACACTTTTATTTCTGCTATTAAAAAAAGCTCTATTAGCTTTACTTGGCTCAAAACCAATACAGTGAACTACCCTTAATTATTAATAATCTGTTTYCCCTTCAATAAAACTTTTTGGACCTTTACTACAGTAGGATGATATATTTGTTTGGCGTGTAGGGTTSAGAGCAATACAGTGCACTCTCTCTGGGAAAGAATCCAAAAATAACTATCTACTTGATATCAACCCAAGGGATTTCCTAAGGGAATGGGAGTATCATTTCAGGGCAGATCATCAGTGGTTTAGGGGAATTAGACAAATTTGTGTCTGGGGAACAGATGCCTCAGGGTTTGTAAATGTGTGAGAGAACCTTTCCCCCCTCGGTCACCAGTTCACGKCCATCCAGCACAGCAGTGACTGGAAGCTATTAAACATCTAATGAACTTCTGGGGTCTCCTGAAACAGGGAGTGGRATTCTTAACAGACACTTGCTAACATCTTGGAGCCACTCCTACCCAAGCTGCAGCCTCAACAGCAATACATGGACACAGAAATTAGGAATAAGCATGGTGGAGTGAAGAAYATTTTATCTGCTAAATGCAGTAAGAAGGCTGCTTCTGGACTGGCAATTCAGCCTTAGATTTACTGCTGGCATTTCTTTATTCTTTAAAAGAAAGGAAATGATATATTATAAAGCACTATGTTATGTAACGTTTCCTCACAAACACCATCAGGAGGGTCCAGAAGCCTTACAAATGGACACTTGAAATGTCTCAAGCCTTGGGYAAGATAAAGGAGTAAAGAAGGATTTGATTTCATGCTTAGAGGCCAGTTCTGGGAGTCCTGGGACTCTTGAACTGCTACAGGCTGCACATCCAGCTTTTGGGCAGGTCTGCTCAGAGAAAGAGGAGACAAATGCTGAGCATTACAACCACAAACCACAGCTGTCGATGGGAATTGGCAGGAGACCAGGGAATGCTGGGAAGCAGAGATGGCCTGCAGCAGAAGGTAGGGCTGAGCAGGGCTCTCTGGCACTAGAAGCTTTTTTATTCATCTCCTGGTGCTTTTCCATCCTGGCATCTGGTTTCCGTGACAGCGCAAGGGAGGGACAGTATGGTGCAATTTTATGGTATGTTCTCCAGGGTTATGTTGGCACTTCCTCGGGTAAACATGCCTCGCCTCAGGCTCAGCTTCACCCGCCCCTGGGTTCAGATTATTTGCAGTGCTTTAGTTTGCTGATAGCTCAGTCCAGTTGTCTCCATATTTCATTTGAGGAGGAGGGGGTCCAGACTTGCCAAYTGTCCTCCTGCTCCCTCAGTGCAGAGACAAGCTGTGGCAAAGCCCTGTGCATCAGCAGGGCTGCCACCAGGAGAGCAAGTGATGGGCTCATAGCTCTGTGGTCCAGCAAAGGAACTGGTGAAGCTGGAGCCAGAGTTTATGCTATGAGACCTTGGATGTTCCCTAGTGCTCTCATTTTTTCACACSTTTTTGAGTAGAAGCTCTTCAGGGCTCTCTTTATCCACTCATATGTTACATGACTAAACTGTGCCCAAATTCAGGCACACACTTATGAATGGGGCAGTAATATAAATTGCAAAGAGCATGCAAGTTTTAATGGCTGAAAAAGGAGGAGGAAAAAAAAAAAAAAAAGAGTAAGGTTTCTGTAATGGGATCTGCTGCTCGCCCACTTTTGTTACCAGCATGTGCAAATCTTGCTATTCCGGTCCATTATATTCAACAATCTTATACTCAGTGGCAGGTGAAATGTCATACCTCGGGGTAAATTTTCACTGCAGTAGGCAGGGAATTTGTCCTTTAAACACCCTTAGTATTAATGGGACATTGATCCAGCAATTTAAACTCCAAGAGATACAAATGTCTCATGTGGGACCATTTTCAAATGTGTTGACATTTTGATTCACAAAATAAGATACTTTTAGAAACAAATGCAAATTCATTTCATTCTAGATTTGAGGTCAGCTGSATACTGGAAAAGAAATGTGCAATGAATGTTTAGTAAGCTCATCAACTATCTTTTAATCTCTGTACACTCAAGGGATAAAAATGACATCAGAGAGAGGAAGGACAATTTCTAAAGTTCTCTGTATTAACAAGTGTATCATCTCATGGGGCTGGAACCTAAATTCACCTATTGCACTTGCAATTTTAGTGTCTAGGGCAAAAGGAGGCTTAGGGATAAGTGACCAATTTCAGTGACCTCTGAAAATACATCTTTCACACAATCGGATATGCTTTCATCTCTGAAGAGTTCTGATCCTGCTGAGGTCCACTGGGGAAGTTGTCAGTGTTTTACAGATGACAGTGACATTTGCAGTAGGACTGGAGCCCAACAAAACAGTGTAGGAAATAAAACACAATAAAGCAAAAGCATACCAAGAGGGGGTAGCTTAATTTGTTCCCAGGCCAATGCTCTGGCTGCTCTTCCAGCTCAGATACTATTCAGAACACTATGAGAAAGATGATCTAAACAAATATTTAKAACATATTAACATAGAACTGCCAACAGATAATGAGTAGGTCAAACCTTAAGGGAACACAGCAAAGCCTGAATGTTGGTCTGGGCTCCATCCTGCAGAAGAGGGTAAGGCAGATATGGAGCAACTGGAGAAAGACCAGCTTGGCAAGTTGGTGGGTCTGAGCTGGGTGTGAATTATCACCACCTCCCCATGATCCAAGGCTTGGGGGGCACGTCATGGCTGCAGGTGGGGCACTGGTGGCAGAAACATGGCTCACTTTCCTCCTGTCCCCCTGTACTTGAGCAGATGGTGCAGCTCTCAGCAGAGGGGAATGAAAGGGGATCTGCTCCCTGTGCTGAACCCCAGCAGGCAGGGCCAGCAGGGGCTGGCTCTGGTTTCCCCCCAATCAAGGACACCTCTAACTGCACCCCAAAGCTCCCCCAGCAGCAGGGATGATGAGAGGCTGAGGCATGCTGGACATGTGGGTGGTAATGTGGATGGCATGTAAGCTATTATTCCACAGGGGGATTTCACAGGAAACCCACGGCTCCTCTRGAGTGGACATGAACATCCCCTGTTGCAGAAACCCCAGCTGGTGAATGTCACATGACAGGGGGACATGAGGACTCTGATCATCTCATGCATGAGGAAGTAGGGGAGGAGAACAAATGCAGGGGAAGTTCCTCACCGAAGTTCCCCTGCAGAGCAGCCTCTGCCCTTCCCCTTCCCCAGCAGGGCTGGTGCAGACRGGGTTGCAGTTCTGGGAGCCACTGTCCAGGGGAAGTTACACCAATTTGGGCACTGACTGAGAACGCGACTTCCCTCGCAGACACACGTACAGCAGTGCCCAACAGAGCTAAGAGGAAGAGGAAAAGCCCAAACACTGTGCAACATGCAAATAACTGTATTCAGCTCTGTGAAAACTGCCCAGGAACAGCTCCAAACCCACACAGCACTGGGCAATGTGCTGATTGGCCACAATCTGTTTGGTGCCCTTGGATCAGACGGTCCTCTCCAAGGGCTCTGGATAAGTGCTTCAGCCTGCCAGTGGGATCAGCAGGAACWCAAGGTTATCAGGATCAGTCCTTTCCTACGTGCTCACTCAAACATAGTATTCTCCCTCTGGGCCCCTGCTCTCTTTTCTTGCTTCCTCAAACTGACTGGTGTCTGCAGGAGTCTGCAGGGGGAAGAATTCACTGGTCCTGTCCCAGCTACGTGATCTCCAGGGAGCCCTGTGCAAAAGCATGTGGGGTGGCACAGTTGCTACCCGGGTGGCATTTTCCCACAGAAAAAGAGTCTGGTGTACCTGCACCAACTGCTTCTCACATCAAGCAGTTTATTTTTTTAAGAAAAAGATGACAGACCAAGCAGAACCTCAACAAGTTTAAAAGATCTTTTTTTTTTTTGTATGAATAGCAGGTACAGGTCCTGGATGCATTCATACCTCAATGCACAATGTATTTTAGAGGTGTTTTGATTCATGTTATGTCCAGGCATACAAGAGGGTAGCAGCAGACCTAGAACAGGTGCAAATGGACCTAAAGCAGGTTTTGCTCRTAAGTGCAATTATAGTAACCCCAGTAACCAGGATGTATCAGCTGTGGATCCTCAGCACAAAAGACCAGGTATAAGATTTGCAGCTTGAAAGCATTCCTAAAACCATATCCTTTCAAGGCAGTAATCCTGGGAAAGAAAGATGGTCCCTGCCCTTAAATAGAGATGGGAGTGGCTTCTTCCTTTGATGGATTGCTGTAGGCCGTTGCCTGTGGTATCTGTGATACTCAGAGTGCACTGACAAGACAACACTAACATGTACAGTAAACATTTCTTCATGCCTCAATGTAAGCAAGATGCCTGACAGACCCACTAAAGCACAGAAGATGGTATTTGATCATCAGTGAGTCCTTCAGCGAGAGTCAGGATTCACAGGCAGGAGTATCTGCCCTCCTCAGTTCTGGGATTGCCAGAAGAGTCCTGCAAACAGGGCTCCTGTTATTTACCTATGAGTTTTGTTGATTAGTCCAGACCCAGCATCATGGAAGCCTAAACCATCCCTGGAGCTTGCAGACCACAGAGACAGTCCCCATCACACTCCGTGCCTSTATCTCTGGCAAGACACTGAGTTGGGGGGAACTTAAATCATCCACCACRTAACTGCCCCAATGCCAGCAGCTGACCAGTGCCAGCAGCACGCTGCTGGACAAAGCCTGCAGAGGCAGCCTCCAGTTGTCCCTCCCTGGGGTAGCTCAGAGGAGGTGCAGCCCAAGGAAACCAGGCATCTCCAACTCTTCTGTGGCTTCTCCAATTTGGGGATGGTCCCTGCCCCTTGCCTGAAGCAGCCCGGGCACCTCACAAGTCTCAGTACAAATCCTGCGAGAGGCTTCTGTGCAGCAGCGTGTCTGACGTAGTCCAGCTCTCCCTGTTTTTGCACCCTGCATGCTCTGGTTGGGAGCATGGTGTGCAAGGAGAATAAATCCAGCCTGCCACCCAGGGTGAAGCTCTGCAGCCACTGCTGGCTGCTGACAGCCAAACCAGAGCCCTCTCTTGTGCTGTTATGGGAGGGAGGTCACAATTTTAACCGCACTGGAGCAACGCCAGCCCTTTGAGTAAACTTTTCAAAGCTGCACTAAGGCATTGTTTAATTTTGATTTCCAAGTGACCTCTAATTCCTCTGGATATGCTAGGGGTGGAAGAACATTCACTCCCAGGAGTTTGACTCTGGCAGTGGGCACAGGGCCTAGAACGGCAGTTCCCAGGGAAGGGGTGACAGAGGTGAAGGCTCTTGCTGTTCTCCCCTCCCTCAAAAACATCACCCCACCAGTCTACTTGCACCAACAAACCTATTTTCATGGGTCATGCTGCGAATGAAAAYGATGCCAGGATGTGAGATGAAAAATAGTCTGCAAAAAACCAAACCACCCTAGAGTTATTCTAGTGAGGTGAATAATTCAGCAACTGGTTTTTATTGCATCCATATTAACAGCAATACAATTACAGAAGAGGAAAATAAACCACAGCTGGGGAGAGGAARCAAGTGTCTGGGGGGCTCCTATCTCACCAAGGAAATGGTGGGTGGATCCAGGCCCCAGTGTGGGACTCAGGCCACATCCAAGGCTCTGACAACAACTGACCTTAGCACGCTGTATCCAAAGCTGCATTCACAGCAGTTGAGCAAAGAAACTAAAGAAGAGTGGTAAAAATGCTCTGGCTGTTGCTAACACTTCACAGTGCTGAAAGYAGCACTCGGTGTTGGCACAAGGTTTGTGGCATCTGCAAGCTCTCTGCTAACTGGTGACTGAACCCCGCAGGGATGCGAAGCTGCAAGGACAGGAGTGGGACAAGGCGAAGGAAGTGTGAGCTGCAAACCTCTGCTTGCCTTGCTCAGTATTGGATGAATGCTAATTTTTTGCTGGTTTGCACAGCCACAGACAGGCCTGTTCCTACTAATTTTAGCCCTTTCCTAWTTTAAAACTACAGACATGTTATTTTCATCGTGGTATTTTTTCCTCTTTTTATCAGGTTGTAAGCTGCCAGATGCACTCCACGTGGTTAAGAAACKGGTGCTGTCCAAGGGGAGGTGAGAAACCTTTTGTTAAAAATACGAAGCAGACAGAATGAAATTGCACATTAAAACTGGGAGCTATCCCAAGTGCCACCTCAGCTGCCTGTGCTGGGCTAAGGAAAGGAGCAGGGCCTCTGCCCGGCTGCATTGTGGTCTGGACATGCACTTTCCTCAAAACCTCAGTAGTCCCAGCCCAGCGTGCCCTGCTGTCTCCCAGCTGTGCACATGCAGACRCTGTGCTGCATCCCATCATAAGCACACACATAAAACCATCTGCACTCTCCAACCTTCACTCCCTCCACCCATACACCCACCCTSCTTACAAGCCTTTTCTCCTGCTGCCCAAAAATACATCTGCACCAAGACCTGCTCTCCCTGCCGCGGCGCCTTTCCCCTGACATGGGCAAGCACCTTCTCCTGCCTCTGCTCCTCTCACACTGGSATCTGTCACCCATCTCCCACAGAGGTGAACGGCAGATGAAGTGCTGAGCCTGCCCGCAGTGGGAGGCAACCCTGCACTAGAAATGGGTGTGAAAAAGTGGTGAAATGAGGAAACATTTGTGAGAGGAAGTGAGTGGGTGGAGGGAAAAGCCTGGAGTGAACAAAAATCAACAAATAACACATTGAAACTTGAGCTCTGAGTGCTCAGGGTGGATAAAAGTACACCGAAATACAAAACAAGAACACACAAATTACTACCAGAATGCAAGTATTCTATGCTAACATAACCTAATGTATGCTAGGTGACAAAATACTGAAAATAAAGAGGAGACTCAAAATAAAAAAAGACATCTTAAGATCTAATGCCTTAACAGCAGYCCAGGTAGCTCCAGTGAGGGTGAGCAGGAAAGGCAGCAGCAYGCACATGCATCTTACTGGATCTCAAAGTCCAAATGGATTGATGGTGTCTCACTAAGCACAGACATGGATTTTAGAAGTTGCTAACAGACTACGTGCCCCTGCACACTTTAATTGAGTACTTTTAAGTAGAGCACTTGAAAGATAATATTAAAAAAAAAATAAAAAGAACTCTTATTTCTAGAACAATCAAAATGGAAACCCTGCTGTGTTGTTTCTGACAGAGCAGTAGTTCCTCAGTTAAGGCTTTTCCCTGACAGATGTAGCAGTGCAGGGACCTAGGAATACAATTCCCAGTTTWTCAACCAATTACTTGTGCATTCMTGACCTGTAAACCTTTCCTTCCTTYTCTAGCTTTGCAAAGCAAGATTGACAATGATATGTTTTCAGTAACACACCAAAGAAGACCTTGCTTTTTTCTCCTTAAAGGACAGCATATTTGGCCCAAAGGGGCTGTACCAGAAGCCAACCAGTTTTGCCCTGTGAGAATCAGCCCACGCAACCACAGCTCCTGCTGGTGAGAAGTTATTCAGACAAGTCCCTCCTCTAACCACYCACCCAGTGAGTTGGTTTCAACCAAGCTGCTGCCGTGGTCATGGGGAATGAACGATGGACAGGTAAACAGCTATTATGGCATGCACAGAATACTGCCCAGTTTTGGTTGCGTCTCATTTTCCTTCCCACATGTTTCAAACCAGCCTGTTCCACAGGGATCACCTGCAAAAGAGGCTCCCTTCCAYGCATAGTAAGACTGCTCATACCACTTCCATTGTAAAATTATAACAAAAGTGATCTGAGAGTTGTCTGTATATTATTCCCCAAATGTGTCAGTGGAGGAGCCCAAATGTACTCACTTGGCATGACACCACTCCCTCTGGGGCTACAACAAGCAAGCACTCTTGGAAAGCCGGCAATGCATCCGTGCCACGGGTTACGATGATTGCTACTGACAGGTTCTTCATGGTATCACAACAAATTAGGTCACAGATTAGATTTTCATAGCACAGATTACAACTTGTGTCTACATCTTTTTCTTAAATAGAGAGGGTTGTGGCCAAGAGGTTTGACCTCAAGATCGGGAACAAGGCAGATGCTTGGGATGGGGGGGGTCCTATTCCTGGTTGAGACAAACTCTAYCTTACCAAGACTCAGATAAAATTCCTAGTTTTCTGCTGTAGTCAGAAGACTTGGTGTTTTTCCTTTTCTGTCCTTCAAGCCTTTGAGAAATAATGAGTTTGTCCACTAGATACCGTGGGGTAGACTTTACAGCATTGTTGCAAAACAGATAGCAAACCCAGCTCTAGAAAGAAATTATAAAAATACCCCACTTTTAATGATAGAAAAGCATCTTGCACCACCTGAAAAACTGCTGGGAATGGAAACCAAAGCTACCTATTAGACTCCTCCCACCTACTACCACAAGATCACACATACAATCAATTTGAGCATCTCTAGTATAAAAAGACCTCAAGGCAAAAAATTAATGTGTGCAGTATTTTTTTTTTTTTAAATATACCCAGCAAGGACAGTAATAGAAATCAGGCACAAAAAAAAAGAAAAAAAAAGAAAAAATTCCAAGCTATATCAAGCTCCACACAGAACAGCATAGAACAAAGGTTTCCAACAGCTGAGTAACTGCAGACACCATGCAAAAAAAAAAAAGAAAAAATTCCAAGCTATATCAAGCTCCACACAGAACAGCATAGAACAAAGGTTTCCAACAGCTGAGTAACTGCAGACACCATGCAAAGTGCTTCCTACCCACTGTGAGATACAGCCCTGCTGCAGATTTGAAAACCAGCTCCAGCAACTGTGTTCCAGCAGACTGTCAGGGCTGTATTCTGCTCCCAGCCACCTCCTCCCTCACAGCTGAGCTGCTGCAGGGGAGAGAAGSAACCTGGGATTCAGCGAGCTGGATWCAGCTCCCARTGGAACTGTGCAGGTCTGCATGGGGGCAGTGATTCAGCTGATAAGCAAGCTCACAGCCACAGTAAGCACTACAGGAAAACCTAAAGCAGACAATCAGGACAGGTCTTGGGCTGAACTAACCTCAGAAACAAGCCTTTCTAATCAGGGTGGAGAATGCACTGCAGGGATGACCTTCAGTTTACAGAAACAGTCCTGATACCCACAATGGAATCACCTCTGTGGTTGGGTGACCAGAGACCCACGCTGGCTCTCTACTCAGCCTCTGGAGCATGTACTCAGTCAACCAGAGCAGGTCTGTTTATACCTGCTTATACCAGGCAGACCAACCTAGTCTCTAATCAAGCCCTTGAGGCTGTCTGCAGCCAGAGGACACAGCCTGTCTTCCTGTTCCCAGGGCAGCAAGAGGAGCACATGATGCTGTGCCTGGGCCCTATCTGCAGGTTTAGACAGGCTGCTGCTCAGCACCCTCCGCTCTGCCTCACACCAGCCCAGCCGCCCCATCCAGCTGCCAACACTGCTGGCCTGAATCATCGCGCCTGTGCCTCCAGCTCTGAAACAATCTCGCACGTCAYTTCTGCAGTTTTTCACAGGAAATATGCTTTTACTTTCAAAATACTCTGGGCCTTGTTCTCCTCCAACAAGCACAGGAAGTATCTCAAATACCAGTCTTTATTTTTGTGAGCTGCTATTTATCCTCTGATACCTTTGAGYACAAAGACATAAACAGTAGTTGAGAGTGGCTGTGCCCTTCCATGCTCAGAGGCGGCATTAATGTTTTAACTCTCCTCAGTGCATCAGCTTCTCCTGGTGCTCTTGCTGGGCACGCTCMCATTTAGAGGCACAGAATGGGCCCTAATAATTTTTTCCTCAAGCCTGAGCTGTGCTGTGCCAATTATTGAAAATCTATCGCACATGCTTCTCTTTGAGCAGTCTGAACTATTGATCTCAGTTAGAGAAAAGGATGCTCTGGACTTTATTGGAATTGTCTTTAAAAGTCCTGTTGGTACAACTGTTCCTACTCGATGCTGAGCACTTCCTAGTCTCCCTGCAGAGCACTGCCTCAGACCTGCTCAGAAGCTCCTTCTTGCCAGAGGCTCCTGCTGAGCCATGGTGGAAACCACATCATCAACCCTGAGAAAGCAAGCGGTGACAATTGTCAGAGAACGCACTAATGAGGCCTCTGGCTGGAGCAGTGCTCCAAGACAGCAAGAGTGAGCAGCAGGTGAGTGAGCAGCAACKGGAGAGCATCCTGCTGCCTATACAGGCACGGGCTCCTGGTCCCTGCTGAGCAGGGAACACAGGAGGAGCCGTGCAGCCAAACGCTGCCTCTCACAAAGGTAAGGTGATCCTGGAAAGTACCAAGCACTAAAATGACCCAGGGTGTCTGTGTGCACCCTGGAGGTCCTGCAGAGCATACATAGGCACCATGAACACTTCCCCCACTCCCTACAATGTCAGCTCTGGCCTCCTCAACATTAAACAGGTGGCAGCCATTGCCAACCTAGGTTTGAGTCAAGCTTTGAAACAAAGAAGACATTAAACTTCCACCAAAATCCCACATCTTGTCAAAGCACTTCTCAGTTTGGGGTGCAGATATGGGGTTTTCTTTGTTTCAATAWAAAAAAAAAAGGGCCTTTCTACTGTTTTATTAACACATCTAACAGAACACTGAATAAACATCATCCTCGTGGCTTTTTGGGTCATACATATTAAAGAATGGTTATAAGGGATAAGAGCTCATTTTTAAATGGCAAGGGTAACTCTGCTCTAAACCRTACGGCCAGGTAATCCTCACAGTTTAGGGGGTGCTCTGTGCTATTTCCTCTGTTTCAGCACTAACCCTTTTGAAACAGCTTGCTCAAGAGAGGGGTAGTTTTCACACAGTCACGATCACAACCACTCCACCATTCCTGCCCAGATCAGGAAGTACCGGATCCCCCAAAGCAGAAGTGCTCGCCCCCTCRCCACCCAGTCCAGCACATTTCTGGCTACTGGGCCCAACTTTTAGGYACAACATTTACATGAACGAACACGACTGGTAAGTCCTCAGCCTGGCATCTGTACTGGCAGTACAAGAAGCCTCCATCTAACACGGTCACTGCTCCCAGCCCAGCTCCCATGGCGCACAGGACCAAAGCGTGTTTTCCTGCTGAGGCCAACCAGCCCAGCGTGCTGCTGCCCGGCGTCAACCCGGCAGGGACTGGAGACGGTGCGGGCTGGGTGTGAGGGCTGTCACACCGTTCGCTGGACCCAGGGCACAGAATACCTCCCGTCCCGGGCCTGTCACCCCTTCGCAGASAGGAGCGGATCCGCCTCGGCCTCTCTGACCCGGGGGCTGCCCTGGGGAAGCAGAGCTCGGCCGGAGCTCTCTCCGGCCCCACCTTGTGCTCTCTCCGCGGCCCCACAGACCGCCCGGCGCCGCGGGAGGCGGCCGGGAAGGCGCAGGGCTGCCCGGGCAGCGCTGAGCATCCTCGGCGGGGCTGCGCCTTCCCGCCCGGGGATGGGGGACAGCGGGGCGGGGGTCCCCAGGGTCCTCCCCGGCTCCTCTCCGCCCCGCGGCTCCCCACGGGYGCCCACCCCGGGCTCCGCTCAGGCTCCTCCCGGCTCCCTGAGGCGATSCCCATCTCCCTCTCGCCGAGCCGAGCCGCCCCTCGCCGCGGCCTCCCCGCCCCGCTGTGCCTGAGGGGAGCGGGCAGCCCTTACCTGGGCACGGGGCGCAGCCTCGTCCCTCGGCTGCCGGCGGCGTCACGGCCGCAGGTTGTGGCTGCGGGCGGCGGTGCSGCATCGATATAAAAGGAAGCGGCGCGGGGGGAGGGAGAGGCGGCCCCGGCACCTTCGCCGCGCCCGGCCCCGATCCCCGGTCCCCTCACAAGCTCCCTCCCCGCCGCCCCCCGAGCAGCGGCAGCGGCTCCTCCCGGGCAGACCCCACGGGCCAGCGGCACTGCTCTAAATGAGCGTTCAACCCGCCTGGCCGGGGGTGAAGGATGAGTCAGGTCAGAGCCGTCACATCAGCCCCCACATCCATTCCAGGGGGCCAGCAGAGACCCTTCGTGAGGAGCCAGCCATGGCCCTGCCCTCACGGGCTGCTCTCACGAAGCTCACCTAACGCAGCAGAGCACGGGCGAGGCTCTGCAGCCACGGGAAGGGACCAGCCACAGGGACCAGCCAGGGAGCACTTTGCAGGCTTCAAATGTGTGTAACAAAACTCGGCCATCTCCACCAGTGTCCTGGCTGCAGGCTCTGCTGGAACTGCCCTGGCCCTGGGGCTGCAGGCTTGTGCCCAGGGAAGGGGGGACATCCTGGGACTGTGATGTTGGCAACTCCAAATGCAGGTGTTGGTCCCTGCTATGGTCAAGGCCTGGTTTTGCAGCCTGGCGGCCAAGCCCCTTCAGTGAGACATTGTCTATAAGATTAGCTTTGGAGGATCAAAGAAAAATCTTATCAAGGCCTAATTTCTCCTTCAAACCCCGAGAGCTCCTTCTATCTACAGAGCTACACAGAGTCCAGAAAGGTTATGACATTTCTAAGGCACTCTTGTTTCTTCTTCATCTTTCCCATTCTGGTGACAACTGATGTCATCTTGGTTGCAGGAGGAGTAAGGGTCCCCCAGGACATGGCCTCCCCATCTGCTCCTCAGGAAGCTCTCCCTCCAGCAACAGATGCTGTTGTTCTCCTGCCCCATCAATCCCTTTCAGGGATTAGATGTGGGTAACATGTCTTAAGGTAATTTCTCTAAATGGCATTTTGCTGCCCAGCTTTACTGTCAGTCGCTGGTGGGGGCTGTGATGCTTCAGTTCACTCTGCAGCCCCCGAGGTCCCCTATCATAGTAGGATTCTTGCCACAATGCTCCTGTCTTTTGCCCAGAGCAGATGGATACGTGGGCAGCAGTGAGGCTGGGATGCTGAGAAGTCATGTAGGAATTGGGACCCCTATGCAGAAGCACTACACTTGGTGCCTTTTATATTCCACCAGGCAAGCAGCTAAAGCTGTGAATCATGGGCAGAGCAGGTGCCTGTTCTGCAGAGGGAGGTGATGACCCCTGGTTGCCCCCTATCTAAATAAACATTACCATTTTGCATGAAAAACATTTRGATGGGACACTACCATAAGCAGATGAAAGAAACAAATTCCTGCTCTCAAGGGTTTTAGAGGGGTTTTCCACCTCCAAATTTCTTGGGTTTTGTTTTTTTTTCCTCCTCTCAAATTTCTCTGCATCGCAGCAATGAAAAGGAAACAAAAGGAGCTGGTCCCAGCAGCATCTCATCCAGACAGACCTGGCTGGAAACACAAGTGCCAAGTTAAAGGATGATCCATCCCTAAGCAAGGTAACAGTTCCAGATCTGCTCCAAGGAGGTAGTTGGAGGTGCCAGAACCACTTGTAATGGTGGACCTGGGTCCTGTGTGAGGCTGCAGCCAGAGATGGCTCTGGCAGGGCAGCAGCCCCTCCTTGCTTACAGCCAAATGTGGAGGCACAGGCCCTTTGCTCCTTCTCAGGGGCCAGCTTTTACAGCAGGTACTTSCATAATGCTGGCCAAATGGTCTCACTGCCCTGCTGCCCTCCCACCCCAAGTGTTGTTTGCTAAGATCTTGCTGCTTCTCCTGGACAAAGAACCTTCWCTTCACTGGAGTCTGCATTATCTTGATTTCTCAGGTAAGTGTACGRCCAACCTACAGGAAGTGCTCACAGGAGAGCTGCTGATTCTGYATGATTGATCTTTACATCAACAATTGATTAATTTAAACTCTTTCAAAGTGTCCAAGCTGTGGTTTGTGATGGCCCCCACCTCCTGCTCTTCTMACACCTCCACTTTGTAGCACATGCAGAGCTCAGATTTATTTCTACACTCTGCAAAAGCCTTGGAAGTCCCTATCTTCCAGTATCACTTGTGTCACTTCACTTCAGATGAGACTGTTTCTTGCTTTCCAGACTGCTAAACTTCTCTTTTAAGCAGGCCAGCAGCTCTGTGCACCCTATCAAGACAGGTTTAGCACTTGTTCTCCTGTTCCTTTCTGCAGAGCTTGGCCCAGTTCCTGTAGGGAGGACAGAGACTGAGGAATATCTTGGATCACAAATYTGCACTTCATTCCCACATTTCTTATCCACAGAGGCCAGAACTATGGCAGTGGTCCTGGAATTGCTCCACAAGACTCCARCAGAAAACCATGATAAAGCCCTGCTTAATCACCAAACAGCTGCTGACCTCTTTTTTGCACATTCAGCTCAAGGTGGCTTGTCTTTCCTTCAGTCTGAAGTTCAGGAGCACATTTCAGTCCTTTCTGAYACCTAAGTATTTGAATTTTATTGAAAGACTAAAACTCTGGCTCAGGACACTATAGCAGGGATGTGAGCGCAGGGAGAGATGAAAAACATTACTGAACCAGGTTTAAGAACTGCTTAAGACTTAAGCTTGTAAGTTTACAGGCAGAGGTAGTAAGTTATTCCTGGAACATTCCGTGAGGAAAACACTGGGGAAATTAGTTATCAAAAAAATCAAGCCTAATACTACTGTTTTGAAGTGAACAAAGTTAAATACARTGAAACAATCTCTAATACAGCCATCCTAGAGTAGATGAGTTTGACTGTTCAGGGTTGATACATCTACACAATGGCACTGTGAGAGAGAAATCAAATTCATAATTTCTGTGGTAACTGAAGCACAAAATTATCTTCAGGCCTTGGGGAAAAAAATCCCATGTGGGAATGGACCTAGTCCCCCACAGCCTTTCAGAGAAGAAAAGCACAAAAGGAAGGGATTTTTCTGATCAGACACTACAAGAACCAAGGTCAAACTGGTAGGCACAGCATTAATASAGTTAACACTGGATTTAAAGTTCCAGGTAAGCTTAAACCTTGTACAAAACATTCTTCAGGTGGTGCAGAAAATGACCCATTAGCTTCCTCTTTGGTCTGACAGCTTAGCAGATGTGACAGCTGTCACAAACAGTTCCTCCCTGCCCCCACCATTACAAAAGGACTGGAGCAGACATCCGCCTTGCTGCAGACGGGAGGAACTGTTCTGTAATTTACAGAGGAACAAGGCAGAGCCTGTACCATGACACACTATCGTTTTTACTGTTCCCAAACAGCAGCTGACCAGAACCAGCCAAGACGCGCAGGTTTTGTGCCCACTGCAGCTCGGGGGGAAGGGGGGGGAGGTATCAGTTTAAGCACAAGTTGACAAACAGCACTTAGCTTATCTCAAGAAGAAACCTGAGCACTCCCTCGGCAGATGACAGAGCTGTAAATCATGTTATGTATAGCCCTAAAAGTATCATTAAGACAACTTAGAATAGTTAGTTAGAATAGTTAGTTTGTATTAGATTAAAAAAAAAAAAAAAGTTGTCTTGCAGCTATGTAGATGAAAACATCTTAGTCATGTGTGCATTTTGCATCCACCTGCAAAGCCTCCAGCTGTTTCAGAAGGGCTAAAGGGTCTAATAAAAGCATCCCCAAAAACCTTAAACTCTTGAGAAGCTCTCTGTAAGAATGCAATGTCTGAGGCTGAATTAATTTACTTAGGGACATTTGCTCCTCTGTCATGTTCTAGTCTCGTGGCATAGGAAGGTTCCCAGTCTAGTGGCAGTGAGTGGCATGAAACTATATCACAGTGTGGAGCATGGGCAAAGTTGTTTTCTGTTGATGCTCAGGTCAGCTGTCACACAGAACTAGAGACTTCTGGGGAGAGGAAGCATCTGAAAGCAAATCGTATTTATAGGGTTGAACTGTTTGGTTTTTATTGTGCAGTAGGGAGCTATTTTTGAGTTTCATTCCTTGGTATTTAATATTTGCACCACTTGCACTGATACAGATTGCCAGTTTTCTGTTTAACTATGAGCTTTAGGTGTGCCAGGAGAAGGGTAAGGAAACTGAAACTTTGAGCAACAAGGGAGTTCCTGGGCACATGTTTGTCTTGTTCTCTGYTGTTCTAAACAGTGTATGAGATATCCACCTCAATTTTGACTTAGGAAAGGAAATCAATACATGCCACTGAGGAACACACAATACAAGYAGGACAGAGAACTGCTGGAATCAATGTCTCTCTGAAAGCTGTTATCTGAAATACTGTGACATGGTAAAAATTGAGTAAGAACTGGATATTTAACCAGACTGATTATCCTGCCCTACATCCATATTTCTCCCCTCCAACCTCCTCATGTTTAGCCTGTGTAGATTTGAAARCTCCAAACAAAGCAAGCAGAATGTTCTGTGATTGTAGGTCATCACACCAGTGACACAATTCAGTGCTGAAGAAGCTCTCACCACAGCAGTCTCCTGAGCCCTGCGCTGTGGCAGCTACTGTTCTTGATACAAACCAGATCTGATAGCTCCACACTCCAGCTTTTCCTCTGGCTAAAGGATGTTCCCGTTGCTTTCTAGCAATTTCAAGTGACTTGTTCRTTTTGGAGTAGCTTTGACAGGAATGAGTCTTAAATGAGAAACATCCAAGAACTGAGTCAAGGATGGGGGAAGAAATAACCTCTGCAAGCTGGGTCACAACTGAAATTCTAAGCAACCAAGTCACTCCATCCAGRAAAGGTTGGAACTGCTCTGCTTGGTGAGAGAGCTGCTGGTCAGGTTGGGAGATCCTGCCCATGGACAGAACAGGCCACACTGAATGGTTCCTTCAACCCCTCGGGCTGCTGTGGAAACAACACAGAGGGGTGGAGAGCCCACAGAGACTGCCGAGGCCAGAGAGAAAGCAATCCAAACTCATGGACAAAACAGTGGTTTGATGCTAACTTTAGTAAGTAAAGTTTTCCAGATAAAGGCAATTGCATCCATATTTAACAGCTGTTAAAGAGATACACATTTAATTGCATTATATAAGGAAGTGCTTTATATTCAAGAGAAAACATTTCAAGTGTATTATTCTACCTGTTTGGAATCCAGACTTTCTCCCTAGAAGATATTCCAGTTGACAAAAAGGGCCTCGTTCAGATATCTGGGATCAACTGAATACATTTATTTAAAAGCAATTTTAAATATTAAAAAAGTAGAAATTAACACATACAGTACTCAAAAACTGTCACATTAAATACATGTGAATAGACATGTGTACTGATGTTTTTACCTTAACATTCAATGAGAAGTCAAGATTTTAACTAGTGGCATGACCAGATCTGATTTCTGTACACGTTGATGTACTATGTAATAAAAAAATAAATAGCAACTGTTGTTCAACAGTAAATAAGACATCATCTGCAGAGCAAACTTCCCCCTCTGGGGGCACCTTCCCCTGCCCCTTCCCCCAACCCTTTATCAGCTAATTTTCCATAAAGATTTAGACTTTCCAAATACTATGTCATATACAAAATTGCAGACAGTGGCTCATTGAGTTCAAATATAATACTGTACTTAAACTCAATCAATATCATACATTTTCAGATTTCTTATGACCCACAATAAGCCAGAATAAACAGAACTATTGTTCCTGATGGAACTAATTTAATTTTATAAAATGCATATGTATACTATTTTAAAGAGCATAGAAAAGAATAGACATTTGACTCTACATAATTTTACATGCCTAGGTTTTCTTTATATGATTTGCATTTATCAGTTTATTTCAAGATCACTTAAAAATACAATTGACCACAAAAGTGAATAGGTTTTGTTCTTTAATGCAACTTAAAACATTGTAGTAATGGATAAAATGGAATGCTAAATAAATGCTAAACCTGACTTTCTTTCCATAAAAAACAGAATAAAATCTGAAATACTGGAGCAGGTAATACTGAAGATTAGATGCCAGCAGGCTCGCTCACTCATTGCATATTTTTTTTCTTTTTTGGAATTAATTTTTTTTTAATAAATGATAAAACCATTAACAGTTGATAAATGTTTTGCATTTTTTTCCATGTGGGATTTAGACTGATATTTGTTTCTAAATTAACCACAAACAGAATTAAATATTCACTGACTACAGTCTTGTAAAACTGTATTAGAAATGAAAGCCCTCAGAAAGTCTGAGATGCGCTTTTATGAAATGAAAATCTTTCCATGCAGCCAAGACAATCKGATTTGAAATAGCAGCACTAGGTACTGAAGCCAAAATAACATTTAAAGCAAGAAATACAAAACTACATATGAAAGTCATGGAACCCGCTACAGACAAACCATGGGAAAAACACAACCGCAAGATGTTTCAAAAGATTAAAAATTATGTTCAAAGTGACACAGGAAATTAAAGTTTCCAGTAATACATTGAAGTGTTTTCTGGCAATGCAACTTTATACCAACTTTCAAGAAACCTCAGGTCAAATGCAGCCTTCCAAAGATTTTCTTAGAAATTAGCTTTATAACAGTATGTCTGTTACTTCGTGCTTTGGGTTATGACCATTACTGTCACAGTTTGGTGAACTCCATGAAAACCAGCCTGATCCTTGTGATCTCAGATCTATCATTACCAGCCTGATCAAATGCACGAGAGGTCATCTTAGCTTCCACTTTTTAGAGCATTAAAAATAATTTAAATTTATCCTTATATCACCACTTAAAAATTTTATTTTAGGTAACTAACTTTTAGCAAGGTTGAAGACAGAGGAAAAAAACCCCACAAAATCATTTTTCAAAGAGCCAATTTAGCTATAAACAAATACTGTTGCAAGCTCACATTAATCTGAATAGCARTTAAGTTAAAATGTTCTTTTCCTCAAATGTAGCTATATGACTACWGTACTACTTTTGTACAAAGGCAGGTTTCAAGTAAGCGTCTAAATGCATGCACAATGTCAACAGTTAACATTTGCTAGAAGTCCTTGGTTACTAAGAATTCAGTGAAAGAAACCAGCAAATTTCACATATATCTACTAAAGAACAATATGACTAATTTTCATTAAAATAAGTTTTCGAATGAAATAAATTTGTAACTTTTTATAGTGAGGTAATATCACAGGGGAACTGCAATCACAGTTTGGCATAGGTCCACATAATATAAACATGAAATGCTGTATGCACACTGTAAAACATTACTGTTATCTGTAAAGTCAGTGAATATTTGTCTTCATAATTACACTTAACTGAGCACTATATTAAATAAATACCGAAGTGGGTTTCGTAGCTGTAAACTGCATACACTTATGAACTGCAGACTGATCTTCAAATTGTCCAAAACCATTCACTCGTTCTAACTTTCTGCTAATTGTATATTGAGAATACCAAGTTATTAGGAACAGTCATTTCTGTACAGTTACATGGTTGACAGAGACCACCTATGTTGGAAAGCTGGCAGTCCACACGCGTGGGACAGCACGGACAGAGATGGAAGTGCTAAATGCCCAGGATGGCTTCAACAAACCCGATAAGGCGTGCCAGGTTCCAAGGCTACCATAATACTGGCAAAGGCAGAATAACACAGTATATTTACAATACATATAATTCAACCTCATGAGGTGAAACTTAAATGAATTCTTAATTTGTAACAGCAGCTATATATACAATTGTGCACAGGATTACAGGGAGGCAGCAGCGTTCGCTTTTGCTAAAAAGCCCGTCTTGCATGAAGAATGTGCAATGCTCAAGTTTAGGATTTGTTTGTTTTGACTAGTCTGACAGAATGTGCACAAAGGACACTGGAAAGACCCCTTTTCTCTCTGGCTGTCCTTCGATGTGGCCAATCTGCAACAGAGGAAAAGAAAGTACACATATACATATACATATACATATACATATACATATACATATACATGTGCAGGTGTACACACAGACTTCTCAGACTGCATTCACTTCATTCAAACGCAGCAGAACTGCTCACAGAGCCTCTGCAAACTCTTGGACAGTCTGAAGCAGACCTTACTAAACATCTGAATTTGTGTAAAGGAACAAAATGAAACTGCACAAGCATATTATAAATARGACAAATGAAGCCAATTAGTTCTAAAGAGAACAAAACTCCATTTTTTTAGGAAACTTACACACATCACTGAATTTTGAGAATCTCACCAAAACAGAAGCCTGATTTTCTTTGGTCTGATAGGCTGATTTTCAGCAACATCTCTGAAAACCACTTACCTTAGCTAAGTGAATAAATCCTRGGTGTCTCACTTAATGGAAATGTCTGCTACAGTTGTGAAATTACTTCATGACAATATGCATGTTTCATTTATTTAAGGTGATAACAGCCCAGCTCTTTTCTCATTGAATTAGTATGAYACCTAATGATTTAGTGTTTATAACAAATCACAGTGTTGTCTGATTAAGTATCGTTCAGGTACAACTTCCTACATGTTTTCCATAATGATTATTTATAAASAAATGGCTAATAAACTTATTCAAAGACATAAAAAATAACAGCATATTTTATATGAACTTTCTAGATTTAAAATGCATAAACTTCTGTCAAATAGCACTGGAGCAGCAGCCCTGACTGACCACATAAGCCTCTTCTCACCCTCCTACAGTGCTGCTTACTACTTTCAGAATAATGGTGTACCTTCCTTCCTCTTCCACAAGCTTACAAAATGGGAAGGGGAAACATACAGGGCTGGCCATTTCCTCTTGGAGAGCCAAAGTTTTGAAGCATATGAGTCAACAGCCCTTGTTTCCCTTCTCAGAAACACTCAGACTGGGGCGCCTCATGGAACTTGCTGGGCATGTCCCCAAGGGTCTTAAAAAGCCACTTCACMAAACAGATCCAGCAAGGAATGCAGCAGTAATCAGGGACTGGGTGATATGGGCAACACAGACACTTTTCACTGGGCACTGCTTTTTTGATATCAGCTTTTCAGTTGAAAACCTTCCACACTTAAATGATGAGTGAGAGGAAAACRTAGCTGGAAACAAAACAGCAAAGGCTGTGCAGCACTTAGATTAGGATATCACAGGCAACACTGCAATTAGAACTTCTTTTAGTCAAATGAAATCTGTCTCATTATCCCCAGTAATAATTCTCTGGCAGRGAAATATGATGTAGCAAGGCTTTAGGGACTTGGGCTGGATTGTCAAGAAAGGCTGGAGCCTTCACATGGAATTGAGAAAAATCTGGTGTTAGCACTTGAACAATATGCAGTCCATAAGAGGGGAAGTATGATATGAAACAAGGACATGAGAGGGAAGAATGGAAAGAAAATACTATCTGCCCCTCATTTAAGGAGAAAACCATCAGTTTATAGCACCAATTAAAAAGTATTCTTCAGATTTACAGGAAYCCATGGAGGTATAACTTAACATTTTGGGTGAACTGAAGATCTCATCTCATTTTCATGAAGGGTGTAGGTTTGTTAAATGAAGTAAGAATCACCACTTCTTAATTTCATAAAAAGCTGTGTGCATTACAGAGAGGGACACGTGTATATATGTGCAGTATGAGTCAGCAATAAAGCTAAACATAGTGGGGATGATTCTAACAGACTGTCCCAGATAAGAGGTTTTCTCTAATAGACGTTTAAAGGGCTGGCTTAGGCAAAAATAAACAAACAAACAAACAGAAAAAAACAAACCAAAAAACAACAACAACAACAAAAAAAACAAAACAAAACAAAAAACCCAAAAGAAACAAAAAAAACCCCAAAAAATACAAAAAAAAGAAACAAAAAAAAAAATCAAAGCAAAACAAAAAACAAATAAACTCCACCACCTACAATCAAAAAGAATCCTCCACATTTGGAAAAAGAGGCTTTCCTGTAAAAGCCATGAAGAAGTTAGGTGGAACTGTAAAAGGGAAAGATACATACCCACCACTCTTGGTCCTCTTCACCAGTTACAATAATTACTTCTCCTTCAACAAATGTGAGTTCATCATCATTATCTGCCTGACAGTCATAAATGGTCTTCACTCGTCTAACTTTGTTTTTCCCCTAAAARCAGAATGAAATTTGAGATGAAGGACATGAGAAACAGAGACAAATATATATAAGAATTTTACCTTTTAGTTGTGTTTTGTTTTACAAAAAGGTGAAGAGTATCAATTACTTTCCCTTCAATTGGGAATACAGAAATACAAAAACTCTTCTTCAACAAGAGTATTAAAAAAAGAAAATAAAAAGTTGCCTACACAGGTGTAGGTTTTCTTTTTCTTAAAATTCAGAACTCTAAACAGAACTTAATGTGTAGTGCTTTACATGTAGCCCTTAAGAGGGCTTAAGTAACCTCTGCCTCCTCTGGTGAAGAAAGTTTAAATAATGTCTTTACATTGTTCTAGTCTGCAAACACCCTCTTTCTCCTGTAATACACACTTCATCAAAACAACTACCATGCACACAAAATWAAATCCAGTCTCCTCTAAATGTTCCAAGAGAGGTAAAGACTGAGGAAAATGCTGCATTGAAATCCCAGTATTCCTTATAGTTTTGGTTTTGGATCTAGYGCAAAAATACAGTATTCTTTGATTTCAAATCTGCTTACAGGATTGAAATTTTTTTTAGTGATTTTTCCATCCAAATGTTAGCAATTTCTTACTAAATTTACCCTAATGTCAGATGGCAGTACTATTTTCTGATGATAATTCACACTAGATATTCTCAGAGCTCTACCATTCTGAGTCCAAGTATTTTCTAGGTCATACTTTGCTGCATACTGCTAATTCATATGAAAAAAGCCTCAGCCATGGACTCCTCCCCAAACATATGTTTCTTATGGCARGGAAAATGACTTAAATTATTTCCAAATACAGCAAGCGAGCAATATGCACAGCAAAACACTCTTGCTACTTTATTTTCCTGTATTTTCATACCCATCCTTCTTCAAAACCTACAGTTCCTTCTTTTAATGGAAGTAATCAGATAACAAGAACACAAAACCCCAAGAAGAACAGAAGGAGATGAGAAGCAGAAGGGCTATGAAGGAAAAAGTCAGCAGGTTTAGAGGAATTTGAGCCAAAACTAACTTCACAGAGGAAATTTCCTAGGGAGTCTTCACTTTGCTGTTACCTACCCATTTGAAATTCCTCCATGTTTTGGCAAAAAAAAATTCCCTGCAGCTCAATATAAGAACAGACAGACTGACAAAAGCACTCACACTAAACTCAAGGTACAGAAAAATAACAATTATAGGGGATTTAAGGGAGAAAGCAGTTAACACAACATGAAATTAAAAAAAAAAAAACCCCATACTCGAGACAAATGAACAAAAATACCCAAAGGTTATCTGAGATCAAGAGCTTTTTTTTTAACAGCAGAGATTTGCTGCAGTAAGAAGTCACTTCAAAGAATGCTTCCTCTCTTTTTAAAAATATATTCATATAATTTTAACAAAAATGTCATCTAGCACTAGGAAATTCAATAGGAATGGGTACTTGGGGGACAGTCCCAGTTTTCAACTCCAAAGAACCTTTACAAACCAAGAGCACTCCCTCTCAATCATTCTTCCAGTGATGAAGGGAAGCAACGACTTCTGCAAAGTAAAAACTGTCTTTTCAATAAAGAGAATAAGAAACTAACCTTCATCTAACTTAGTGAATTGTATGGAACTCAGATTGTAAGAAGAGCACATGAAAAATGACAGGAATTACTCTGGTTCCATCAGATGTTAACATTCAATTCCTTTCACAGAGAGCAGCAAAAAGCAGAATTCAAGACCAAGGTGCATTTAATTGTGAGAAGGTTTAAAAAAGGATAGGTATGTAGAGAGCACATATGTTCCACAACACATTTTGTTCATGTTCCAGAACAGTTTGTGGCATTGGTGTGTAAAGAAATGGAAGCAATTCCAGGAAATGTAATCTGTGACTAAAAAACAAATACCCACCAGCAACTCSCTGTACCCAACAAGTGCTTATTAACATGAGATTTTATGCTCAAAACTGAACAACAATGAGATTCTGTGATCATTAATAATCTCTCCATGCTCTTATTTACATTCAACACTTTAYATTTTCTTTAAAAATAAGTATTTTTTTCTCCTTTATAGGAACTGCCACATATACATAAAAGAACAGTCAAGTGCTCAKTGTGATTTCAGAAGCATTCAGTGAAAGTTTTGTTTCTCTAAAAATAGCCTTTCAAATCCTTATAAATGATCAGAATTGGAATTATAAAATTATATTTCTGAATATAATTTTAAATTGAATTTCTGGAATTTTAAAATTATATTTCCTTATAAATGATCAGAATTGGAATTTTAAAATTATATTTCTGAGCAATTAATTTTCTAAAACTTCCAATTAAAAAAAAAACCAACGCTTTTCTATTTAGAGAAGTGCTAAATAGTGGAGCCCAAGAGAGAAGTGCCCACAAGCACTGTGGCTGCTGTTGTAGGTCTCACTGCTCGCTGGGATGAGGATTTCACCAGCTTTGTGGAGAAAATAAAGCCAGAGGATGAAACTGGAGACTAGATACATAKAAGAGGAATTCTTGCACATTATCACTTGAGAAAAAAAGGCTGCACTGAACAAGAACAGATACAAGGGTACATGTAAAGATGTGCAAAAGCCTGGGGATATAGRTATACATATATACTGGGAATATATGTAATCGTTTCAATCACTGCACAACAGTGGAACTATTTAATTTACTGCACATGTGAAAATGGCTGAGTTTGGAGAACAAAGAACCTTTCATAAGAATTTTACTGTATACGATAGGATGGCAGTTTGAAAAAATCAAACATAACCAAACAGGTAATCCATTATTTGCTTTCTTTTCTTTAATAAAGTGACAAGTAGCTGAGAACAACCAGCATCATTTGCCTGTTTATATTTAAAAGTACATAAGTAAACAAACACTTTTTGATCAGATCCCTGTAATATTTTATTTCCAGAACACTCAGGAAACCCAAGCAATGACCCTGTTGTCAGCTCAGACAGGAGCTTAAAGGCAAGTCCATGCAGAAGCCAAGCAGAATGATGGCTCCAGAGGGCTCTTCCTCAGACAAGCACAAGGCAGGAACTCACCCTCTGCTTTCACTATTTCACTAGAATGAAGTCTTATTTCCTTTTTTACAGTACTGCTTTGCATAGCCAATCTGACAAACAAAGCCATCTCCCTTTTGATGTATTCTTCATGATGAAAATCTTTAGAGAGCTCTGCCATTTCTAAAGTTATCTCAATCTACATATGCATTAAGAATCCTCTGTTGGAAATTGCACTGGTTAGCAAGACGAACAGCAAGATGAACTGAGGTTGGAGTCAAGTTAAAGCTCCAGTTCTGCTACTACACACGGTGCAGAAATGTCAATTTTGCCACTTCGTCAATACATCTGAACCTATATCCCAACCACCTAATCACATGCACATCAAATACTCACACCAGGAACATTTAATACTTCGTCATAATTAACTTTAAATTTTGCATCTACTGACAACAGGTGCTAACATCCCTTCCTAAAGCTTACAAAAGTCAAATATATAAATATTCTAACTATCTAAGGCACACAGACCAGTGAGCAAAGGCAACAGAGAACACCATCAATTCCTTCARTTATGACTGGCATAGATAAAATAAATAAATAAATCCCAATAAATCTAAATACACTGTCATGTTATCAAGATTATTGTTTTGTGTTGCAAGTATTTGTTTCAGCWCACATGAGGTCCTGTAAGCCCCCACCATTTGCTGAAGCTGCTTTGGGGCACAAAAAGAGCCCCTTATTCCCCATCCCAGCCAATAGCTTTATTGTACAGGAAGTCCTACARTAACTTCAAAGCCTTCCATGGATAWTTGCAAGGAGCTGGAGTAATACCTACCATATTTATTTTTCTGGGAAGCGGCACAGGGGTTTCTGGCAGGGTGTGTGTTATGTCATTAGACTCTTCAGATGCTTGCCTTTGGACGGTGTCTCTGGATTGTACGTTTGGAGAAAGATCTACGGAGTGAGATTTTTGATTTGCCTCTGAGGGCTGAGGCTTCGGKGCTGCTTCTCCACCTTGAGATTTAGCCAACAGCTCTCCTAGCTGAGGTTTTGGAGGAAGGTCCTTCATTTGTGGCTTTGGAGGTAAGTCTCCAAGCTGTGGTTTTGGTGGCAAGTCTCCTAGCTGAGGCTTTGGGGGTAGTTCTCCAGGCTTTGGGGGTAAATCTCCCACTTGAGGTTTCTGAGTTAATTCCAGAGGCAGAGGCTTTGGGGGCAAGTCTCCAGGCTGTGGTTTCTGTGGTATATCGATGGACAGTGARGGCTTCTGAAACATTTCCATGTGCTGATGGGATTTATCTATTGAAAGATGATGACTGGTTTCTATTTTTCTTAGTGCCACTAAAAGAAAAGAGCAGAACAATGCTTTTCACAATCTCAATATTTTAATATTAAAGAAGTTAGGTACATATCAAAACCGCAATTGTATCAATGATCACTGAGCCCTACAACTGCCCATAAGTTCTCCTCATCTATGACAAAAGCGAGGTAATATGACTTAACATAACCCTCRTTCACTGAGGTCTCACTTAATTGCTCCTCCTGGAGTCAGCAGTGCTTATTCCAACAGTTCTTAGATGTCAGTTTATAGATTATCCACTTAAAATGAAATAAAGTGATCACTTTTTGGACCTAAACCAAAAAGTATTAAATATAATAAAAGACTTTGCAAAACCACCTATGGACCAATTGATGTGACTGTAACAAAAGKTCTTTGTAATGACAATTATTTATGTATACAGTTGAATTCAACACAAGAAAACACCTGAGTCTCAAGGTTAGTACCTGTAAAATCTCTCAAAAGAGTGAGTGAGCACATATTTCTATGCACTGTATGGAATATACTGTAATATAGACATTCAAACTGAAACTAAGAAAAATGTTATTATTGTATATATTTACAATTTAATAAAGATGAAAAGTTTTAAAATGTGTATTTTGCAGATTTGGTGGAAGGAAATTTAAACTACATTTTCAAATTGTTTTTTTTCTCAGTGTTATCTATTGATTCTACTGCTAAGCTCCCTAAGAAAACTTGACTGAAATCTACCTTAAAAACAAACCCATAAGGGCACACAAAAAACCCCAACCCACAGCCCCCCAAACCAAACAACCTTAATGTTAAAACAAATGAAAGGGATAGGAGAGAAAAAAGTTATAACCCATGATGAAAACCAACACATTTTGACTAGAAGGAACAATTTCCTATAGCAATCAGCATTGCTTTAGTATCATATTCTATCAGCCAAAAAGGTGGCTTGACATTTGACAGCAACAACGCTCCTTCTGGGTATCACCCACTGCAGTAATAACACTTCCATACTATATTTGTGGTTACTTATACCAAAACAAACAAACCAATCAAACCAAAACCCCCAAAAAACAAAAYAACAAAAACACCCACCCATTTGCATCGTTTCCATGAAAGAAATTGTATAATTACTATCAGATGTCTGCTTCTAAAAAAATGCCTGTGTTAATACCTGTATGTGGCTCTGTGACTTAGCTCATAGCAACTGTACACACACTGCTCATCCACATGGGTCTGAGATAAAAGTGATATGAAAAACCTGATAGAAGCCCTCATCAAAGTGCTTCAATTAGCCCTTCTTAAGCTTTTACCTATATAATTTTAAATCAAGGAAGTGTTAACTTCCTTCATATTGCCACCCTAGCACATCATTGGTGTCTTTCAAAAGATGATAACATCAGGATAATCATAATGAAGTTGAAATTTTACATTTGCTTTTTCTGTTAAAATTATTTGCACTATCAATTTCAGGCATCTAGCTCCAGAATTYTGGACAAGCAGCATTTCCTGATCTTTAGGCTCTATTGTGACTACCCAGTATTAAAGATATAACATGTTTTTGAAGGATTCTGTATTCAGACAGAGCCACCAAGTAGGTCTACTTTCTACTTTATATTCAGCTGCTGCAACAACTAAAAAAAAATGAAATAAAACCTGCTGTGTGCGTTTAAAGAGACTACAAAAAAAAAGTTTATAAAAGAATGATGTTCCCTGGGTAGATGGTCTCAGCAAGGTTGTCACGGATACATAAATGAACATGTAACAACAGTACCTGATTCTTTTCAAAGTRTTTGCATTGACCACAACCTCTACTGCCAGAACATGGCACAGATACAGTTTGCTCCAAGATATCAAGAAATTTGACTTAGAGATATTAGGGAAAAAAAAAGAAGAATTTACCAATGAGAGTGGTTTAGGATAGAAACAGAAGCCCAGAGAGGTTATCCATGGAGATACTCAAAATGTRMCTGGACATGGCCTTGAGCAACCTGCTGTTATGGCAGAAAGTTGGCCCTGCTCTGGGTGCTGGACTGGACCMCAAGATCTCCTGAGGTCTCTTCCAGCTTCAATTAGTTCATAGGGCTTTTTTTTTTCCCTCCCTAAGAGTATTTATTTCAGTGCAATGAAAACCTTCCCATCTTCCAAAATCCTTTCAGTATTGTGAAGCTTTCATGSTTTGTGGCATTTTAGAAATAAAACTTCTGCTGAAAAGATCCATATATTTCAAACAAATATCGACTGTCACCCACATTATTATGAGAATAGCYACAAAGAGATCTCTTACCTTTCTGAGGTAGTTTGGGAAGAACTCTAGGGCCAAGTGCAGTCTTTGCAGTCCCAGTGCTAAATCAACAGATGTGAATTATTAGTGCTTACAACTCTTATAAAATACACTTATTTCTCATTTTTCTTTTCTTCACACTCTTAAATAAAAAACCTCAAAAAAATCCCTATATATTGTGCATTTATGTAATCACTTTGTCTGTGGATAAATCTTGAACCTCAAAGCACTGTTAAGAATTTGGTTGTTTTTTTGTTTTTTTTTTTTTTTTTGGGTTTTTTTTTTTTTTTCAGAGAAAAAGACATACAAACCCCACACAACTGCAATGATATGGGGCAGATATATTCTATGAACTATGGTACGTGCAAATCGTACTCTGAAAAGAGGTGCAGCTGAAAGACCAACTCTGTGAGCAGATGCTGAACATTAAGGAAAATTTGTTCTTCAAAATAATTATACTGAAGCATACAAAACATAATCTGTGCCCTATGTCAGTGCTTTGAAGTTTTCCARGACTGAGCCTATGCCTTGTAACATCATGCACGTGTATGATATTGTATYACACACACATTGCTGCTGCAGGAGGAGCCAAGATCTCTCCTACTCCAAGGAAATACTGACAACTGTAGGAAAACAACATGATTTACTCTGTCAACCTGTATTACATATGTGTTAGCTATTCTCACCAAAATTTTTCCTCTAAAAGCACACCTAAGTCACTTTTATAGAAAAGGACTGTGGAAGAACAGAAGAAAGCAAATTGATTAAAAGTATTAAAATCAAACAATAAATAAAAATCAGTATCAGCTCAAAATAATGACTCAAAACACATGAGAAAAGAAAAATGAGTGAAAAAGCTGCCAAAATACATTCAACACAGCAAAGAATCTCCTGCATCATCTCCAGCCTTGATTCTGGTATTGCTTGTCTCTGCAGCCAATATTTCAAAATGAGCATGATGAAACATTTTAACCTCTAGTTGCTTTTTAAATAGCCAAAATACATCATGACATGAAACTGAAAGAACAGCCAAGCTCTGTCTTGACTCAATAAATCACAGAATCACAGAATATCCTGAGTTGGAAGTGGCCTGCAAAGATCATCAAAGCCCAGCTCCTACCTCGGCCTCTCTCTAATGCCATGGAGTACAAACACCACACTTTTACCCTTGTCTGACAAGGACCTAGGATRGACCCAGCTCTCTGTACTGTGGAGCATCACCACTTTTCCCCTGAATGCCCYGTGCCAGTTGGATGGATTCAGCAAACATGGGAAGCCAGCTGTGCTACCAACAACAGGTCCCTYGCCTGTCCTGACAAAGCAGATCCCAGTCTGGGGGTGTCCAGAAACTCTTCCTACACATCATTTCCTGCRCCCTGTTTGATGTTACACATCCATACCCAGTCACAGCCAATCCCAAACACTTGTGGTCAAGCAAGGCTATGTGCCTGAAGCAGGTGTTTACTGGAATTATCGTGCTCTGAACCTCAGGACTCTGGAATCACAGCACAGATAGAGGAGTAGCAAACTCTAAGTGACAGCAATGTGTGGCTGTCCTTACAACTCCAGCTATTGAWAAAGACACTTGTAATGGACAGACCTGATGAACTATGAGCTAAAAGCAGTTCGTGTTACTGCAGACTGTGTGGCAGCACATAAGCCTGACAGAGTGGAAAACAGCTAAACTGCAAGACTGAGATGAAATCTCTCTTACAGAGCCATCTTCRATGCCAGCCTGTACCCAGAGTGACACTGCTGCTACAGACAGGACATCTCACAATGAAACTGATAAAATAAAGTGCCAGGAGACATGAAAATAAAACTTCTGTCCTGCTGGACTGTGGTSTGAGGCAGCATTCCCCAGCTGGGAGAGCACTTCTGTAGGAGCAGCAGATAGATTYGGGTACAAGTCGTTCTGTCCATCCCGCTCAAAGGATGGATTGTGCATGAACAGCGAGGAACAAAGCGTAGGAGGCTCAATGGAGCCAAAGTATTTGTATGCTAGTAAGGCATGCAGAAAACTAATGAAGAAACATAGCTAGGATTTTATTTCCTATGAAAGGCTTTTCTTTYGTAATTTACAAATTAGTTATATTTATTTAAATTTTCATCTTTGCCTTCATATATGCAGATTTTACCTTGACTGCTGAGACATCCCCTCAAACTTGTTTGCAGCCTTAGTTGAAGGTGGGCCCAAATCATTACCTGAGGTGAAAAGGAGGACAATTAAAAAAAAAAAATCATTAGGACAACTGAAATATAATCAGCAGAGGATGCAGCTTAAAGCAAAACATATATTCCTCCAAGTGTCTTCTATACAACATATCTAAATGACCATATATAACTTTATTCTTTGTTAATACTTTTGCAGCTGAAAAAGCAGCAGGGACCAAAATAATCCAAGATGACCTTTCATAAAACACATTTTAAAACAACTCACTGGTAGCTCTCATCTCCTGGCAAGAGAAGATTGAATGACATTGCTGTAGGGCATTTGTTTTGAAATAGTGTTTCAATTTTCTCAGCATAGAAGAAGATACAGCAGGCCAGTACCAGATAAATTTATCACAGATGTTTACATTTTGCATTATGAGGCACATCTTTTTAAAACCACAATGAATTTGATTTTACTCACAAAACATTAAATTTCTAAGGATTGATATTTTATCCTATATAAAGAACATGTACAGCCTTTACTGATTTAGCGACTAATTTGCATGTTCCCATAACCTGCACTTTAGCTATTGGTAAAGAAAAGATCGTGGGTGTACAGAATCCTGTCAAAAGGCAGCAAAATCCAAACCCAAGTGCTCTGGACTCCTTCAGCAGAAAGCTTTTCTTCATTAGCCATCACCATTTCAAAGGTATAATGATACCAAGTCATTTGGTTTAGTGACTTTCATCCCCCTTTGCCTCTCCTATTACAACATGTCTTAATCTTGGAACCAGCTTCAACAACCATCAGTAAATTCTGTCATTGAAATAGATGCAAAGTGACATTTAATGATCCAAGAACACAAAATACTTCTCATTCAAACGAATGACACATTTTTCTAAATTCCATTCTTGGCACATTGATGTCTAAATGAAACAGTAGAAAAGGCTCATGCTGTGCCCTGCTAAAAATATGTTTGTGTTTAGAAGTGGTGCAAAAAAGGAACTAAGGTAAACCAGTGAACATGGAGATCCTACAGATAAAGCAAGGAAAAATATCTCACGGTTGCTATGGAAATACAAAATAATCTAAATGACATTTTTAGAACATCTTTGAATAGTAAGTCAATTTGCTTAGACATAAGCTAAGGATTGCTCTGCTTGAAACTTCAATTAATGCACAGATTAGAAAACAAATGCTGAAATTCAACATAGCAAGAAATAYAACAACACAGAAGAAAGCTTCTGAGAGGAAAAGCAGTGAACATCTGAAAATATTCTTAAGCAGAAAACACAAAGGCAGATACAAAAAATTCCCCCTTTATGAACACAAAATTTAATACTTGCTTAAAAATCCAAATGAACTTTGAAACAAGCTTTTATATTCATCTCAGCTAAGAAATCAGGGAGAGGAGGCCCCTCTTCCATCCACTGAAGTTTAGCCTGCCCTGAARAGCAGTGAAGAGACAGAAAAAGCAMTATTCTTCTTTGGCTATTCTCTGACAAGGTGCTTTACTGCTCCAGGTTTCTTCCTCTTCAATTGCACACCTGCACCTTCCTCATATTTCCTTCTTCCTTTATTTGTAGTCTAATGTGTTTTAAGAAAAGTTGGCATTTGCTTAGCATCTAATCCTATCACACTTTTCATCCTACCAGTGCTATGCCATACAGGRTTTTTTACATTTTTAAAGTCCAAGCTCTTCAAAATGTCTTCACTACCTCTGAAATAGTAGTACAGGGGTGTTAGATTCCACAGCATAGGAAACATTTTTTTTTTCCATGTCCTAGACCTCTTGAGAAGTAGAGAACTGAAAAGGTTTCATTATTTGTATTCCTTGARAAAAAGTCTTTTTATTCTTCATATTGAATCCTAGATTAAATCACACATGAGTACTCCATGATTTAYTATATTTAACTCAATTTGCTGAAAAGCACGGTGATCTTAGACTGGATTTTTTTTTTTTATTTTATAGGCTAGCAATTGTGTGTTTATGCTACACAATAGAGCAGAGAGAGGATTCTCCTGAGATATAAGTACTGCATGGATGATGCACCTATGTAAGCACTGGATTCCAGTTTAAAAATTTACAGATTCGTGGAAATCCTGCCACTAAGACTAAAATTACACCAAATTACATGGGCCTGAGATTTATAGCTGCCAAGAGAATTTGACTGTAGAGAGCAATGTTTATTCAAAAGAGGAAGRATCTGAGTAGTCTGTAAAATGGTTTCCAAAAAGAATCTGTCAGAAAGTTATCCTGGTTTAAAAAAAAATTAAAAAGCCCTGTTTCTGTGTAATTTCTGCTGGTAGAAGGATGAAAACCTATCAGTATTTGTGTATGAACAGACAACATCACAAAAGCCAAATACATATTAAGACAACACATTCCCACCAGMGAGGTGTGAACACTTTACAGGAGAGGTGTGGGTGGCCCAGAGCCCAAGGCAAGAAGCTCCTGTGGCATTTGTGAGTGGGGTCTGTGTTTGTGAGCAGGGCAGAGCAGCACGAGGGGCAGAGCAGCAGGAGGGGCAGAGCAGAGGCACAGGCAGAGGCAGAGGAGAGCAGTGGCTGCAGGACTGGGGTGAGGGCAGAGCCTGGGCAGCTACAGCACAGAGAGGGAGGCACTGGAGGAGATTGGATTGGGCCCCAGGGGAGTGGGGAGGATTTTCAGCTTTCTCGAGTGAGACTCGGCTGCAGCAGCCTGGAAGCCAGAGTGACAGAAGATAGAGCTGCTGATTTATCTGAGCTGACGTTACATCAAGCTGCAATCATTGGAAAGCAAGCACCAGGTAAAAAAGAAACCAAAGATCATATATCAGCCATCATAAAGGTTTTCCCCTGCCCTTTTGTTTTGCATTTCAAAACTCACCCCAAGGAATTGGGCCCTTATTCTGGGGTCCATGAGGTAGTGGGCTTGGTGGGTCAGAGAGGGTTCTTTTGTGTCCTGGGGGTGGGGGAGGTGGTCTCTTCTTGGAAAGAGTGGAGCTGCCACTAGAGGTTTGAGTGCTTAGAGGGAGGGTTGAAGGTGGGCCTGCAAAATAACAAACAACCTTCTTACAAATACATGTGCATAAACGTCAAAGCAGCACTGAAAAATTCACAGTCAGACCCACAGCGAAGTGCAGCAAAAGACTAAAATAAAAAAGACAAGCCATGCCAAAACACTGTTCAGATTAAACGACATGTTCACAACATTTTTAACCATCTCAGCTGTGGGAATATAAGCAACTTGACAATAAAATGACACGTGTACTTATGTTTAAAAAATACAGGATTAATCACGCCAAGATTTCTAATTTTAGGCATTGTCAAAAAAAAAAAAAAGCAGCATGAAATCTTAAAATTAAGTAATATTTAGCACATGGGATTAAAACTGCTGTTAAYTTATACCAGAATGAAAGCGCTTTCTATATGTTCTAATATGTGGGGAGGTTTTATAGCCCTCCCGACCATCCCAACCATCCCATACAAATTTTGTTAATAAAATGGAAGGGGGTAGGARGGAAATAGAAATGCCTACAGATTTCCCTTTCACTTTCAAAATATGATTTTTAGCTTGAGAAGATTTTCTGTCATCTTTTTTTCTTTTCTTCTGTGGAAAAATACATCAAACTATGCATTTTAAGAGCAAATTGTTTWACATGGTATTAATAAAATAAACATCAGTGAAGTCTTTTCTGGGACTAAGATTAGATATTTCGTGGCAGCATCGCTTATAAGAGCCTATGCAGTCACCCCTACCCTCAAACACTTATTTCCCTCTGAATGCTAGCACAAGCATTATTCAACACAATGCACATTTTACACAATATGGGAACAGATACAGSTTGAAAGACAGAATAACCCAGCAGGAAGACAAGTTTTTCCTAATCAGCTTCAGCATTGACCTTCACAAGCGTCTCTAATAAGAAGCTCAAGGAAACAAAGCAGGGCACAACCGGCAGCGAGGGGACGACTGCTCGAGTCAGCTGCCACCACCGCCCAAAGAAATTACTTGTAACACTTACCCACATTAGTTCTACATTAGCTTAGAACAGCTCCAGGGGGGTTGTTGTTGGGTTTTTTTTTGGTTTTTTCTTTTTTTTTTTTTTGTTAGTTTTAATCTAACCAACAACTAAGATTTCACTGCAGTCATGACTTTGCAATAAGTTTTGCACGTCAGACAGCTTTGCCATCAATCTGGATAAATGCAGAAAATTGACATAAAACTTTAAAAGCAAACTCTTTTTATACCTGAAATTAAAAGTCTATTGTCAGTCTATTTTTCAGCGCTGTAGAACCAACTTGCCTATTTTTGAAAAGCTACCTTATTTGAACAGTACTTGAGACAAAACCTTATTTTAGTTACTTGACATAAACCCTACCCTGCAGCACACAAAACTAGAGCTACCTTCCTTAAAAATATTTATGAATATTCACTATAAGTAGCCTGGAAATGATCAATACCTGCACTCCTTCCCAAATTATTATGTATCATAGAAATACTGAAATCAGTGAAAAATAATATTTGTTAAAAATCCTTAGGTGAAACATTTAACACTGACAAAAGTAATTTCAATGTTTCTGTCAGCATGAATCTGTTTGTCAAATACTTTTTGACAGGTGTCCTCCCTCTTTCTTATAAGCAATGAAGAAAAACTTAATAGAACTGCCCCTAATGAGTTAATAATTCAATCTATTATCTTCCAGATTCAAGCCTGGAAGGCCTTCTGCTATGCAGGAGAATCCCTCAATCACAGGCCCAGCAGATATTTTGGGCCTGGCTTAATTAATTGGTTACTTTTGTAAATCAAATTATATATTTTTCAATTGCTCCTCTCAGTTTACTTTCAAGTTCAAAAACCATTAACTGACAAGTCAAATGCCAGTGTGATTTAATGATTGCTCTGTAGTTTGCATCCTTATCTTTTCTCATTCTAATTTCTTCATTGAGCTTTAGTAAATAAGATAAAACCACGCATTGAGACGTTTCTGAAACCTAAATCAACTTTCCTTGTGCTAAGTTTTGACGGACAACTCCTTAAACTCCCACAAGTCACCAATTCTTTATTTGCTTCACGAAACACGAATGAGAAGTTGTTTTGATTTGTGATGTAACTCAGAGCGTATCTGGGAATGGTGAGGGGGATCGTTTTTGTGACAGCACGTGGCAAACACAGCCGGGATGTCCGAGCAGCTGTCCCCGCATTTGGCACCGCACTGTTCCCACTGGAAAAATGGGAAATGCCTGGAAGTGGGAATGTCCGAGCGCCCCCTGGCGGCGGCTGCCGGCACTGCACCCCGCAGTCACAAACCATCCGAAAACGGCTTAAAGAGACAAAAAAAAATGGAGGAAATGCATCGAAATAGTATTGTGCGCTYATTGCAAAAATCAAAATTAAGACATGAAGCAAAATTTGTAATTTAAATTGCAAATAAGAGGAAGAAATCTTCTCTATAAAAATAAAATACAGCAGAATTTTAAAAACCCCTTAAAATTATATGGGCATGTTTTATATTTCACATTAGTTGTATTAATCCAGACATCACATAGGAGTTGAAAAACATCACTTCATAGTTTTCATGACATACAAAAGYCACAGGGAAAAGGTGTTTAAGGTATTACAAATCACAGTTTCAGACTCTCAGCATTTGTTTCTATATTAAATTCACAGAAGGAATAAATATGAATATAAAAGTAATACACTAATGATTACATGGTTGAAATATAAAGTAACTCATTTTCAAATAAACACAAAATAAAGGAAAATTTCAAAACATCTTTTCAGAAAGAGGCATAAAGTGGCATCACGCTTTGAATAAAAAAAAACATAGGGAAAGTTCTTGAATCTAAATCAGTTTATGGAAATAACTGGAAATAAYACAAGACCTTATGATGAATGGACTGTCTGTACAATTATTATAAAAGATACTGTATCACAGAAACACTTAGGTTGGGAAAGACCTTTGAGATCACCGAGCTGGACTGCCAAGACCAGCACTAAACCACATCTCTGTTCCAGTACCTTTGGGATTTCCTTCTTGGGGAATGCTGCACTCCTTCTACACTGTCTCCCAAGGGACTCTTGTCAACCAGGCTCTTAAACAGGCAAAATCTGTCCCCTAGAGGTCCAAGGTGGCAGTTCTGCTGATCCCTCTCCTTACTTCTCCAAGAATTTGCGATTGCTGTGCCCCAGATAGCCCACACATCCTTCTTTCTCACAAACAGCAGGTGCATTCCCTTACTGGCTCACTCACCAGCTGAGACAAAGTTCTCTTCCAGAACTCCAGRCACATCCTAGACATTCCTGCCCCAGAGAACARYGCCCAGCAATTGTGAGGCTTCTCCAAGCTGCTTAGAGGRTATCTCATCTGCCTCTTCACCCTGAAGGGTGGTCTGTAACAGAGTCCCACCATGGTATCTGCCTGTTGGCCTTTCTCTGATTCTCACCTATAAACATCTGACCCTACTGCCCCCATCATTCAGCTCAGATGCTCAAAACAGTCTCTAACACACAGGGCTGCYCCACTGCCTCTCCTTCCYTGCCTGTCCCATCTAAACAGTGTCAGTCATCCCACCATGATTCCATGATGGCAGCTATRTCATGRTTTWCCTGCTGCACAGTGGCTTCCAGCTCCTCCTGTYTGTTGCCTGTGCTGTGTGCATTGGTGTAGATGCACTTCAGTTGGGATACTGATCACCTTTTTTTAGGGGAGAAGCCCAAATTTCTACATCACTGGAGGCATTGCCATACCTTGTGTCTTTGCTGCCACAGGGCTCCCCATCCCTCAGCTGCACTGAGACACAAAAGACCTCACTGGTACACACACTGCCTCAAACCTGTGCTGCCCCCAGGGTTATCTCAAGCAAGCCTGGTTTTACCCCTTTCCCCTTTCAAATCTACTTTAAAGCTCTTTCAATGKGCAGTGATAACTCAGTGGCAGACACCATTGCTCCCTGCTCAGKCTGGCACAGTCACAGCCCCCTCCTGGATGCCATTCCATGCAAATTCCCATCCAAACTGCCACACCATGCTCTGCTCACTGGCACTGTTCGTGGTGCTCTCCAAGAGTTTCTTTGCACATCTCTGGGCTCAGCCACCGTTGTCCCTGGCCAGGTCCCCTCAGCTGCTGTGGCTCCTGCAGCTTTCTCTGTCCCCAGGCTCCCCTGGTTAAGGAAACACTCCTGAGCATCACACTGGAGAGCTCCCATTGCGCCGTCACTGGGGCTGCTCATCTCAGCAACTGCATGTCTGTGTATATACACACGTGCACACATAAAGCTGTGTGTAAAACCAACATCTCAAAACAATTCTTGTGTGATATTCTTAATTCAAGGCTGACTAGGTATCTTTAAGCAATAATCAGAGTAGTTACTGGATCAAAGGTATTTTGTGATTCTAACCAGGCAGCAATTGAGCCAGACATTTCCCCTCCACAGATGTTTAAGTCATGATTTCTCACATAGCTGAGAAGATCACATTTCATAAAGGACATTTTCCTAACACAAGCAAAAAAAACCCCAAAAACCAAGAAGAAAACTCAAAAAAGTTGACCTGGAAGATTTTCATTTTGCTTTTGTTGGGCATTCTTTACCTCAGTTACTGGAAAGCAAATGCTTACAATAGTAACTGCTGTCATCTTCTATCACTTTGTCGTTTACCAAGATCAGGATTTCATGCRTAAACAGACCAAATAATCTCAAAATTATTGTACTAAGGTAAGTAACTGGGTAAGGTCTGCAATTAATAGTTCATCATTGCCCTTCAGGGTTTGGGCAGTTAGTGGGTAACAATTCCTTTGTGTACTTGTGAAAGCATGCAAAGATGTTGCCACTCAATCAAAAAATGGTGAGTTTAGGGTATAAAAACCTCACACATGTAATTTTTTTACCACTTAATGAGAGAGAGGGAAAAAACAGATTTCCAGCTAATGGTAGAATGGACACTGCAAAGGAAAGTAACTTAAATTAAAAATAGCATTTTCATTAAAAAGTGTTGCTATTCTTATTTTTAAATTTCTCATGAGTGACTTTTTGCATAGATATTACTAAAAGTCTTCTTCAGTTTGTCTTACTTCAGATCATATATTTTCAGTACTGAAAATAAGAGTATAATTAAAGACAAAATGATCATGATCAACGAGTAAGAAAGCTAAGAATATACATTGATTCAACATTAGCATTTGAAGTACATTATATAATTAATGCTAAAAAGAAAGGTTTAGTTTTAAAAGAAAAATACAAAATTTATATTAAAGAATGTTGTATTTTGGGTTGATTCAGAAATAGAAGAGYCCYTGAAACCAACAGTCACCAGTTAGCYTTCYCTTCCTAYTAYGGTATTRAAAAATACAAAGTCTTAGTGGGATAAATAGCATTATTTAATCAAAATGTACAACACATTTATACGAATACTAAAAAAAAAAAGTCTCCAAGGATATGCAAGAGAAACATAAAATCCTGAAACCATTCAGAAGAAACATGATGACCTCAAAGGCTGAGGTAATGGAAACGAGAATAAATACRTTTGTGCTGTAAATTAAGGACTTCAGTTGCAAATGGTAGTAGAGACTGTGTAATACCTGCCATGTCAGGATATGTATGATACAATCAGGAAAAAAATAAGTAGGACCAAAGGATTCTTTGATGTGGTATTTTCAGTAGAAACAGCAAATTTTACTGCTGTCCCGACACTTCCAGTCAGTTGTATTTCAGAAAGTCGATTTAAACAGCAAAGRTACAGAGAAGATTTAGTGTGATGAAAGGATACCTTGAACCCCAGGAGAATGAAAATACTCTTCAATCAGATAAGGTAAAATACACTTGGTTTGTTTAGTGTAACGACCCAGACATGGAGACCTGTACAATTTCCMTCCAGCAGGGCCTTGAAACGACCACCAGCCACAGAAAAACCACCAAAGCTGAAGGGCAATGTTGGTACATGCTCAAAGTGACTTAGTAAACCCAAGAAGATTCCTGATCCTGCGTGCAAGGCAGTCAGACAGCTTCTAGAAGTTACTAGTAAATTCAAATAAACTMATTTGGTTAGAAGTTGAGTCTGATCTGGTGAAGGAGCAGATGATATGACAGTGTCTGCTGCAGCAGTGGATTGGAACCAYGAAGGAAATGCCTTTGGGTTTATGTATTTCATGTTAGAGCTAAGACAGAGTGCAAAATATGCAAACTTGTAGGTATCAAAGATCTAAACTTCATGRTACAGAATTTGTCCCTGACTGTCATGTTTATCTGGGGTAAATAGGCAGAACCACTAAAAAGCAATTAGCTTTCAGCTAAAGTGAAGGAAACCTGACTTAGATTGCCTAGCACTCCTCCAAAACTAGTTAGCAACATTACCTTCATACTGGATTTGCAATGAAGGTTGTTCAAAATTTTAATTAGCTATTGTGGCGAGCCATGAAACTACTTAAATACTGATTCTTTTTTCTTTTGAAAGCTTTGTAAAGCAATAGGCAGAAGACCTGCTAGATGTCCGGAAGCATGCAGATGTAAGCTGGAATGAACAATAAAAAATATGATTTTCAGAATGTTAAAATCTAAAGATTTGACTCACAACAGAACTAAGCTGAACCTGACTAAGCTAAGATAAACTATTAAAAAAGGCAGTGGTTGGCTCAGGCAGCCACTGAATTCATTCTATACTTTTCATTGTAAGGATGAACTAAATCTGTAGCAGAGAGAGCAGAAAGATGTATCCACAAATGAGACAGTGTGGAGAAAAATACATGAAGTTTGCTGCATTTTTAGGAATATTTTGAAAAGTTATCAAACTGGAAAATCTGGACATGAGTTGTAACAATTATGGAGAAACTTAAACATACCCATATCACCCCCTCCAACTATTCTACCTATACAATTATTTTTAGCCAGCATGTTTAATGAAAACCATAAGCAAGAGACATGTGCTTTAAATTCCTCTAAATTTACCTTCTCTACCCAGCACAGGTTCAGTGGGGTGGCTTCCCGACCACTGCAGCCCCACAGGAACACCACAGAACTTTTCTACCCAGGAATTCACTGGGCAATGAAACCAGCTTACAGAGGACTACAGGAAGGGGATTCATTAAAAATAAAACACGTTTTGGAAAGACAGTTTCATCTGCATGTCCCAAAGGATTAAAAGCCATGAAATTCAAAAATCATCTGGCTCCTTCTGAAATGAGACCCAACAGCTATCCATTCCCTACCAACTTCATACCCTAGCAGGGACCCATGCTGTCTGCCAGGGCCTCACAGCAGTGCAGGGACAATGACAGATTATGTTTGGGGCCAGAAGGTAATCTTAAATTTAAATACAGATTCAATGTTTTTGCCACTCTTGCTGTTTAGGGAGCAAGAGTAACACTACGTGAAAAAAACTAACACTATGTTTTCATATAGTCTTAAACTCAAGTAAGATATTAAAATGAACTTTTAAAACAAAAACACACCATCTGCTAAGTAAAATTGTGTGTTAAACTTCAGTGTAAGGGATATACTCAAAACTCAAAAGAGATAAATGCTACAGGTTTATATTTTTCTACACAAAAAAAAATTAACTCTGTTTCAAAATTTCAAAATTCAGATATATAAACATAATATATAAACAATGTCTTATGGAAGGAAAGTCTCTGCTTCATCTAAACATGTTCTAAACAATATGAGAGCTGGAAGTGGCAAGATAACAAGGGGCAGCACAGTTTAAAACGAATCCTAAGTGCATCTGAAATGATGCATCTATAGCAACCTTTCCACACTGATGAATTGTCCTATTCATTTGTCACTTTGTTCCCCCATCCTCTGAGTCTTGAATTATTCCTGTAATACATGTATACAATGGAAACTTCTAATTTCACAATATTGTTGAATGGATATCAACCAAAACTCCRGCATCRYTCACAGACTGTATAATTTCAGCATGTTTGAAGCAGAAAAGCATAGTGACTTTAATGTAACAGCAGTTCCATTCAACTTCTCCCTGACTTACCCTGTGAATCAGGCGTTTTCCACTCTGATGAAGCAGTTAATGTTACATTAGAAGGCAATTTTGTGATATKATTTCATTGTAATGTAAATAAGGATTTCTTTGCATAATCTCTGACATGAAAACACATAAGAACTCAATGCCTCGATTCTTTCTGAGTAGTTTGGTGCTGTGATGACTCCCTGGCCTAGGAACACCAAGGAACTTCCAGGAAGACCTAGGAAAATGCCTAACATTTCAGAAACCAAAATACATATTTAGAATGAAACACGAACATAAATATTCCCCTTCCTGGAGAAAAAGACAATTTTCTAGGTAAGTCTGTATGAGAGCTCCACTATATAATGACAAAGAAATAATGCTCATTATAATCCATTGAAAACTGACAACATACTAAACAGTGTGTACAGACACCAGATACAACCTCATTAACCTTCTTCAGGAAATGGGATGCATGATTAATTGCCAAGTCTTCCAACTTTATGACAAAAAGAAGTTATCCTAGGTCAGACTGAAGAAACATCTAARCCAGTACACTGTTTGCAATGAATAATCCATAGCAGACTATGAGACAGAGCATGTAAAAGGGAGAGTGGAAGGAATCAGTAGAATCTTGTAATATCTACAAGCAGGTCAGCATAGTAAAATTACAAGGAATACAACTGAGTCCCCGTGAAACTGAATTACAAAATCACATGTGAAAAATGCAAACCCTGGAAAAATCACTTTGCCTCATAATGGGAAACAAACTTTCTAAAAGAGAGAGCCAAGGGATCCATTTGAAAGTTGCCAGTGCATGACAAAGACTGATGGAACAGTAGTGCTTAAGCACAGCACCTGAATCATGTAAAAGCAAACACCTGACGGCAATACTGTCCTGTCCCTTTTACTCTTTCACACGCAGGTGAGAGCATCTCTGCATTTTTCCTAAACAAAGTCAATTACCAGTTGAGAAATGAAGATATAATAGTGCTAACGAAAGGGAGAATCAGCGTAAGTGCTGAAGTGTTAAACTATACTGTAACACTCATCAAAACTCAAGATTTCTCTAACAAGTCCACCATAAAAACACATAAAATTATTAATTTCTAAATTAAATATGTAAAAAGCAATTAAGGGTTTCTTTGTCCTAAAAAGTAGACCTGTACATATTATAACACAATAAAAAGTTATATTCTGTAAGTATATCCTCTAAACTTGAAGATTAGAGATATCTAGGTCAAACCATCATGATGAACTGCAGCTGTCTCATAAAATGATCTTTAATTTAGCAGAGTATTAGTTCATTCCTCAGCCATTCATGTTCAGTGTTATGAATGAGTMTATTACAAAGTGCACCCCACCATTTTTAAGTTCAGAACAAGCATTGTACCACACTAATGCATCAATAAGAAAAACAAACTGCATCTTGAAACATGGCAAAGTCCCTGGTTAAAGGAAGGGCAACAGTGGGAAAATCACTGCCTGCAAGTGTAGTTTRGAGACACACTTACCTTTGCCAGCATTTCTAGGAGGAAGAGGAGGAGCATCAGAGGTTGGAGAGGTGGGTGAGTCTGTGCTTGCAGAAGCAAAGATTTGGTTGGTAAAAGCTCCGTAGGAGAGTCTTTGCTTRTCTCTGGGAGTGCTAAATGAAGGATGAGTCAGTTTGTCTTGGGGAGAAATGCTTGAAGAGTGACAAAAACTTTGGGGTCTTGGAGATCTTTCYTTTTTTATAGGACTAGGCTGTGAATGGAAAAACAAAGATATGATACAGCTGTCTTAACACTAARTATAGTTAATATGTTTGGAAAATAATGTACCAGAACATAATTTGGTGAATGTGAGCTTAGTTATTTTCTTTATTAGACAAATAAGCCCCCATTCCTCCCTTTTTCCAATCCAACCTGAAAGGTCCTCTCTTCTAAATGAAAATTAAGATTGTAGCATCAACAAATCATCATGTACACAAAATTAAGTTTTAATGCAGGAGATACACATGAATAATATACTAAATAAAATATCARTAAAAGCCTAGCAAGTTTTAGAATATAAGAGTAATTTTCAGTGCATATAGCACGTTACTCAGAGCAGACAATTATCCTCAAGTATCAAGTATATTACCCCACTGATGCACTAGTACAAATGAACAAACACTTCTGACAGACCAGATTTATTGGGTGCCTGAACTAGCAATATAATCCATGATACAGCTCTTTTAAACACATCTAATTGCTCTTTGAAGAAATTTTACACATCAGTTTTTTCCTGCTGTACGTTAATGGGCGCATATGGAGCACGATCTGTTTCCCTGCAGCTCTGGTTCAGGTTATTATCTCCAGCACAGCATCCATCATCCTCCTGAGGCTCCTCACACAGATGATTATTTTGTTCTCTACTGTCCTTGAGGACATGTAAATTACTTTGGCTTCTGAATTTTTCAGTCCCAAGTGTCACAGATAATGAGAAATTGTCCACATTTCTTTCTGCAGCATTTATATAAAATAGGAGAGGTGTATTCGCATTTATTGCAGAAATAGACCACACAGTAATTAACTGACTTGCTAAAGTAGGACACTGAGGCTAATTTTTCACATGCTCTAGGATGGAAATTATTCTATGCCCTCAAGTTTTGCCTTTCCATTACTTCTTCTTTAAAAAAAAACAGGAATAAATATCACAGCATGGTTTGTGAAAAAGAGTTATTTATTCAACAACTAGGTTTTTAACTAATTTACGGAAAAAAATTAAGTATGTAAGCTTTGAATTTCTTCCAACTAAAATTTAACAGCCTAGAATTCTGTAGAGGATAAAACGACAAAATAGTCCAGATTTGCTGATTTGTAYTATACAGTATGTCTCATCAAAGTCAAACTTCTGAAGCAATCCATAATAACTAGGTTGACAAAGTATACTCAAAAAGCACTTGGCAGTCTTTAACAGAGGCCTCAGAATTAGGGTTTTTTTCCCTAAAAATATCAGTAAGAAAAGAAAAGTTAAAGTGGGTCCCTAATTACCATTTATTTCCAGGGAGCAGAAATGTGGACAGTTTTTGTACAAAGCTGTGTCAGTAACTCACACTTACCTTATCATCCAAGTCATCATCACTTTCATCRATTTCGTCCTGCCGAAGATTCCATTCATACTCCACATGGACGTGTGGGTTCAGCTTTCCTGCCTTGGCTTGAGAAAGCTGAAAGAAAGAAAAATTCTTGTTAAAATAYTTGCTGTTCTTTTGGTGTTAGCTAAGTCAGTTTTCTAATGGCAAGAAATAAACTGAAATATTTTGAAGTTTAAAACATTTMCAGATTAAAAAAAGAGCAAAGCACTTTCAGGGTGATCACACAAATGTCCTTCATAAGTTTGATGTACAGAAAAACAGATAAAAGAAAAAAGGAAAGATTTTCTCAAAATGGACAGAATTTGCCATGTTTGACAAGCATTTAAAAAGATGACATGAAGAGAAGATATGTCCAAAAATGCAGWATTTATCTGAAGCCCTCCTTTCTAAAAAGGAAAGGCAAAACCTATTTATAAATTTTGGTACATACAACTGCTGTGGCTCCAAAATCACAATCCTTGTACTTGAGTCAAATGAAAAGGTATTAATCCTTCATTTAAATATTTTACCCCTCTCTCTCTCACTGGATGATGCCAATATGCCTTAAGCACAAAATTCCTTGACTGTGCTAGCCCAAATAATGTATTTCACATTCTTTAAAAAACTACAACCTCAATGATCAGCAAAAAAAGGGAGAGAGCAGKTCATGGTTATTCTGAGGAGATAAATTCTCCTTTTCAACGCCTAGATTTTCCATCATTATTTATTCCTTCACATCCTTTGAAATGCAGTCTACTTGATACTAGGTGATTCAGGAGTGCCTTCAACCGTCTTCCTGAAATAAAATTTGGAATAAAGAAWGTATTTCCAATCTGTTATGCAAGTATTCATGAACCCACTTGAGCTGAAACTGAATTTAATTACACAGTAAAGACTCCAGTTATGCAGCAGAAATGATTTTAGTACATCTATCATAATGCAAACACCTAGTTATTTATCTTGTACTTTTTATTGCCCACGGCAAACTATGTGCTCATTCATGTTTCTTTTTCAGTCTTAACCTTATCTCATTGCTGCTTTTGGAAAAAAATGCAGAAAGCATTTTCCTCTTCAAAAATTAAAAAAAAAATAAAGGAGAAAAGGCATAAATGCTCTATGAGGGTCAAGTGAAATAATCAGTGAGGTATTAATGGAATTTGGATTACAATAACTAAACAATTAACTGCTAGATAAGCTCACTGATAACATCCACATGATGGTTTGTTCTGTAATGAAGCCAGTTGGTCCACATTAATGGCAGATGTCACTTTATTAAAGAGATAMTATAAAGATAAAAGCAATCCATCCCAACTCTGTGCTGCACAGCTGATCTGTTCTCCAGCTGACAGAACACTYGAACCAACCACTGGAAACAGCACTTGCAGGGCAGACACGGCAGTGACTGAGGAATCAGTCCCACCTTATCAACCATAGCAAAATGCTGACTTGCATCCCCAGAAACATGGAAAATTTCTTTGATTTGTGAAGGACAAGYTCTTTTGATTTTTCAATAATTAATTCATGACAAGAACTTTCAATTGTCAAAGGAAAGGCATTAAAATTACCAGCTGCAAAGCAAAAGTAGATACCCTTGGATCATCAAAATGAAGAAAAAAAAGAAGAAATAGAGTTAAGTAGCAAGTGACAACTGTTTTATAAATTCTCCTGGTTTTGTCTTTAATGTGAAACTGCCACAGTACTTTAACTTTTTAATACCTTGATAGTAATTAAATTCACTTGCCTACCAAATACATACATGCTGGTGGCACCTTGGAGGGGCAAGAACAAACAAGCTTGTTGGTCTTATGTAGAATCTTTATTCCTGGCTAAATGCTTCCCAGGAGTACCTGGGAAAATCCTTGACCCCTTTATTTCTCGAATACCACTTTTTGAGAGGTGTTTGTTAACATCCYTCATACACTCTCAAAATTCCAGGAGGTTTTCACTTTGATCATGTTCAGGAGAGGGACAAACTCCCACAGAAGCTGGTGTTCTACATCTTTTGATATACCAACTTCCAGACATCACACTTTTGCTTCTGAGGAGGGTAATTTTAAGTTGTTTAAATTCTTCTTGTAAGAAGATTTTCACTGTCCCTGAACTATCTGTCCCGATAAAAGCCAAGGCAGGAAAAGACAAAGATCCAGACCTAAAAGGCCTTGATTATTTTAATATTACAGGGGTTGTTTAGTACTCCTGATCTAAAAATCTCTAAGAACTGTTGAGGTGATGAAGCCCAAATTTCCATGAATGATGTATTTATTGGTACATCTGACCCTCCAGTATTTAAGGTCTTCAAATACACTGGTTAAAGTAACTAGTACTGCCACTAGAAAAAAAGATTCTTTTCTTAAACAAAGAAAATTACTGTTGTGTTTTAGATAAGAAAATAATCACCTGTGGTAGGGCCTTGAGCTCAGCACACAGCCAGCTGGCAACAATACCACGTGTGAGATACAGTGGTAGTGATATATTAAGTAGATCCCATTTTTAAAGAAGYAAACATTCCCCCTTGCCTTTGCCCCCAGGCTCAGTTCTTACCAGTTCCTCACACTGGACTGCTTTCACTCKTTTTGCTGTGTCCAGAGCCGTCTCTCCAGCTTGGTTTACTACAAAAATAACAATATAAAAAAGAGCAATTCTTTGAGATGTCTAAAGAAACAATCCATTATGTTTCACCACTTGTAGCACAGTAGCTTCTAAAAGTGATCAAAAACATCTATTTACTCTATAGCAGGTGCAGCTCTTTAAGATTCCACTCTAAGTGCTCATGTATTTCATGTATCATCAGGTTCTTTCTGAACAGCAGCATCTGCTGGGACAGTTCCCAAATCCCTCCTAACCATCCTAGCAGAGAACATAAAGAATTTTAGTCATTTCAATCTCCACTCATGGCCTTTGCCAGTAAAACTCTTACMTGAATGAGCAGGAGAAGCAAGCAGACAGGGTAAAATACCTCAAAAAAGAAAACTAATCTAAGACTTAAAAATAAAAAAGGGATAAATGCTGATCCAAGCACAGTTTACTTTGATTAGTATGTRGARGTTTGAAGCCTTAATTTGAAGATATATGAGCAACAGTAATTTACAACTTTCTAGTTTCATCTTTATAAAAGCTATAAAATSGTTTACAATYTAAAGTAACAGTTGATCAGAAAGARGGCAGTATCTGAGCCCYSTGGAAGGTCCTCTGGCACAGCATCTAATGGAATCCTTCCCAGATGCTCARTAGCAAATCTCTGTAAACAAAAACAACTCCCACACTCGATATGGATAAACCTTAGGTAAAATGTACTCCCACAGTACATCAGAAAATGCCATGGAGCTGGAACAGAGAATGCCCAACAGCACATGCAGATTGTAAAGCATTTCTGTGATCAGGAACCGAAAATGAGCAAACTGAGATCTATAAGCATAAATGTCCATGTGAAATATTACATAGAGAATGYCAATCAGCAATCCTAGAAAATACAAAGCAGTCCTCTAGAAAGGCCTATGACTTTGAAAGAATTCAGCTCCCCAGAAGCAGGATTTCCTTATGGAAAYATCTATCTGAGATGATTCAATATGAAAAGGAATGGAAACACATTACTTCTTAAATGAAGTTAACACCCAGATAGCTTAAGGGACTACATAAATTACAAAGWTTCAACTTTTAGGTATCCATCCACCTGATGCTTCTAGATCTAAAGCACCTGTGTGAGATCACTGAAAAAAACTCTCTCTCCCACAAAATAACCATAAAAAACAAGACACCAAAAAGGTGTGAACACACCTCTGACATCCACCTAGAAGAGAGTTCTATGGAAGGACCAATAAACTTGCTTTAAATGGATCAGATAGCTTTCCCATTACAACTGCTAAAAAAGTCACATTAAATTCTTTGACTAATGATAATATTGAAACATATTCTAAGGAGCTATAAAAAGGTAAAAGAAACCAATGACTTCTGCCATTAAACTATGAACTTTAATTTATTCAACAGTTCTTTATCAAGCAGTGGAGGGAAGTGATGGTGATGAGGAAAGAGAGAGAAATAAAATTTTATACTCCAGTTTTCATCAGCTGTTAAAAAAAAATCTTCTCTCCTATACCATAAACTGATTGCATGTAAATGTTTTATAGACAGGCTGATCACACTTAACTCCTGGGCCTAACAAGCTGGATTCATGGGATACCTTTCTAACTCACAGAAAATGGTAGAGAAGGGAGACCATCCTGAAAACAAGAGAATATCCTAAATGTGAGCAAACAGAGATTCTATTTTTAATTCAGCTTTTGGTAACCCGTGATGAAAAATGAACTGATACATGTAAAGCAAGTGTTATACCTATCTCAAACATGCAGGTGGCAAAGAGAAGCAGAAAAGCAGCTGAGAAAGGCAGCTGATCCTTTCCCTGATCTGTGCTAGTGGTGGCTGGGATGTGCTGGGTGAAACCACAGCACCAGCTGTCTTTGATATCAACAGAAGAATTAAGTGCTGTGTATATAAAGCCCATGTATCTAAGCCCATGTAATTAAACATTTGAAGCATTATGACATACAAGTTCTAGATTAAAAAATAAACCTAAATTCCAGGCAATTTAAAATGGGTCAGAAAAAAACCCTRTGAAAACCTAGGGTTTGCCATAAGCATTTCATATTAGAAATTTTGCCACTATTTTCTTCTAAGAATTCCATGTCTCAACTGAATGTTTCCTTTAGTGTTGTTGGAAAAGCCTTTATCCTCCTAAGATAATTTTATTTTAAAAGTTTACCTAGCACAGAGAAATAAAAAAAAAAAGTGGCCAAAATAATGGAAAGAAATTTTAGGAAATCTTTATTTTCTGGTTTTAAATAATGAACTTACCTACATCAATAGTTGGCTTCCCCCTCAAAAGCAATTTCAAACACTCAGGCTTATTATATATACTGCAGTAGTGTAGAACTGTATTACCCAATGCTGTTTGTTTGTCCAGGTTTCCACTAAAATAAAAAAGAACAGACAATCAAGAAAAGTATAGTAGCTTGCTATTCATTTCAGATCTAGCATCCTTATAAATAATGAATGCATAGTAACTTCAGTGGACAAATACGATGTAGGAGAAAAATACGTTTTTAAATTAAACATTACTTTCAAAGAYCAGTAAGAATTGTTCCAAGGACACTGAGAATACCTGAGTTGGGATTGAAAATGACTGAGAATACGCAGATGCTCATTAAAAMAACTAAGGAAGTGAAACTGAAAGACCCAAACTTAGTCCTCTCTAGTCATGCCTGTTGTTTTCCACCTGCCACTTTACTGGAAATCCTTTTTCAAACATGCCAAATTAGCCCAATAGAAATATCAGAAAAGTAATTCTGACACAGTCAAAATTGGTTAATGAGTCCYATGAAATCAATGAACTGTGAAGAGAATGAACAAAAAGAGTTCTAAGAAGGATGTAAGGACAACACACTGCGTTAGGGAAAGACTGGCTGTGCAAAGAGGCTCACAGGGCTTTTAAAAAAACTGTAYTTTTGTCAATTTTCAAATTCTAAACTCAGGTTTCTCAAAAACTGTTRCTGACATTTTGGGATCAATAAAATCTTTTCACAGACCAGCAAAGCAAAGCTCAGGAGACAACAGCTTTTCCCAGTGTTGCCCTATATATATTGAGCAGTAAGTGCAGAGCCCACGGGGTTCCTAAGATGCTCTTAAACTTGAGACTGACACAAAGAAACACACAGCAGACAGAAACACACACAAGATTATGGCTGTCTGAAGAAACCATGAGCTTCACAACAAAACAAAATAATTCTAAATAATCATCCAAAATAAAAAAAATCCTTTAACAATGCTCAAAATAGTAATTTGGGCTTCTAAAACATTTTTGAAATTATGATTCAAACAGATTGAAATATTAGTAGATTATTTTCTGTARCTTTAATAACACTCTCTTATAATCAGCACTCATACTTTTCATTAAGGTTTTTTACTTCTGTGAACAGATCCCTTGACAACAAAGAACAACTCAGCCAATAAACTAGAAGATGAAAATTACTAATTAAGAAGTTAATGCTCTCAATAGCTCTAATACAGTTTATTAATTATTGAAAGGCCTTTTTCAAAGTCAATCTGTTCATAATTTTCTGAGAAAGATCCTTGTTTTCTATTGTCACAATTCCATTCCATGTGTCCTGCATTTGGCACATTTACCTGCCATCCCTCCTGTACCTGAACTATTTGATGGCATTGCTTCATATTGTCACATCCTCTAAATCAATGCTCTCTTGTGAACTACAGAATTTTTCCATTCATCCTATTTTTATGTAATTGCTKTCAATGTTTTTAATCTACACATCTTTCCCTCCCTCTACTCATCAGGAGCACAAAGGTCAACYCAAAGGTACTAAACTATGCTCTTTTGAAACATATCTAAGGAGAAAGATTATCAGTGATGAGCAAACACTGTCCAAGGAACTGCCAGGATAGCTCTGAACATTCACATTTTTCATGTACAATTTAATGAAAAATTAGCAATCCATACCAGTTTTGTACAAGGAAGTCAACCAGATGGAGAGAGGTTTGGTCAGCAGTYCGGACTGCTAAATGAAGGGCTGTTTCACCTGGCTCCTAAACACATGTAAAGAGAAGTTAGATTTATGTGTCTTATTTCTGCAAAGCTTTTATATCAGACCTATGAAATACATATCATTCACTCTTTACAAGTATTTCAAAAGAAAAATATTAGTAAATTATGATGAAAATTATTATTGTCTCTTTTTAATCTTGGAAAGACACCATGTGCTTCAAAYGAAATGGCATCACACTTTCAGAGATCTCAGCTTTCTCAAACCCAGTTTTCACTTTTTCCAGCTGGATGGAACAACCCTGAGGAGCCTTTAACCATTTTAGCTTCTAGTAACTCAAAGGGATCCTGTCAAGAAAAACCAAGTAAGTTTGCAGTACTTGTAACTTTACAACAGCCTGGTGAGCACCAAGCAAAGTCACAAAATTATGTCCTACAAAAACAGCATCACAAAAATCAGTCCCACATATRTTAAATCTCTTTCAGACTTGCAGGACAGTTGGAGTTGGACAGGACCTGTGAAGGTCATCTAGYCCACCCTCCCTGCCCAAGCAAGGCCACTGAGGASCAGTTGTCCAGGACCATGTCCAGRTGGCTTTGGATTATCTCCAAGGACAGGGACTCCATATCCCTGGGCCACCTGTGCCAGTGTTTGGTCATTCTCACAATACAAAAAGGTTTCCTGATGTTCAGAGAGAACCTCCTGTGCTCCAGTTTGTGCCATTGCCTCTGGTCCCATCCCTGGGCACCACTGGGCCCTGTCCTCTTTTCACCCATTGTATTTACATACAATGATGAGGACCCCCTGAGCTTCCTCCCAGCTGAACAGTCCCAGTCTCAGACTCTCAGAAATATTTGTGGCCCTTCACTGCATCTCTCCAGCATGTCCAAGTCTGTCTGGCTGTGGTGAGCCCAGAGCTGGGCACAGCAGTGCAGTGGTAGCCTCAGCAGTGCTGAGTGTAGGGGAGGATCTGCCCTTCACCTGCTGGCAATGCTTTTGTGCTGCCTGGAATCTCAGTGGCCACCTTAGTCACAAGGGCACCCTGCTCATGTTCACCTTGGTGTCCATCAGGAGCCCAGGTCCCTTTAGGCTGAGCTGGGTGGTTCCCAGTATATACTTGGTGCATGGGGTGCTTTCCCCAGATATAGGGCTTCTCTTTGTTGAACTTGAATTGAATTATACTTTATTTTCTATACGTGTCATATGCATTAATGAATTGATATAGAAAGAGACATGCTGTTTAATTTCATTTAAAAGTTGCACAAGAAGTTAATCTAAATTTAGATTTCATTAACTACTATTGATCATAAAGGACATTTAAAAAAGCATATTACAATATATATACTTAGAATTGAGGTCCTAATTAAAAAATATTATTTTATGAAACATCAGAGAATTTACAGCGGAGAATGCTTCTCTAAATGTTCTAACTGCAAACTACACTTCCATTGGTGTTCATACCTTTCTAGGTACCACTGCCTGTAAGGGCTGGGAAGACTGAGGAKCTAATTCTGTGGTAACTGCCATTGATGACAAATACAGAAAGCTGACCTTGCAGTCAGAGAATTCTTATTGTGTTTCCATGATAAGCACTCTGTGATAGCTCAAGTGCTCAGACTACTCTTGAACTTATCCCCTTCAMTGAATACAGGCACTGTGTCCTTTGCCAACTTAGCTATTTCCATACAACTTGTTGAAAATATTCTCTGACATTTCTCCATTTAACCTGGCTTAAAAGTRATGGGAGAAAGCATYGCTGAGCAAGTGGTTACATGGCATYGATTATCTATAAAAATAGGTTACTTTGCTCATGATTAACATTTGTCCATGGATAATTGAAGTCAACCTGAACCCATTTTTCCAAAAACCTGTTACTGATTTCAGGAGGAGGATCAAGCACTCAGAACTTGATACACACAAACATACATAATACACCCACACCCACACACAAAATAATCTTCCTGGATGAAAGAAAGTGTCATCAGATTTATTCTTTTCTCATCTACAGCAATCAGAGACTTGCAAGCAGCCAGAAATGTGTTCCATCAGCAGTTATTTTAAAAGCAGGTATGATACTGTATGTGTTGTCAGGTGACTCTGGGCTATYAAGCCCTGCTTCTCTGGGACTTTTAGAAAAGAGACACGACTGCAGAACAGGGGTTTTCAGCACATTAAGGTTGCACCAAAACAGAGTATGATATCCCTAATGCATCTCACACTCCTTTAAGACCAACTGATGACAAAAGAGAAAGTGTTCTTTTCCCTCCACACAAAGATGCTGTGACAAGGAAAGGAAGAAAACCCCACAATTTTCATCTTTTGCTTGTTTTATCATCTAAAATAGAAGACCAACATCCAGGGTATTTTACAAATACACATGATTTAAAATTGTCTTTGTTTACCTGCTAAGCTTACCTGTCCAGGCTCCAACAGTGGCTCCATTAGCTCTACCCCCTCTGCATARACTTGAATTAGTGCAAGTAAATCCCTGGATTTGACAGCCTCAAGTAATTCACTCAGTTTAGCTGCTGCAGATGCACAAGTCTTCCTAGAGAACTTATGATCTACATATTTAGCAGTGATAAATTCTTTACGTGCAGTCCTGTGGGGTGTGAAAATAGAGCTTGCTTTAGAAATTTTTAGAAAAATGGGTCAATGATTTTAATTTAAAATCACCTTGCCTAACTTGGAAGCTGAGAAGGGAAGAAGAAAACTATCTGATAAGAAATATGTTATTTATTGTTACACTGCATGTTTTTCTTGCAAACATGCACAAAATTTGGAACATTGTCAATTTTTGTCCTGTCTACCTGTTATATAGGAAAATTACTCTCACTCCGGGGACTAGACCAAAGGAAAAAACAGAGCTAGTGCCATTTGGTCCACTGTATTTATCATCTGAGGGTTTACTACAAAACTCAAAACCATTCAAGAGTGGAATAACGCACGGTGAAACCCAAACTAAGAACTTTCTACACCAAGAAACTGAGGTTGTTAAAATGTGGCTACATGACAAGATACTGAATTTCTAAGAAGCTCCACAGCTGGAGTAAAAATCCTCAGCCTTCTGCCATCCATGCATTCTCCTGGCTTTTAAGACACTTTACATCACAGATATATTCTACAGTAAATTAATGTTAGAGAATTTAAAGATYCAAAACTTACATATCACTTGATGGATTGGGTTTAGGTGAAGGACTAGGTAAATTCCCTTCCATAATATCATTAAAACTAGTATTTCCTACATTCTTGGCCAGCTGCAATAAGAAAAAAAGAACAAATGAAGGTAGGGCCTAACAGAAACCTAGAAAACTGGACTATTAATATGCATTTTCCACACTATTAATAAAAGATGGAACACACAGGACTGCAAAATTAAAGCTCAATGATTACATGTAAACACATAGCACTTAAAAAAAAAAAAGTTAATTCTACCATGCCAGAACTTGTACAATAGACTTCACAGTCACAGAATTAYTCATATTTCAAGACAATGTGCCTCCAATAGAAAACCTGAATGAGGAATCAGCAGTATGAACACTGAAATGGTGCTGGTACACTGATCAGGAAGCTGCTTTGGGAAAAAAACTCAGTCCTATTTAAGATTATGCTTAGTAAAATCTGATTTAAATTAATAGTAACTTTGGAAAAAACTTAGTATTTCAAGAAGAGAGCAAGGAGTAATGTTGAACCTATATGGAAATCTAGATCTGCCTTATGTCTTCTCTCAATTTTCCCATACAAAATTTCTGTAACAAGTGTCTTCTTCCATGCCAAACACAGCTGGGAAATAAAGCTACTGCAACCGTTTCTTTTCTCTTCATTTACATTTTTCCTTTGGTGGTTTTGGTTTTTTGGTTTTTTTTTTTTTTTCAGTATTCTCACATCAGATTCCTTACATAACTTCAATATTACAGGATTYCATCCACGAAATTAAGATTCATCTGACATTTTTCTTTCAAAATTAGCAACAGTCATTCTCCTTTGCCAGGCCGAATTAGCTTTCACGATTTAAATCACATGAGATTTTAGATTTCCCTGATTTTGGATCAAGATCCGCTATTAAGAGGTGAAATTCTGATGGCACTGATTACAATGGATGTCAGTACTCTTTTTGCAACACCTCAGGATGTGACACATGAGAAGTGATAAGGGCATCAATAATATATAATWATATATAACCATGACCCTGTAAAATATCTACAGAAATAAGGAGAAATTCTGCAAAAACACATTCCTTGAAAAAGACTAAAGTAAATTGCACATTTTGGTGTTTCCTGCGTGTATAGGTCAACATTTGACTGAAAAAAMMMCCCAATATAAATAAGAGAAACTTACCAAGAGTTCAGACGTTCCTAATTTGTCTAATTCCAAAGACTGGATTCGAGAAATATGAACACCCATTTCTCTGTGTATTCCAGAACACTCAATGCAGGTTAAAATGCCCAAATTAGTTGATAGCCATGTTGGATCTGTAGAATTGAAAAACAAACTATTTAATCAAAGTCCAAGAAAAGGTTTTCAGTGGTAAGAAATGTATTCTGAAATGACCCCTCATTTAATGTTTCAYAGAATGGAAATAAACTAAGAATATTCCATACTTTTCTCCAAACWCCAGTGCAAATTTAACCACAAATGCCTACCAATGGAATGAAGTTTTTCAGATTTAGGAACAGTCCCAAAGGCACTGAATTTAGACTTATAAATTCAAACTGAATGAACATATTTCAATATATTTAGGATTTKTTTCCTGCACAAATTACCTCCTGTTTTTAAAAGTAACAGATCTCCTAAATTCAACAACCTCTGAAGTTTTAAAATTTACTTCTTAAACTTTATATAGACCTTCATAAAAAATTACCCATAGCACCTTCCAGTATGTAAAACAGCAGCATGTTGCAGAAAATTTAAGGAGTGCTAGCTAGTCCAGGAAAAAAAAATTAAAAAATGCTATCATGGAGGAGATCTGCATGTAATAATAGAACAGATTTTATATTATGAATGCTACATAAGAAGCATGACCAGCTTTTAAAGAAAAGAAAAAGCTCCAGACATACTTTGTGCACATACATATCCTCAAATTAATCTCTTTTCTTGACCTTAAATAGTAACTGCTGAAGCATTAAGTCAAGAGTTTTAAAGCAGCAAGCTGGATTACAGAGGTGAAGCTTAAAACTTTACTATAAATTARAAGATGAATGAGAACTGTAATCTGAAGTTTCTACAGCTTTACATAATGAAATAATTGAATGAACCAGTTCCAGGATTTGACAYAATTATATCCCAGTTTGTAATCTTATCTTGCTGTTTCAAATTTGGATCAGTTCTGCATCAGCAAGCACCTGCAWGATACAAGGATCTACTCAGTTCCAACTGAGCATCACCTTGTTGAAGTGTCTCTTTAGATGAGAAAGCTGCAACAGCTGCCAGCTCCCACAGCAGTTCAGTGGTACTGTGACAAGCTGTCCCTTCTCAAGCTCTAAGTGACACATAACTGACCTGCAACTCTGTATTTCTGAAGATATTATCTGATAGGAATTTAACTCTGGGTTTCATTCTTTGCACAAGACTACTTATTCCACCTCTGAATACTTCTGATACTGCAATTCCAGTAGTCTCGTGCCGAGATAAAACCTCAGAGTAAGATCCTGGCCAGGTCAATTTTTCCACAATCATTGTCTAAATATTACTCACTTCTACTTAGTAGCATGCACAGGATCAGTGATGCCAAGCAACTTCCATTCAAGTGCAACAAGCATCTAGACACAGTGCAACAAGAACAGTTCAAACTCCAGAGGGGCTTGAACTGCTGGAAGTAAGCACAGACAACACACAAAAATATTTTAGTGAATTAAACAGAACTAGCGTAGGAAAGTCATATTTGTTCTTTTAAAAACAGGTTGAAGACTGAGAAACATGACTTAGAAAATTAGTTTGCACTCTACAAACACTTCTTTAATGAAATTACTTTGCTCCCAACAAGAAGCTGATGACATGAACAAATGGAGATACCTGGTGAGCCACAATCACAACAGACTTCATTTCCGGGTAATCTCTGTATGTCATCAATAATGGCTTTTGTCAGATCCTCTAAACTGTTTTCACCTGTGCTCTGCTCTCCACGGAATGCCATATTTAATGCTTCTTCTTTGCTGTTAGTCAATACTGATATCCATCTAGCACAAGACAAAGACCTTAATGAAGATCTGCATTTGCAAATACAAGTTTATCTATAAACTGTAGAAATCTTGCCAGGAACAAAATATTAGCAGGGCTGCGGGGAAGGACTGTATTGTGGGAGAGATGGAGGAGAGGGAAAAGTGAGAAAAGATAAGTAAGAATAAGAAGAGATAAATAGTTTTAATTCTAACATCTCTTTGGTGAACCATTTTAAAGCCAAGTTCTCAGGTTTCTCAAATAAACAGAATTTGTGGAAGAGAAATGGGGAAATAAAGCTCCTATAAATTTAACTGCTTTAAAATGTGCCCCAAATCTTCTTGAAGTCTGTCCTGGAGAAAATTATAACCCCTGCTTTCTCCAGTATGCATCTTTCTCTTCACAGAGGAAACAGCAAGCACCCTTGTGAGTGTGTTGATGTCTRGCTGCCTTTTAAAATGCAGGTCTCTGTGCACTAATCAGAGTCAGAATGTAATGCCCAAATTAATGACAATTGCCATGGCAACCAACGGGCTAAAGAAGAGAGGATGACAGGAGAGTAATAATACCGATAGCCAACATGAAATTCTAGGGGCAGCAATTGAGTGCAAGAAATCAAGACTCCTAAATGATACTTCAGGCACTAGTTCCTCCCCTCCCCATCACTCTGCAAGCTGTTGTTTACACAATAATGTTTTAATTAAAACCAAACAAAAYCSCTTCTCAGCAGCTGAGCTGCTGTGCTACAGGTGGAAATAAAGAGGGAAAAGCAGTTCCAGKAAGGACAAGCACATTGCAGATGCACTTTGCTAATTAGTAAAAGAGCAAGTTAAAAAGAAATACTCCCAGGTACAGTGATTTCAAATTATTTTAGAACTACTGAAAATAATTTTTTTTACACAAATATTTTTACGCACTTCATGTTTACAATATCTAGGTTGTCTGCAATCATCAGTCTTTGAAACATTCAGAAATGKTTATGGTCATTTAAACAAACTAAGAGAACTTCAGCTTGAAATTCSTAATTTCTCACTGAAATAGTAAGGAAAATATTAAAGGATTTCAGAGGGGAATTAATGTCTGCAATCTTAGAACACACATTCAGAACTAATATATGGACATTCTGTATTATATATTTCATGCACATTTTTTTTTAATTTTTATGTGCAGAAAATAATCTAGGAACTTGTGCTTAAAATGCTTTAAAAATTTTGAAAAATCAACCTTAAAATAAAAAAGAATTTGAAAGTCTTGACCACAAATTTGCTCCATAGTTTACATGCTGAAAACAATAAAGGTCTCATTACATGAGAAGAACYCACACTAGAGGGCATTCTTCTGCAATTTTAATGACAAAATTCAATGTCATTAAAAAAATATAGGAGGCAGCAGTGTCTTGTTTCTAATATTACAGCAATGCTCAGTTAAATACACAGAGTAAATTAATAATTACACTCAGAGAAACAACATTTATTCCTTTGAATTTGCCCTTCCTGGCAATTCCTTTCAGGGTTACAATTTGATTAGTTTGTTAAAAAGGCAGAATTTGAATAAAACTCAACTAAGCAGTAACAATCAAAAAATTATTAGATGCAATTAAAACAAACACAACACAAATAAGCCAGCTGTTAGTTTGATACAGATTTCCCTTTTACTACTATCTAAACTGTCAGAGCAATCATTATTATGGCTGTGTTCACCCAGGTAGAAGGAACCCTTTATCCAAGGGTGACACTGGGTCACCTGTGGGTCACAGCACCCACAGTGGCAGCTCTTCCCTGACAAGCACAGGCACAAGGACAGAAGCTCTGAATGATGGTGCTGTTTATCAACAAGTGCCCAGTTGGACACCAGRCCTTCCTGGCAGGCTGCACACTCAAAAACAAACAGTGCAAGTCATAAATATGGCATGTTAATTCAATTTTAATAGTTTATAAAACGGCCTTCTGACTGCTCTGCTTTACCTTTTTCTTATCCGTATTAGTATTTTCTGTTCTTCCTTTATTAAAATAAAAAAAAGCATTTGCTTTGTTGCTTTATTTCACAATACCACCAGTGCCAAATGAATAGTCAAAAATCTTCCGGTAATACTTTATAGTGTTCTTTCAGATAATTTAAATATCAATCAAGTCTTACAGAATTGCTTTGTCTTCTTGTTTTAGAACAAGAGGAAATGGCCTCAAGTTGTGCCAATGGAGGTTTACATTGGATATTARGAAAAAATTTCCTCACAAAATGGGTTTTTAAGCACTAGAACCAGCTGCCCAGGGAAGTGGCTGGGCCACCATCCCTGAAGAGCTTCAAAAGATGTGTGGATGGGGCACATGGGGACATGGTTCATTTGGGAGCTTGGCAGTGTTTGATTAATGGTTGGATTCAATGATATTAMAGATCTTTTCCAACCTAAACAAGTCTATATTATTCTACTTATTACAATAAATAGCTGGTCCAATCATATGTTAGACTTGTTTTTTTCTGAATATCAGCTATTTCTTATCATCCTTTAAGGCTTTTTTTTTTTTTTTTTTT
>NW_026623235.1:8108838-8144492 GCF_030028575.1 Malurus melanocephalus
TTTTTTTCTGGAGATTCACAGTTTTGAAGAAACATGGCTAAACAAAAATCTGGCATCATAGGTGCCTTCAGGAAACAGAAGGGGTTCATTAATCTTGCATGGACCAGTCTTCACTCACACAGCTCTTATTTTTCTTTGGTATTTCCAAGTCAATAACAAACCCTCCCCTAAGAATAAGAACCAGCCTTTTTTTTTTTCTTTTTTTTGCAGTGAAAATTTATCTCTCTCCTGACAATCGTTATTGCAACACTGTTTTCAGGTAAATGCATAAACACAASAAGATATATTTTTCAAATATTGAGAAATAACTTTTTTTTTTTTTTTTTGCATGGAAGAAGCAGTAGATAGTATCAAGGCCTTCCAACTTAGCCTTTCCAAAGTGAAAAATGTCTGAGGACTGTTGCTAAAAACTAGACTGAAGTTAGATTTCTATTTCTTCAYAGAAAATACTTTAAGTCTAGTTTTGTTTATAATCCAGGCACTTCTGCAGGTATGGAAATGCTCTTAATCTTCAAAAAGAGCATAGAAAAGAACCCAAAAGTCATCACCAGAGTATGTTTGGCCCTACCCACAGTCATAAAAAAATAGAAAGCAATTATTATTCTACATGTTAAAAAAAATCAGGTTACTTCTCCAATAATCTACACATAAATATATGTATACATAGACATACACACTACCCGCACCCCACTTCACTGTGCTTTGTCTACTAGARAAACTAAGAATCCACTGAGAATTTAAGGACTGTCAATCAGTAATTAAAGGCCAATAAAAGCTGCCTGGATAAAAATCAAGAAAGACACTGGCCTGAAGGAAATGTTTGAGGAGAAACAGTAATAAACCTGTAACAGAATGTAACAGGGCCTGGTATGTATTTTTTTTTTAAAAAATCTCCTAAAAATRATKATGATGATGATGATAATTATTATTGTTATTATGATGTAGTTTGAGAAGCTATTTATGGAAGCAGGGTAAATTGATCACTAGGAAAATGTATGCAAGGTCAGTTAAACWAGAAAAAAAATATCTTGCTTTTTTCTCTATTTGGATGTGAGTCTGTAAGGAAGCTGATTTGAAAATCTATTTACACACTTATTTTTCGATTGGTTCACAAAGTCAAATGGACAGAACACTAAAACTTGGTGGACAAAACACAAGAGGAAAGGATCAAGAGAGGCACAGCCTCTACCTAAACCAGTCAGGCAGAAATTGAAACAAGAGGATTACAACTCTTAACCAAGGAGTTACACAAAATAGTTCTATGGTTGGAAGTCCAAGGGTACTGCTCCCATGAGACCTTAGATAACAAAGCTTTTTAGGGCCCACTCAGKGGCTGCACAAGAAAAACAGAACATTTGGGTCTACTGCAGTCTCTCATCAGCACATTCACATCCATTCTGGTTCCTCAAGGGGAGCAGCAGGAGGGGAGGTGCTGAACTCTCTGTTGACAGGAGATGAGGAAATGGAACAAAGCTGCATCAGGGGAAGTTTAGATGGGACACCAGGAAAAAGTTGTTCACTGAGGGGGTGGTTGGTCACTGAACAGGCTCCCCAGGGATGTGGTCAGGACATCAACCCTGTTAGTGTTCAAGGAGCATCTRGACAATGATCTCAGCCATAATATTTAGGTGCAGGTAATCCTGGGAGGAGCAGGGAGTTGGACTCAATGATATCCTTATGGGTCCCTTCCTAGAACTTCGGATGTTCTAGGATTCCTTATTCGAATGCAAGTAGCTTTCTCAGCAACTTGACTWTAGAGTGATAAACAAAACTTCACTGCTTCTTATGGGAAATAAAACCAGCCTGGAATTTCAAAACAGTCCAACAAGCAGCCTGATAAACTAAATGTATTGATCTGCCTCTCAGAAGAATATTGCTAATTTGTTCTTCAGCTACCTTGCTCATGTGTTAAGACAAAAAAAAGAACCCTAAGCAAACCATCTTGTAAACTAACACATTAAAAATTAATTTATGACAGAGTGCGAAAAACCTATGACTCATCAGAAACAACAGTATTTTCTTCTTGACTAAGAAAATTACAGGAGTAATTAAGTTCCAGGATGAATGTAGTAATCATGACTAGCTAGTCAGCTTTGCTGTGAGAGCTGTGAGAGCCATTATAAAGCTGTGGAAGACCAGAAGGAAATGGCTGCACAACAAAGAATTCTCCAGCCCTCTCATTTCACCCATGACTCCCAAAGCTGAGCTCTCAATGCCACCCAACACTACCAAACAAGTGAAACACCCTACAAACATTCCCTGCCCCTTTAAAATACACATGGAGCAACAGTGTCTTCCACTAGAATGTGGATATTTAAGGAAAGAATGAGGTAGCCTTTGCTATCCTCTTCAGTAGTAACTTTATTCCTTGAACTGTTGGGTGTTGAGCATTTGACAACATGCACAACACATGTTTGGTGATGCAGGMGGACAAACCAGTGGTACATGGTTCTCAGGAAGGAGTTCTGATGCAGCAGGAAGAAAGACTGTTTTAAAGGAAATAATGTGGTTGGAAAAATGCATTACTGAAGCAAGTTCTTGGATTCTGAAGTACACAAAKCTCAGAGGTGTGCTTTGCTGTTTATTTCTAGGCCTACAGTAGAAAAAATGCACAGTCTATGTATTTTGTCATGTTTTCTATGTGTCATATGGAGTTCTTTTATATATTATTATCTTTAATTTAAAAGAAAAGGTAGAAKCAAGAGGAAAAGAAGAAACTGCAAAACAGGGTTGACAGAGAAGATTTAAGAATTTAAAAATATTTCGTTTGAGTTTTAATCTAATCTACAGTATCACAGATATCAAGCACTTCACATAAACCATGTGCTGGCAGGTTACACAGTCTAAACGGGTTTTTGGTTAGTTGGGTTTGGTTTAGTTTTGTKTTTAATGTTACTCGGTTTAAAAAGAGCTGTGAGATGTGACACAAAATAGTTTACATTTATAGACTCATAACAGCAGAAGAAAAGAGACAGTAGGCACTATTTAGGCATTAGCTGAGAAAATTATTTCCACCGTTATGTGTGATTTTATACATCTATATTGYCAAAATAAACTCGAAAAAATGTAAATATTCTTACGCTACGTATTCTTGTTCATCTTCTGCTTGAAAGTGGTACGTTCTGTTATCTGAAATAAAGACAGACATCTTTTCATTTGGGACATGATGAAAGTCAATGTATCTACGTATTTTGTACTAAAACCTGTTAGTCAACTAAAGCCTTCAAGAGCAATTTCTCTYGACAGGCATCATGAATCGTTTATTCATAGCTACGGATAACAAAAAAAAAAGAAAAATGGAAGATGAAACTGTAAATTTTGTTTCACACCAGTTGTATGTATTTCAAAAGTCTTAAGTTTTGAAATATTAAGGAAAAATAAACATATGGATCAAATATTATCCTGTCAGAAGTTTAATGTGAAACATAATTAGAAGAGGGCAAAATTAACTTGTTCCTTTTATTTCTTTTTTTCTCTCTAGTTGGGCCAAGAAAATTCTTTTTACTAACCAACAGATGAGATATAAAGTGTCTATTATCTCTCACATTCAAAGGTTTCCTAGACTGTTCTTACCAATACAGAATGTTGGAACTGTTGGTTAATGTATGTAAAGTCTGAAAACAGCAAGYTGACTCATCAACTTCAAAAGAGTTTTTAAAAGCAGGCTGAATACAAATACCCACTGTACAGGACCGAAATGGGAAAACGGGAAACTACAGGAGCTTTAATGCTCAGAAGACAAGGCACTACCAATTTTCAGACAAACAATTTTCAGAAGTATATTTTTAACATAAGTTAAGAGAGAGCAGAACAATGACTGAAAAGCAGGATGAAGCCAAAGATAATTCCCCTTTCCTGGTGGATACAGCTCATGCATGTTCCAGTGAGCTGTTAAACATCTCTCTGGACTTAGGGAGTAGCACATATACAGCATTTCATGGCTTTTCACAAAAAAGCAGKATTAATGTCACACCTACAGAGAAGAGTTCTATATCAATTTGTCCATCATCAGAACTAGAGGCTCTGAACATTCCTGAGGCACTGTATGTATCTCGATCCAGGCCTCAACTTTGAGCTCTAGTCTTGTGTTCTACTCAAAGCATCTTGCAACGACATTTTCAGAAATCCCACATAATGCAAGATGGTACTAAAGTTGCTACGTACGTGATATTAGATCAAAAGACTTCTTATCTTCAGCATTTGGCTTCACCTGGCAGGTCAATAAATTCAGTTTAGCTGGTTGCCTGTTGGACTAAAAAGAAAATTTATTTTACTTTAAAAATGTATTGATTTAGGATTATTTTCCCTTTCTGGGGAGTGGGCATGTATGRTATTATTTAAAGCTTGGACATGCASACATATACACYCTCAAAAAGYTGGAGACCAGCATCACTTGGTCTGAGTCGGTCTGTCAAAAATGGACAGGTTGCTAAAACTAAGCAAAAATAAAATCTTTATGGCCACGTTTTCTGACTATTTGAAAGGGATTAAAAGAAAACCCCTTAATTTACAATATGCTAATATTGATATTTTTTTAAGTGCATTTCATCAACAATGGTAAAACTATAATGCAGTTTCTCATTACAGCATGTCCATATTCCAAGTTTCCTCCCATTTTAAACAAAGATATAATCCCGAAACTTTAAAAGGGAAGTGGGAAGCTGAAAATCTGGAGTTTCAGAACTCAGGATAAATACTGATACCAATATTCTGTGCTCTAATTAAGTTACTTAASACATGATAGCTAAATGTAACTTTGAAATATTTTGGATTTATACAGGTAGTAAACTTGAGAAACTGATGGCCATCAGTGAAATTTGGGGCAAAGGGGGGAAAAGTGGGAGCAAATCTGATTTAACAAGAGCAACTCCTGTGCTGGATTCCAACAAGTTCATGTTATACTCCCACAAGRCAGTTTTAGCACTGCCTCCACCATGATCACCTTGGTGCTACCACATGACTGAGCATTCCTAGAAAAGATCTTTAAGATACATTCCTGACCCCAAGAACTCACTGTGATCAAAGCTTCACAACATTTCAAATTTTGAATTGAAAGCACTCAAAATTTCAACACATTCACTCATTTGTCAGACTCTACCCTAATATCAAATWCTTCCCAAATTTTCAAATTGTGTTTCACATATATACCATGACAATCCYTATAAGCAAATCCCTCTGAAGTACTGACAAGTCTGTTCAATGCATTTGCCATTTTCTTACTAAACTACTGCTAAATTMATTTCATAAGCTACAGTTTCACAGAACTTCAACAATCAGAAGCTGACATCCTTTTTGCAATAGCAGATTAGCAGCAGCAGATTCTCCAGGAAARGATAAAATTATTTTATTATTTTCATATGAGGGTATAAAAATAACTTACCGTTGCATGTGATATGGTAAGAATTCCATTTTTAACAGTGCACTTCCTTCTTTGCCATACTTTCCTTAACCTACATAAGAATATCAAAGTTCAGTAAAYAGACATCACTTCAAAGCACATGTTAGTCTCATTATCATTTTGAGAATCTTAGCTTTAAAAAACAAACATATGCAGTCAAAGTTTTACTAAATGCCTCACCAAAACTAACTTGGAGTTTTGTGACATGTCTTGATCACCTTTTAGAGATTTATAAAGACAATAGCTTTATTTTAAGGATGACTTTATTTTTTTATGTTTGCTTRTCATGCTTTTTATATTTGCTGTATTAAATTCAGTTCTGTATTGAGATTTGAACTTTGGAACTCTCAAGTACTCATGGCACATGCATTAGAAGAACATGCCAGAAGCAACCACAGTAGGAAACAATTAAAATTAGAGCATGAACATAGTAATAGATTTCACTATTATGTASAACCAGAACATACCCATCACTCTTCTTTAAAAGATAACCTTTCTTCTCACTGCCATATTCCTTATTGCCCTGCAGCTGATGCATACTATATCCTCCTTGTCTGCTCTGTGAATCCTGAAAAAGGGAAAAAGAGCATTAACCTTTCTCCTGATGTTCACAGTAAGCTTCCCTAACCTTTCAGCCTATTTTATTTTTTTTTTTTTCTCTACAATATCACAAATTAATAAAGATTAAAAAAGAAGAGAGAACTCCTCTKCATGTTTTACATTCATAGGAGAGCTTGCTTTTACACCCCGTGATCTTGAACTAGATGCATGYTCAAGATTAATTGATACCTTGGGCCTTTGATGCAAACATGCATCTCAAAACAAAGACTTTTAAAATACTGATATTTAATATTGTACAATGTTATAAGCAAAGACTAAAAGGCTAAGATAAAATTCCAAAAAGAAAGCAACAGAATACAGCATGCATATATATACAGGAACATATATATAAACAAAGACAAATGCTAATAATCACTTTTTTTTTTCAAATTAAAAATATGTATATAATTCATGAGTTTTAGTGAATGAAGACAGCTGAAATAACTTTTGACCTGATCTAGTGAAACAATTATGTGAAATGGAAGAACTTGTTATAAGCACGTCAGAAAAAAAAATCCCCAAAATTCATTAAAACATTGACTTACTCTCCTAGACTTCGATCACGAAAGGCAAAAGCAATAGAGGAAAGAGAAAGCAAATAATTTAAAACAAGAATTATTATTATTTAAAAAAAACATGTTCCTTGAACATAAATTTTATAGCCCCCATATCTATTATAACAATGTTYCCCCTTTCTAGCGACACCAATAGAGAGAAAGCAAGAACTACTTTTTTAGGCATTTTCATGGGTTTTTTTTYCTCATCAAGTAACAAAAGTTTGTAAAAAAATTCCAGGCAACCTCACATATATGACACTGGCTTCACAAAACAACTAAGATGACTGGAGGATCAAATTCTAATATGTCTTCCAATCTGTATAATCTTTAAATTGCCTAAAGTGATAGTTATACTGTATCCCCCAACACTGGAGCCAATTCTGAATTTCCATTGAAAAAGATCAGGCTCAAAGTTAAATTTTAATTTTTGCAAGTGTATGCGAAAAACTATAAAAAAGGACACATCAATTTGGTTTTAAATATACCTGTGAAATAACCTGCAAAACATTTGACAAAATCCTACCAAAAAAACCCAAAAGAATAGGAAGTTCAATGACTCCCTTGTCAATAACCTTTCCTCTCTAAAGCACAGTTTCATACTACCACAACCAATAAATATTGAGGATTATTCCCTTTTGGTTTATTCAGGGTAATTACAATTGTTTTTCATTTAGCAACAAGTTTGCCACAGAGTTTAGAGAAGTGCTTTGGTAAAACTGGCAGCTGTGGTTGGAAGCAGCACAAAGGCTGCTGAGAGCTGGGCACTGCCAGCAGTACTCACACCACCAGAATCACAGAATCAGCAGCTCATTTGTTAAAAGCAAATTTCAAATCCACATCAGAATTAGGGTGCTGCTGGTATTAGCATAGGAAAGAACATAATGAGATATAGTTCTTGYTGCAAATAGTATATCAGATGGAGATTTGGGGAAACAAATAAAAATGTAAAGAAAGAGCTGACAAAATAGACACAAAACATGATTTTAAAGATTAGCTATATTCASCTTAATGCTGTTAMAGTTACATTGGTAGCAAYAATTAATAGACAAAAATAGGGAACAGAAGCCTATTTTAAAGGCCCAATTTCTTTTAAAATTTAAGCTTCTTAGGATATGAGTATTTTGCAACATACAAGATCAGATGTTTTACACAATGAAAATTATAGTAGTATCCATTAAAACACTTTTTCCAAAAGCCTAAACCATAGTAATTTTCCAAAATTAGATCATTCCTACACAAAGAAACAGAATCTGCCCCAATTTGACTTGAGGACAGCACAACTGTGGCCACGAGAGACTGCATTTAGCAGAGCCAATGTCAAAGGCTGCTTCCTGCAACGAAGCTGCAGCACCAGCACTGCTGCACAGCCCAGGATTCAAACACAGTCAAGATGTGCCTTTCCAAGAACCAGGTAATTGCAGTGATTACAGTAACATTTCTTTCACTGATGAAAGGACAGCTAWGCCAGAAAAGTGAGTAAGGGCATTACAGATACCCATAATGCTAAATAAACACCTTAAACTAATGTAACAGGGAAAGGGGAAYTGCATTATGAGGCCTCGAAAACATCAGGATGTCTCACTTATCTCATGGCAACTCTGAAGAGATTAAAGGTGGCASAATTTACAGTTTGGACAGGAATCACGAGTTTTAACTTCCTTCTCTTGCACAAAGGGTCAAAGAAACACACAACTACGAACAACCATGGCCTCAGTTTTATTATTTTAAACTGCTTCCCCGCCAAAGCAATATTTGGTTAAGAGTATCTCTGATCTTTTACAAATCCACTGGAGAAAATCCCATTCATTTCATGTGCTTTAATAATGTCATTAATCCATAAAKTTTCCAGTGGTGAGATTATAATGCACTAATATAAGTGGGAAAATGTATACTAAATCATAATCCACCAGGCCATCTGTCACAATAATAAAGTCCAGCTTTATGTACTCGAAGATTTGGGTGTACACAATCATGGAGACTGACTGGTGAAAACTCAGGCCATGTCAGGCTTTGCTGTCTCTTAACCAAGGAGCAATGAATGCTRTCATGCTGCTTCAGGGTTAAACACTGAATATCTAAGTAACACATTATTTTATCAAGCTCCTCARTGGCTGCCAGCATCATTACACTCTGACTCATGTAGCACTATCTCATGAGTGAAAGTCCTCACGTTGATTTTGAAAGAAAAACTTGAATATCAATGTGATCAAATGGTTTTTTTATCAAAAAAAGCAGATTCGTTCATTACAGCATTTCTCTCCCTCTCCTGTGATTTGTCTAGATATCTGAGAATCACAATATTGCTCCTTTTTCTTCTAATACACAAATTACAATTTTCTTCAAACACTTTATTTTTATATTTATGACTGTATATACATATATTATACATATTTATACATACAGAGAGTTTTTCAAGAGTCCTAGAATTYGCCCACACTATTATTACAGTCAGAACAGTTGCACATTTTATTGTGGTGATGCCGTGAACATGTATTYAAGTTTCAAAATTTGACTTTACATTGRTATTTGACTTTACTTCTRTATTTTAGATGAGRWTACTTTCCACTAAAACACARTATTTTTACTGTACATCCAGGAAATAAGTAACCAAACTGTATTTAATTTTTCACTCTGTCTCATAATACTCTATGAGCAACTTTTGAAACCTGACTTGTAGAGACTGTACCAAATGCAGGCATGAATGCACAGCACACAGGACTGAAGAAGCACCACCCATTTGTCCTATTTTATTTCCAAGAACTGGCTGATTGCAAAGAAGCATGAACTCAACAACACATGCAGCATTCAGGAGAGAAGGAGATGTTTTTCTTTGCTTCCCAAATAMTCAGCTTGTGGAAGAAAAGGTACATGAGAAAAGAGCAAGCCTTGTTGCTCTGTGTTTTGGGAATCAATTCATGATGAARAATGAGAAGSAAATATGTTCAGAKTTTARGTAATAGGGAGATGACAAAYGTAATGCCTGTRTGGAAAGCTCTGTAAGTGTTATGGAAGAGGTCTGGTAAGTCCATGTGCACAGTGGAGATGGAAGGGCAAAAAAATACCAAACAGAGAATTGGGAAATACTAAAAGTGTGAGATAAGGGAAATCTGAGCACTAGAAAGGGCTAGCAGTTGCTACAACAAATTTGGATCTACTCTAAGGTGCTCTCTAGCACTCCTGTCAGCATTTGTGGCATGAAAGAAATTCTAAAATCCATGTACAGTGTGTTGTAAGGCTGTGTCACCCTTAGGAATGACAGGATTAGAGATGCAGGAAGAGAAACATCAACCTGGCCAAGGGTATAATTTACACATATGTTATGTAGGCATATATAAGCAAGTATTCAAAAGAAAAAAAAAACCCTACTGTAAAGAATTACTCATTCATCATTCCTTATTAACTGTGATTCTACGCAAAATAATTTACTTAACAAGCCACACATAGTAACCGTCATCACAATGGGCTAAATACAAAATCACATGAAAACCCATGAAAATAATTGCCCCAGTTACTAAAGTCCTATTTTTAAATAGTTTCAGAAGAATTCCAGGAAAGTAAAGATTATTTASCTCCACACCACRTAAGGSACATTAWTRAAAACTATTTTGAAGAGTACATTTATYATTACATACACTGGAAAATCAGTGCATGATTTTCAGAGAGGTCATGTCAAAAATTTCCTGGAGTTCTCTGAAGGAATCAGTAAGTAAATGATGACTGATGCAGTGTAACTTGACTTTCAATGGGCACTTATCCTTCCTTATGAAAGGAAAGGAATTACATTGCCAAAGGAAAAGAGGAAAAGTCCTCAGGTGAGATAAAAAGTTAAAGGCACAAAAAAGCCAAATGAGTTTCCCAGAAAGCTGTGCCAGCACATGTGGTAACTAACACAAACCTGGAAACGGGTGAACAACAAACTGTCAAAGTTGTTAGATGCTATTAAATTATTCAGGATAYTTAAGAAAAGCTGACTGAAGAATTTCTCAGGAACTCAGGGATACTGAATAGCTTGACTACAAATGACAGGTGAAGATCAGCATAAAAAAATGCCAAGTGATGCAGAGGGGAAGAATAAGATGCTGCAAGCTCTCCATGAAGATTCAGAAACAGGATGATTGGGTTATAGCTTTACAGATGATTAAACTTACACACCTCCTCTGGTCAAAAAAAAAAAGTCAGTGTTAGGTTTTATACGGAAAAATTAAAAAATAAAAAAGATTAAAAATCATCTGGTAATGATATAATAAATTCACACACACTCAGACCCTGCATAGGGTATGCAGATCTAAAAGTTCAAAACAAATAAAAGGGGAAGGATTTTTCCACACAACATGCAGCCATGGTGGGAATGACACAACTGTAACAYAAGGTGATGGCTTACACTTCTTCAAAAAGCAACTGCACAAATTCAGACTTCCAAGCCAGTCAAGTACTAATGGGAGGGTATTCTGGAGAAATATCAGTGTTTATTGTCCTGCTCTTAACACCCGCTGTTGACTGGCATCAGAAACTTGCCTGAATCTGCAACCTGGCTGTAAATTATGTTTTACTGTATATTGACATTAACAATACTGTCCAATCATATATTTGGATGATCATATATGTGCAGCAGATTGGTATCTGTCTGATGTTTAGCTATAATTAATATTTAGTAAATRTGGTAAATATGAATGGTAAATACGGTAAATATGAATGTCCTRTATACCTACAAGAACACTAAAGTGAGGGTAAGCAAACATCTCCTAAAGGAAAGTCACACTGACCCTCACAATAGTCACTGTCATCTTGGGATATTCAGTATTTCTCTCAGGCAGCATGATTTTGAAAAGTCACAATATTACCTCAGGTAAAAGCTGTGATGTGTGTTGTTATGTTATCTCCTAGTTCAAGAAATATTCCAGAACATCTGCAATGGACATCACATGTCCACCCCTCCACTTTCAATACCAGTATATCTGATGATCAATTTTACTTTTAAACTKCCCTGTCTCAGCCACTGCTGTCTGAATAGCAAAAAAATTTCTTCCTTACCAAACAGTATTAGCAAAAGGAGTTTAGAAATGGGAACAGCAGCATAAAATCCATGTGAGCTAGCAGATGAATAGTAAATATGCAAACCATAGCTAAAGGCAAGTCTTTAGTACTCATTCTGCCTTGCTCAGGATCACCTGGGTCAGGAAAATCCTGAGCACAAACTGGCTGGAGGACAGCAGAACATAAGAAGGAAGTGTGCATCCCTTCTCTTTGTTTTTTTTTTTTTTTTTCCCTGAACAATCATTCTTTATCATTGTCAAGGATGCTGGGCTAGATGAAACATTTATCTAACCCATTACAACTGTTCTTACAGTACATTAAGAAAGGACATTAAAAATTTTTTTTTTCTTCATACATAAAATGGAAACAGAAAACAAATGTAAAAATATTGTTTGATGATATGTAGTTGAACATCATAAATACTAGTTTTGTCATAGTGTTCAAAGTCTAACTCTTTTGAACCAATAACCCCACAAATTGAACATTAATCAAACCAACTTCTGAATGTAAAATCCACAAATTTACATTATCYCCAAGAATAACACATCTAAATTATTTACCTCCTTCTGATCAAGCTGCAGGGAAGATTTTATCAAATCTCGAAGAGCAGTAAGTTGTTTCTTTTCTTCATCTTGTGTCTGCTTTATCTATGGAAAGATATTGCCATTATATGCTTGCTGGATGCAACCTTAATTTTAATGTATTATGCATTTCAATACACCATTTCAGATGTCGTGAACAACCAATTATTCTGTGTTTTTGYAACAGCTGAGTTTATTTTCATGGACCAGTCCATTTCTGTACCTTCATTTTCTATGCATGTACTACTTGAAAAGCAAATTAAAATGAATGTACAACTCCACCTGCACTGTTTGTTCTGTTACACTGTAATGGCTTATTATATCTAACGCAACTAAATTAGCCCCTGAAATATGAAATAACTCAAATAAATTTGACAAATTACTTATGGAATGAAAATGCAGGYTAATTTAGCAACAAATGACAATAGCAAATGGGATTATTGTAATTCTGATTATAGAATACAAAATACTTGGGTGACAAGTGGTATTTGATTTCATGTTATTACTTTTCTTCAATGAGCACCACAAATTAATTCATTTTAAAACCTTGGTGCTATCATTAAGTAATTAGGTTTTAAAATGTGAAAATGGTGCTAAAATTAATGCTAATAATATAAGCTGATTCCAATATTCACACTTAAAAGTAGTTTTATCTTAATGTATGATTGAATTAATAGTAGAATGAAAGCTGCTTTTCCTAATAGCGCTAAAAATTGCATATGAAGTTAACAATCAAAATGCTTTTTCCTCATCTAGCTACGTTCAGTTTCAAATAACACACTTTTTATTTATAAGATGCAAATGAAATACAGATCCTTGTAGTTATATTTAAAATGTACCTACATAACAAAATATTTTGATTTTCAGATACAAAGCTACTTGTAAGTAAACTTACATTATATAAGTCAGCAGCCAACTTTTCAATATATTGTTTAAGTTTATCAGCTGTTTTCAAGCCATCTTGGAAGAAACTGGAATGAAAAAATACCTTGATTTATAAGAAATTCATGTAATTCATAACACAAAGTAGATTGTATTATGGACAAAACCAGCAAACCCAATAAAACATATCCAGTTTCTTCCATGCTGAAACATGAACAAAATAACAAAACAACTAAAAACCCCAACAAAAACCCCCTTCCTAGTAGTTTAAAGTACTTTGTCTTTCAACAGTGGAGATACACCACTGTGACKTTAACAAGTATCAAATTAGAAAGAATATAGCTTAACTTATTTTTGTTGTTAGCTAAGATGTTTCTCCCTCAGTAATTCCTAAAATCTTTTTCCAGTATTTAAGTTCCTGTGTGTTTGCCTCTGTGGTTCTACTGATGACAAGGTAATCTTACCAGATTTCACCTCAAGGGAAACCAAAGAAATTACTGGCTTTCACAGTGGTTTCAAAATTTACATAAAAGACTAAAAACTATTAATTAGAATAAACAAGACATTTATAGAAATGCATTCTAGATCTATGCCTCAGGAGCTAAAATTAATTTTTGTAAGCAACATACAAGGCTTTCCTTTGGCCCCTTTCTCCATCATTGCCCTGTCCCACTAACTCACTCTCACTCTCTGCTGGAGGTTTACAGCCTCAGAAGAGGAAGATTCAGACTTGGCACATCACATTAAGAAAAAAAAGTCCTAACACATTCAAACAAATGGAAACAAAAAACTTGTGTAAAAAAGAAAATTGTAACTAAAGCTTAAAGCATTGCAGCACTTACTTGCATTGTGCATGATAATACTTAATAAGGTTCTGCAGAAGGTCCACACCCTTTTTTGTCTTGATTTCATTTACCTTAATAAGATACTGTATAGACAATAGAAAACATGTTGACAATCATGTATCACAACCTTCAACAGTCTTCARACAGTAAAACATCATTTACTCAATGTATTGAACTCGGTGTTTAACTTGGGGGCTGACTCACAAAYCACCAGTCCACCACCACTAACGAATTATAAAACAGGTAATGGTTTATCTGGACACCCTTTAAAAATTTAAACACCCCCAAAACATAATGCAAATTCAAGAACAAAGTTTCATCCTTTACAATCATCTGAACATTTCCCATTTTTAATGCTACTGTAGATCAGAATATGTCAGTAATTATTCTAATAATAGTTATAATATWTATATTTCAGTAATTATTCTAAAAGTACAAATACTCTGCAATTTTAAAGTAATCCCCACTAAAAATTAATAAACATAACTATTAATATAAAAAATCAGTGTTATGGAACTAACTTTATCATTATCATTTATGACTTTATTAGAAATTTTAGGCTTCAGAAAGCATGTTGGAAGAAAGGCATCAAAATACTGCTCAACTATAAACCTGATAAAATAAGAAACACTTCCACAATGTATCTGCAGCCCAAGAACCTTCCTACTACAATCTACAAACAAGAAAAAGGAATAAAACAAAAAGAAGCCAAGTTTTGTACAAGAGTTGCAAAAATAATTATCCTTATATTGCTGGACTGCATCACATTAAAATAATTTCCTCCCTCCACCCCCATGAAACGACAAAGCAGATTTCACCACCTTCAAGTAAAGACACAAAGTGTGTTAATAATAAGTTAAGGTGTTGCAATTAAAAACTGAAATTTGTTTCTTACTTCACACATCTGTAGCTGAAACAGCCGCCTTTCCTTCTCCATTTCCTCTGCTATCTCAGCTCCTGTTATTTCAGTTCTTATCATYCCATGTTGCTTTGCATGTTCTCTTTTTTCCTTTTCAATCTTTGTACTGAAATTTCAATTATAAAACATTTTAGAGAATACCTTCTACTAAAACGTGATCTAGCATTATTTAGGGAAAAAATAATAATTAAGAAATAACAAAGAAGACATTATGAGGATTAGCTCCTCTATCAAATTCTGTATCTTTTAAGTCTCCAGAACTAATTGAGCCATGAAACTGCCCTTCCTTCAACTCTGTTCTCCAGTTTGTGTGCTTTTTGGGATACACAATTAATAATTCTATCATTCTAATAACAATGGCAACTTAAAAAAAAAATTGCAATTAAAAAAACCAAACAAAACAAAACAAAACAAGACCACAAAAAACAAAGCAAAGTGTGAGAAAAATACTTACAATTTGGTTTCATAATCTTTCCAGGCTTTGTCAAAAGGCTTCTTGAGGTCCTTAGGAAAGTGAAAATTTTGTTAGAACATTTTGAAAATGTTGTGTTCACAGTTATCAAGTAATAAATAGCAACAAAAATACTGTTTTATTTTAAAACTTTTCAGACAGCACTTGGAAGAAAATATTGGGTTTGTATCTTGTAAAGTATCGTTTTCCTGTGCACATTAACACAGGAGTTTACAATTAAATTTTCAAGAAGCATTGCAGTCGTGTCAATTTTGTTCTTGGGACTAAATACAGAATATTAATGAATGGCAATATAACAAATAATCTCATGAGTGAAASAAAAACAGCCACTAGACAGATGAACATGAAATAAAAACTTAATTTTCAACACTTACCCCTTTAACACCTTTCAAGTCTCCTTTTAAGAGTGAATCCAAAGTGAAAATAACATTGTGGCTTAAACCCTGGAGCTAAAAACAAAAACATTATCATTCAAAACAATTTATTATGATCTTATCAAACTACTGCCAGTAAGTCTTTGAACTTCACTAATCAAGTTGCAATCACCTCACATTTCTAAATTAAGAGTAAATTCAAGCCTGGGAAGAATCTGCTTGCATCAAAAATAGACAAACTGTAATGCTTAAATATAACGTTTACCTAAAGTGTCATAAATCCAGAATTTAAAAAATAATACGTAAGCAAAGTTCTAACAGCACTTCAAAGTAACTTGATCCTCTTGAAGMAAACATTTGGATACAAATGTCTCCTACAGCGCCCTGAGTAAGGAACAAGGACCTGCTGTGCCACAGGCAGGCAACAAAAAAGCACCAGTTAATTCAACCATTAATAGAAGGAGCCAATAGAGTCACCAAAACTCTTTGAAAGTTCCCAACTATTTGGGAACACTGGTCCAATCCTTGTCGATTATGCAAATCTGACAGCTCCTTAAACTCTCRTGAGTTTAGATTTCACCCCATTGAGCTCATGCCTATTTGATTATTGACAAAAATATCAAAACAGCCACTCAAAAAGGTCCTCCAGGTCTAGTGTTCCACTCAAACGCCTCACATATTGAAAAGACACTGAAGGCTTTTTTTTTGTTTTTCTAGGAGTATCCATTAATGATGATCAATTCAAGCCATTAATATGAGGCTTGAAATTACTGAACAGTAGGCAGCTAGTGTATCAGCTATGGAAACAAAACAAAATAAAACAAAGCTAAATAGCAGTGCATTACTCCAATATGGCAAGGATTTTGAATCATTTATTTCACCTTTTGAAGACTTGATAAAACAGCAGCCTAAATGAACCAGAAACACATCTGATAAAGCACAACAGTCTCATGTACAGAGCAAAATAAAGGGGAAAAAGTCCTTAACAGATGTAAACATATATGACAATTTAGTGAGGGTTGTGAACAAAAGACGATTTGCCTGCAGAGGTYAGCTGAGGACATTTACAAGAAAGAGAGGCTTTAAATGCTTGAAAAAAGGCAAGCACCATGTAAATTTTCAAAAGAAGTAATCTGCAAGTGCCAAAAATTTTCTTCTAAAACCTCATCTAGATCAATGTAAAGATATTGACAGACTCATTTTCATATACATAAGTATTTATAAATCTTTTTAATGCACTATTATAATGAATTATTGCATAAAGAATGAAACCTGGAATGGGAAAGGAGAGAGAATTAAAAAAAAYAGAGAAACTGATCCTAGTGGAACACTCAGTTTGCTGAATGCATAGATCAGTTGGCAGTGGCCAATCCCAATGTTTTACCCTTACAAAATCTTACAGARGGGACCATTGTGTGTCCCTCTTGTAAGATAATAGTAACACAATTATTTCACAACTCGATTATTATATTATAGATTTCAAGTTTCAGACATTATATTTAGTGATAACATCAAYAGTTAATATTAAGAACTGCACAGCAACTTATTCAGTCTTGTCAAAATGATTAATGTATATGCTTTATATTCTTGTCCTTGTTTGCTGAGCAATCATTTCAAAATCATGCTTTCCAAAAGCTGTATTTGCAATAAAAGTTGCTGGTTTTACTTCAYAGTAAGTGAATAACATTCTAAAAGTAGTCATTCTGTAATTGACAAAGAAGAAAAGTTATTCTGTACCTTCCTTCTCATGAAATAAACATAATATCACAATTCATATGAAAATTTTGATGAATCATGATTGAAGTTCAAAGCTTTAACAAAAAGGATCCAAATTTATGAAGRATTGTTTTTCATTGTCTATTGTGTAGCTCTAGTCCTTATTCATCTTTATGTCTTTGAAGATCATTCATTATTTTATTGTACCTTTATTAAATAAGGCATCAACAATCTACTCTAGGTAAAAAAGAAAAAAACCCCAAACCTATTATCCTGCCATTCATGTTAATAACTCCTGCCATTTTTCCAATTAATTTTATCACCATAAGTCTCAGCACCTACTGTGGGCCTTTATCAGTGACACTACAGAGTCCTCCTCTCAACTGCTTTTTCAATGGACCTCAACTTCTATTSTGATATTATAAACACCTTTTTTTCTTTCAGTGTAATCTTATTAAACAGAATGATGCTTAAGAACAACAAAGCAGAATTTTTTTCATCTCATGGAGAAGAAGGGAGAAAAATAAGTGGGTTTAAAATGCTGAGACAGTTGTAAAATAAGTTTGTTTTCCATTTGAGACTGATGAATGAAGTAAATTAGTGAACAGTCTATTTTAAATCCTGTCAACAAAAATTTAGATAAATAATGCTTCATAATCTAGCTGAAATAGCATAATGTTGTTTTGGAAAAGTGTGGCTTCTTAAAGTGCTTTTTCCTCTTATCAGCACTACATTAAAATAAATAAATAAAKAAACACTGASTTTTTGTCTGCTAGTTGAAATAGATCTAAAATTTCTGTGGATGCCCTGCTAGGAATGACAAAGTCCAGAAAGCTTTCAAAAAAACTTGAGTTCTAATCTCAAAYTGTCCTTAAACAGCACTTTAATTCACATTTTAAAATACTTTTACTTGTGTGCTATATCTAAATTAGAGAAAGTCAAAATAACCCAGAATAACAGAAGTCTCTACAGAGCAAAGCAAGACTCAGTCTTGGGCAATTGTCAAAGCCAGGGAACATTGCTACAGGGACCCTTGGTGTGACCTACAGCAGTCATGGTTGTGGAAGGGAAAGTCTGTAAACACCACTTGTACTTCATAGACCAAAAAAGCTTGAAAATAAGTCCAACTATAAGAAAAATGTAAAACTGAAGCTATGACTTCMTGAATATAACAGCTATCAAGCCCATGAAATATGATTTCATAAGGAACGTGGCTTSATTACTTTCAGCGTTCAAAGATATTTGCTGTGATTGTAGTTTTATTATGGAGCCTTCAGAAATAAAATGTCTAAGACAAATTTTAAATGAGACCAACTTTTAAACCACCTTCAGAAACCTGGTATTTATGCAATGAATACTTCATATACCACAGGGAGAGTGGACTGTTAACACCTTTTAAGCATGCTCCTCTGATTGTTCTTTTTCTTCCAAAACATGAATGTTTCTCTTTTTGTGGTAAAACAAAACAGCTGTAACTAATGATATTGTATTTTTAACTGGAAAAATTCCAGGTTAAGGGATGTTTTAAAACTAAGGTCCATGAGATAGACACCACCATCAATCACTTGAAAATGATGACTCAAGTGATGCCTCAACATTTAGACTTTTCCTCTTAACTACCAATTAACAATCAAACACAGAGATCATRTAATAACAGCCTTTAGAGATCCTCTCTGTAGAAACTGTTGGTTTTGTTTTTGAAAACAATTGAAAATAACTCAAAAAATTTTTATTAGTCATCATGATCATGCAGTTCTTGTATTACACTTTATTCTGAAACAGGTTAAAAGAAAAGAAAGTTTGAAACTGCTCACCAGGTTCTTCAACAGAGTTGACAATTCTTTAGTAAGTGTGGAAAATTTTACAAAAGCTGTGCCAAGATCTGGATTATCCCGACTTAAAAAATTACTTCCAAATTTATCTAGTACTTGTGCATAGTTTTCTTCATTTTGAACATGATCTGCAAAGAAAAATCAAAAGTCAGAGAAGTTTTTTGTAGGCAATTGCAATTTACAACTTAATGCAACTTAGCAACAAACTAACAAACAGTACTTTGAAAAAACCCACAAATCAATATATTTACTAAAAATAAAAATATTTTTAAGATTAAAAAGAACTATTTAGAAGTAAACATATATCTGCTTCTTTCAAATCAGCAAGTTGAATTTGTAACACACCAATGAAGAAAGCTCTGTAGCTATTAACAGCGTCTAAGATCAATAATACATCAGTGAAACAATATAAACACATGTGCTCATTTTGTAAACAACATCAGAATTTAGAGCTGCCCACAACAGGAACTTTCACACATACGTGAACTTTTCTTTTGAAATGCTGGACATTTTTACAGAACAAAAAAGTCAAAAGTTTCAGACATAAAAGTAAGGAGACCAAATCTGAATTTGACTGCAAGTTCAAAAGAAGAAACATCTTACAGACAAAGGATCCCTTTTTGCCTGCTTTGTAAACTGAGTTATCCCAGATAATGAAATGTGCATTGGTGCACAGCCAAAGACTCATTTCAATGTGTTTAATAGCAAACTGCACATACAGAGAGGTCAGAACGAAGAAGATGAGATTGAAGCCAGTGAAAGCGAGAAAAATTCCTTGATTCAAGAATGAATGAGAGACTGTTGTATCTGAAATGTCTTTCCTGCTTCTATTTATTTTCCTTTCCGGCATGTGCTCGCATAATTTTTGTTATTTCCATTTCAGTATCTTTAAATAGAAATGTTACCTCCACAGCCCTTTGGGAAAGACTTTATCACCTTTATCTCTCTTARAGGATATTACTCGTATTAATTAAATCCATATTTCAATTTAATGAGTCTCCTAGCCTTACTATGTGGGCTTTTTTCTGCAAACCACAAACACAAAACCACACAGCTACAGCACAAGTTTTGTGCAATGAAAGGGAGGGAGGGAGGAAAAGAGAGAATAGTTGCCAGTAGGTACTATGTTTTTCCCCAAAATCCTGCAAGCTTTACTTTATTTTAGTTGTGATATTGCCTGAGAGCATCTGAATTACAAGTTAGGACTCAAAAGAAAAGAAAAGGAAAAAAATACTTAAGTTTCAAGCAAGTTTCATGCATAATGTCTCACAATGCACAAATCTCTTTGGGCATTAACAAACAGCTAATGAACAGCAATCTTCTATATTGCAGAAACTCAAACAACAGTGCACTAAAGCTCAAACAAAAAAAAAGAAGTCAAAACCTGTTAAAAAAAAAAAAAAGAGAGCAGAAAAAAAAAAGTACCATCTTTATTTATCCATATGAAGCCCCAAACCTCACACATCACATCAGTCACATTCTAAAAATCAGACATTGAAACTGAGGTCTTCAGAAAACCAAATATTTAATCATATGCTAATATAGAGTTGCAATTCAAGCTGTATGTTTACAAGAAAACCRTAAGTTTTTTAGAAAACCATACAGTTTTAATCAAATAGATTGGCACTGAACCCAAGGAAATCACTACATAACAATAAAATATGCATTTTGTTTGATGTAAAAGCTTTTGCATAAATATACACAGTGGACTTTATCTATGAAGGAGCTTTAGCTTATGCAGCCCTGAGTCAGTACAAGTGTACCCAGCTGTGCTGAAGGGAAGGAAGGATAATGGAAGGTCAGAAAGACGGAACCCCTGTCCCTGCCTGTGAAGCACTTTTCACCCTACAGTATTTCCCAACATTTGATTTTAAGCATTGGGTTGTTTCACAGAGCATTTTAAAATACTATTTCATAAAGAGAGTGAAAAAGCTGAAGAAGCTTGTTTCATTTATCTATGGAAAGGCARAAGAAATTCTCAGTCAGAAAGAGGAAGCAGGAAGCAGATCATTATCCTAGAACAATATAGAGGAAATTCTCAAGAATCCCAGACTACAAATCACCTAAATCTAGAAATCAGGGTCTAACTGTGAAGTAAAAGGAATTGTATTTACTTCTGTAATTACCACACACAGGCACACAAAGGCAAGTACTCCGTAAGAATAAGACATTTTTAATTTCTACATGAGTATCAATGTAAATCTTGTAAAAGGAGATGAAATATATTCCATTGAGGAGGTAAAGCAGTTTCCTATTTGACTTTTAATGCACACAGCTGAAAAATTACATCTGCGATGTGGCCTTGCTAAAACACAAAATGTGAAATCTGACACGCTTATGGCAAGAAGCATCCTTTAATCTCACTGTCGGTGCCTCATGGAAACTCAGAAATTACTTCCTGGTGTCCTAATAGACCTTCCTTTGCATACAGAAAAGCTGTAATGGGCACAACAATATTTACTTCTTAGATACAAGTTCTCATACAAGGCTTTAATAACCCTGAGAGTGAGACAGGAGCACTGACAGCAGCACATACAGGGAATAAGATTTATCTTCCAAAACTGGCTCATGTCTTTCCAATTTYGTAAGTAATGCTCAGCGCTGTGATGAAAATAGAACAGCTTCCTCAACCACACATCCTGCTCCTCCAGCAGCTTCCTGAGCCATGCYACAGTCACAGAATTGAGGATGGGCTCTGCACCCACTGATGAGCACAGCTCCCTTCAAGGGGCCTCACGAATCATTCCCGACCCAATGGATCTGGCAAAGCCACCAGCACCTGAGCCCATGCTGAGAACCCCASTAGGACATGGCAGACATGGCATCAGGCAACAGGGCTGGATACAGCAGTGTTCTTTTCTGAGCTGAAAGCTGTGTATCTCCTCCACAACCCACACCTTCAACTCTGAGCAACACTCAGCACAGAATTTACCTTGAGTTTAGGAGAACTCTCACAGGGCCCAGTGCACAGCAGWGTTGTGGCACCCCTCACTGCTGAGCTTTAATGTGTCCATTAAGGAAATGTTTTATGTTCAGAGGGAATAACAGGAAGGCCTCTGGAGATGCAGATCCAAGCAGCTGAAGAAGGAATGGCACACAGCAGCATTTGCCAGCAGCAGGGAGCACCTGCACCCTGAGCTCTGCGGGGGCACAGCCTGAAGGACTCCCAGGGCTGAATCCCACCTTGCTCTGCATTCCCAGGCAGCCACCTGCACTTGTCTATGCCTGAAGTGACCTTGTGATAAACCTTGCTCAGGATAAATACAAAAGACTTAAATTAGACTCCCAAGACCTAAAAAGAATTTGTACTGTTTGCTGGAACCCACAGCATTCATTAATTACCACATTTATTTCCCACTCAAAAAGAGTGGGAATTTTAGCATATGCTTCTGAGCTTAGTGAAATTCCTGTCTACTTATGCATATTAACTAAGGGAGCAGAAGGACCATGAAGAAGTACCAGAAATACCACGAAGAAAGGTTAAAGGACAGCCTTTCTATGCTGCAGCTAGAAAGCATCACTAAAATTAAAATTTCCTTCCTCTACAACAGTTTTGTCCAAATATATTACCCTGCAAACACTGAAGAACACAAGCACAAAAAAAATTTAATAGCTTACAGAAAAAAAAAACCACTACTTTCTTTTGTCACTGATTATACTTTAATTATGCTCAAAKAAACCTGAAGAATGTCTAAATTACTGATAATTAATTCTGCATGTGTGTTTAAGTAAAAAAAAAAAAAAATCATCTTTCAGAATTTTGATCAAATTTCAACTATTTTTATGYTGCACTTACAAAACTGCTTTGTTCCATGGATAGCCAGAGGAAAAATAACCAAGGTCAGAGCCAAGATGCATTTATGAATGAAAGATGACTCAGAAAGGCTTTAGAAAATCAAGAAAGCTGGCAAGGTTAAAAAGGATAGCAGAAATTATTTGAAATGAAAAAGAATCCTATCTCATTTCATTCTTCAAACAGCTGAAATCTAATGAAAAAATAATAGAAAAAAAATTATTGGACCACCATACAATTGTCTGAACTTGATAACAATAATGTTGTCTGGAATTAGATTGTTCAAGGGAAAATAAAAGCCTTTTTCAAGAGTCAGAGCAAGGAGTATCTCACTGAGTCTGCAAGGTTCTCTAGATCATCACAGTACAAGAGTGCTGAGAGATAAGCCAGCCCAGAAAAGCAAATTACTTCTTTTTGCATCTCTGTTCATCACTGACATGCTTGAAGAAGTTCTCATGGAAAAATTTTTCTCTGCTTCAGAGAATTTATATGAAATCTAACAGTATAATTCTTAAAATCTGATAACTTGAGCAATGGCAAGCCACTTAGATCTACGTAAAAATTAATAAAATAGGCAAACTATAGAGTTGCAAAGTAAAGCCTCTTATTTATACCAGCCTCAACACCACAGGAAGAAGGAAAAGCAAATATAATAGCTATTTTTAGTAAGCTCCAGAGAGAACTGAGAATGCACCCAAAGCAATATTGCTTATATATTCCCCAGGCAATTTGTAGGAACTACAGAGCAGAACAGAATTGGTGGATACGTGGATAACTACAAAATGCTGCACAAGAAACACAGGTTTTATAAAAAAACTTTACTTCAAAAAATTCCCAMTTCCCGGAGATCAACAAGCATAGGGGGAGAGGAAGTCCACATTAAATTACTGGCTTTCCAATAAGTTCTGCCCCTCACTAAAACTAAGGAAAGGACATAAGCAAACCAAGAGGGAGGAGCCTCACAAGGAGGAAAGACAGTAAAAAAAAAAAAAAGTGTGGAAGAAAGGAAAGAATAAAGCATTCATTTTCTCAACATAGGGAGGTTACCAGTGAAGAAGAAATCTCTACATACCCCCACTAATTTTGCAGAGTCTACAGCAACAGGGTCCCTCAGTGATAGCTCCCAAGTTGGGTCAATCCCATGTTGAATGGCCAATGCATGAAGTGTGCATTGGGCAGTGCAGCACATGAGGTAAAATACTCCTAACTTTGAGGAAATCATTGCATAACTACACATCACAAGGGAAAGCTCTGGAGTTTTATCACCTTGGCATTCAGTACCAAGCAAAACAATGAGGCACATCAGAAATTATTAAGAAACCAACCATGCAATAGTGCACCATCAAAATATTGCCATAGTGGGCTTAAACCCTTAATATTGTGTGCAGTTCCTGTCCCTGTAGCCCAAAATTCACTCCTCCTCTTTCCTGTTTTAGGAAAGGAAGGCCATGCTGCCATTTTGGAGAAAGTAAGCATGATTACATGTGATAATATCTGTAAAAAATAAACAACCAAAAAAAAAAAAAACCTCAAAACCCCCTAGAGCTACTGAGTTCAGAAGAGAGATGCTGTGAGTGATAATGGAAACAACTCATTGCAGAAGCCTATTTCAAGAGAGAGAATGGTCCACACAATCAAGTTTGGATTTATCCACCAAAAAGTCCTCTGACTCTACTCCAGCGAGCTTTGGCACTTCAAAGCCTCTTACAAACTTTCATGCCCAGAACACGCAAAGCTCCCTCAATTTCACATCAAATGAGTAATTTTGGTGGGTTTGAGGCCAATCCTTTGAGAGATAGCAACCTCCTCAGATAACTTAAGGCCTATTTAACATGGACATGCACGGGGGAACTTTACACAGGAGCATTTAACTAGATTGATGCAAAACTGTGACTGATAAAAATTTACAATATTTCAAATTCCTTGGACAACATAAATTGTAGAAGTCCATTATGAAGATTTCCATTTCTGATTCATGGTAATCCCTGGTCTTCATGTCACTGTGAGCTGAGCAAGTGCTAAACAAAATAATAATTAAAAAAAAAAAAAAACCAAAACAAAAACACACTCCATCTTTGCACCAAATTTCTACTTCCTGCTGTTGAACATTGAGGGAGACCATGTGGACTGCTGACTCATCTCAGTACCTTYGGTCTTGTATGGATTTTATGTTTTTATTTATCCATTGTATGAACCCTTTTGATTATTAAGGATTAAATCCCTTTGATTAGGGAAGTAATGAAAAAGAGCTATTGAAAAAATATACAACAAAACTAATTGTGCAATCTACTTCTGCTACAATTCAATACAAATGTTAGGGGAAAGGAAGTCAGAACAGATTCTCCATTAAATTCAAGCACTACTGCCATCAGATGGGTTCCTAGTTACAGATTCAATCCATCATGCCAGAAGTAAACAGCAAATCAGGCAAGGAGGAAGTGATGAAAAAGACGTGTCCACTTAAATGTCTCACTGGAATTCATATACTGTTCTTTYCCATACAGTACTTTCAGAAATGAATACAGRGAAGGGAACTTTCKAAGGGATTTYTACGTTTCTGTGCTGGTATGTTTTCACCTCCASAGCAGTAGCTCTAAATGTAAATATGATAAAAGGGTGAGGGATGYGCAGGAAGAGCAAAAAGTATTTGGGTGACCCTAAAGCTCTCTGTAACAGACCAGAGTCCCTTGTGGTTCATAATTCAGAGGAACAAACCAACACACCAGAGGACTCAGCCTTCCTGAAACATGAGACACTGAAGAAGTGTGTCACTGCCACAGTTCAAATGTTCTTTAGGGGTGGGGGCGGGGGGGGGCAGGCAAACTAAAAAACCCCAAAACCAAAAAAAAACCCAAAACCAAACAAAACTCCAAGACAAACAAACCCAAATAAGCAAACAAAGCAAAAACAAAACAACCAATACAACCCAAAAAATCCTATGACTTTCAGTAGAGTATGAACTGGATTACTGAACTGAAGAAAGTATTTCCATTGCCCCTGAATAACCCCTTCTCAACAGTTCAGCTAGAGCTCTCAAAGGAGATAATGAAGCACGGGAGTTCTAAAACAACTTTTCCTACTCWAGTAAATTAAACATGATCTTAACTTTTAGCAAACAATTAAATTTGTAGAATGAAAGTCCAATTTTGAGCTCTCAAAATGTAGTTAGAGGCCTTCTTTTGAAATACAAAAATAGCCACATAATAYTTTCTTGAACTGATAAACCCCAATTCATTTTACAGCTGTTTCTGGTAYGTTTTACTTAAATATCAACAAAATCCATTTTCATCACTGAAGAGAAGAAAATAGCTGGTTCTCCAAGTAATTCTTCTTGGAACAGGAGGCAAATTGAGCTTGAGTTTTAATTTAGTCACTTTATATTTACATTTATTTTTATAAGGTTTCACATGTATAACACATTTTTTTTTCTTGGTTTTACTAATCCCAGTTTATCACCCACTGGATGAACTGACTCTACCATTGTAACAGAGCCTGTGACAGCAGCATTCTGAAGGGGGAGCCAGAGGATTATGCATAATGCTTTCTTGAACCAAAGGAATTCCTACAAACTTGTACCTTTGAAACAAGGCTTGCTAAAAAAAAATAAAATAACGTAAAATAAAATTAAAAACCAGATGCCCATGTCTACTCCTTTTCACAAGCAGAGCATCTCAAAACCATTAACCCACATTCTACTGCTTTTATTCAATACAACTAGTTCATCARCTGACAACAATATTATTTTTATCACAAGACTCAAATTATAGGTGAACTCTAGTACCATTTATATATTTCAAAATAGGCAGAACACCTTTAGCATGTTCTACAGTTTTCATCAGTTTTGAAAMTCAGTTTTGAAACTCTATTTAAGTAAATACTTTCAAATAGAAAAGCTTCTTGGAGCATCTGAATAATTCTGAAAGCATAAAACTAAATACGCACGCAACAAATCTATTCTGACTTTTTATCAGGCTTCATAGTCTAGTGGGAAAACATTTATCATATACTGAAATTACAGAACAGCTAATTAAAGCATGGTGCTAGCAAACCAACATTGGCAAAGAATCTGCAAGAAATTAAAAATCCCAGACACTTCCATAAACACAGGTTAATGGGACAACACAGAAACCAAGAGCACTCAAAAGTAGCTCTGTATACAGAAAATATTTGCTAAACCGATTATTATTGCCAGGGAATTGGAACTGGTATTTTCTAAAATCCTGTGTTTACAGCCAGAAGGTTATTGGAAGGTGCACAGCTCTGCACAGCTCTGTTATCCTATCTGCCTTTAACACAGTTTTTAGAATTTAAGAGAAACAGGGGTGGAAGCATTAGAGTTATAATGTTTTTAAAACTGAATTTTTATGTCGATGATCATTTGTTACTGCATTCAAATTGATTATCCACTCATATTCCAGCCAAATAACCCCTCATCAGTGCAATTACTATAGCTCCAGTCAAACATCAACAGTGTCTTCAAGCAAGCAAAATAGTTATGTATCTACTCTATTTTAGGTAAGAAGAAAAATACAACATGTAGATTTTAGGTAAGAAGGGAAATTCATAACATTATGAAGGAAGAGCACATATTGACAAAACAAAAACATCTACCTGTAGGTATTTCTTATTATTTATTTAACTTTTTAAACTTTTAAACTTCTAAATCTTATTTCACTTGTAAGTGCTTTCTACAAATTCAGTTCAGAACACTTTTTTGTCATTGTTCTAGCTGAAGGTAACTGCTTGAAATATTATGACAGCAGGATAATTTGCCCATTGGAATTCTCCTAGAGGACTTTGAGAAGGAATATGAAGGTAAAAGAACCAGAGAGCACAATAATCTCCTGTATAATCAGGAGTAAAGAAAGAAAACTTTTAAGTCCTGACACTCCTAAAGCATCTCTTATGATATAAGAGATAAGCATCTCTTATGCTATAAATTGCAAGACACATCTCAAACTTGAAATTAAAWTATTTGTTTCTCATGTAGAACTGAAAACAATGTCTTACCTTGCCCCGAACTATATATTGCTTTCACAGATTTTTTCACCTTCTGTAGTGCAGTTCTGTCTTGATCCAATGCCTACAACARCAAGAAGTAAAGAAACTTTAAATATTTACTTATTGATTGCCAGAATATACTTWAACAACTAAAAAGAAACCCACAAAATTAGTTTCACAGGCCGGAAAAATCTRCAGGTAAAACTTATTCAGCCTATGGGAAGATCTGGGGTTATTCAACATCCTCAAGATGAATTAAAGAATTGAACTGAAAATGCTCTGACAACAGAGTAGAGCAATAGTTACAATGCTAGAAGAAAAACACTATTTTAGTTTTGCAAAGGATGAAGCATTTATTTGAACTGCATTATACTTTGGAAAAAAAAAATATAAACCAACAAGAAACAGCAGATGCTTCTACTCTAACCCCATAGTTTCTACAACAATTAAATTACTCGTTAACAGCTGTGGTTCTCCCATAGTAATGGAGCTCTAACTACAGACACAAATTACCACACTAACCTCTTGCACCAAATTCCACAACATAACTCTAAAAGTACAGCAGATGAAAAGTAGCAAATCAAAATAAAGGAATAATAYCTGATTTTGTGCACCATAATGTAACTAAAAGGAATATTTAGTTATAATAATATTCAAATATGCATTTTCAAGATTACATCTTTAAGAATTCCAATTTTTCTGCAATAGTTCCAAAATCCAGCAGAAAATGTCATTAAGTAATGATGAATTGAGGATTAGATTTCTAATCACGCTCAGAAAAGTTTAACAGTGTCCTGTATTTTTTCCCCACTTAGATCACAGGCAATTTCCTAACACCTAGGTAATGTTAGATCAATAATTCCAAATTTTAATGAAGCTGGCAGTGTTTGCCATATCCTATTCACTTTCAAATCACTGGAGATTAGAACTCAGAACCACTTAGCAGCCTAGCTGAGCATGGGAGCTGGTAAATGCCACACCATTCTTACTGCAGAGATCCTTGCACAGGAATGAGCAATGTTATCTAAAAACCTTAAACTCTGGAGCTCCTGAGGGTCTGGAGACTGGCAGAACAAAGCAGAACATCAGCTGCTCCTAGAGCAGAGTGTACTTCCACACAGAGGGACATCACCAGCAACACTGAGTGAAAACTCTCCCTGTAAGCAGAGTTTTCAGTGTCAAAACTGAGATGGTTTTGACAGTGAAAGCCTTAGAAAACCTCAKAGCACCYTCCAGTACCTAAAACAGGGGGTCTGTGAGAGAGCTGGAGAGGGAGTTTTTGCAAGGGCATGGAATGCTAGAGAAGGGGGAATGGCTTGAAATGAGAGTAGGCTGAAATTAGATATTAGGTAGAAATTCTTTACTGTGAGGGTGGGGAGATACTGGCACAGGTTGCCCAGAGGAGCTGAGGGTGCTCCACTCCTAGAAGTKTTCATAGCCAGGATGGATGGGGCTTTAAGCAAACTGGTCTTATGGAAGGTGTCCCTGTCCATGGCAGAGGGTAGGAACTAAGGGATATTTAGTTTTTCTTCCAATCCAAGCCATTCTATGATTCTATAAATGAAGAATATTGCACTGGGCATTAAGAAGCTCCAGAAAACCACATCAGGAGCTCCAGGCCAACTGGAATGTTAAGCACAAGAGATGGTTAAACATGAGGGTACTGCTCACAGGTAAGCTCCAAACACTTCTGTGTTCCCACTTACAGTAGGAATCCATACAGAGAGAATCCAATTAATATATAATAGTTCTATTTTGGAGTGGCCCAATTTTAMCCATGCAAAATGGTTGAACAATGCATGATAATCTGTAACAAAATAAAATGGGAGTGTTTCTGTTCCTTATTGGGAAATGACCATTTTCTCAAATCACACAACCAGTTCCGTGGCAGCTAAAACTAGAACATTTGGAACCACAAAAGCTATGTAAATGCCTTCTTATGCTATTTATCTCTTGGTTTGGTTTTTTGTTTGTTTTTTTTTTTTTGTTTTGTTTTTTTTTTAAATTACAGTAGAACAATGGATTAAAACATTAAGAATTGCAAACATCATTACTTCTTTTGCTCCCCAGTAAAATAGTGGGTTTTACTTGACTTGTATCTCGCCAGGAAAAGTTACCATTTTTAAATGTAATAAAATATTTGGAACTCTGCGTTCCTTTCCAAGACAGTGCACAGCAAGTGCTTCTCTTTGATTCCTCTGCAAATGCTGTCAAAAGCTTTTGCTTCTGCCTGCCTGCTACGTCAGGCAGTTGCTATCATACATTTCTACTGAAGTTCTCTCCATCTTCAATGACCAGAAAAAAATAATGACTCACTTGTCTACAGAGGGTTTGAACACAGGATAAGAATTTGAAACCAAYATTTTGAAAGAAAGACAATGGTTAACATTAATGAGATTCAGAGATAAAACTTTGTACTAAGGTCTAGTGTTGAAGCAAATTGGACACTCAGGACAAAAAAACAAATACAAAAACTCCAGGAAACTTTTTCCTAAARTTATCAATCTAAAAGACTCTGACAAGCAGACTAGAAAAATCTTCCAGATTGGATTTGCTATTGAATTAGATTTAATCACTAATGTGAGAGCAGGAGGGAAGGGAACATTCATTATTTTAAAAGAGGAATCACTGAGCAAAGCAATACACAAAGATGACATCCACAGCCTGAAGGAGCCAGTGATCTAAGTCAGAATGACATCACAGGCCAATTTTTTATTTTTATGTTTGCAAATACAATTTTTTACGTGAAGACTTCTTCATAGTCCAAAACTATAAACAAAACACAGTTATATACCTGGTACACAAAACTTGTTATCTAGGGTTGCTTGGGTSCTTTTGGGTGTTGGGGTTTTTTGGTTGTTTTTGTTTTGYTTSTTTYATGTAAMTGGAGATAGCCTGTTTCCAAACATATTACATCCTCTTAGATATCTTTTGCTGATAATTTTTAGCTGCACTCTGCTGTAAAGGAAATAAGTTGCACTCAGTGTTCAATTCAATCATTATTCCCRAGTAATGTTACCTTCTCAGCAGGTTAAATTAGGCCGGAACAGCCGTACTTTTCTTAGTTAGGTGGAAACACATTCTTGCAGTATCCATTAATTTTAATTTCAAGTATTTAGAATACTAAATATTTTAACTGCCTAGACACAGAAGACACAAAATCTGATCTTCCACTAAAAGTGGTATATATTTATATTATTGAAAATTTCAGTGTCTTAGAGAGCAAGGAGTCTCTGTGACAATCGCTAGGTATTCAGTTGCACTCCTCCTACCTACTAAACTCTTCCTTATTACCACCCACTCCTGGCAAATGTTCTTTCTTCATTTCCATGATATCATCTTGCAGGAACCCTTTTTAAGTTCCACAGAAGAACATTTTCTCACCCTCTTAGGCATTTTGGAAAGAGAAATCATTTACTAAAAGTACCTGCACCACAAATTCTCTACCTTATTAKCTGAACAAAGATGTATTCTTGAAAATGGTCATTCTGGAGACAAGCTGCACTGCGTTCAAAATAATGCAAAATCAGTGTTCACAAAAAATAAAAAGAAAAAAAGGGAAAAAAGGAGGAAGAACACAGAACAACCACCATATTTAATCTGCTTAAATAACATGAAGCGAGAAAAGCTCCTTGCTCCTTATTCTCAGCAGATTTTCTGGCATATGCCCTGTTAAGGTTTCATGTTGCTGCATTCCCTTATATTGAAGCTTATGCTCAAGATGAAAATCTCCGGATCATGCAACATCAGCTCTTCTAACTAATCAGTGTGGAATTCCCTACATAGGCAGCCCAGACATAATTCCTCCTTTCTGCTAAAATATGGCTACTTTGAACCCAGCCTGCAATTTCAAACCACCAACCTGGTTCAAAGCTGTACTGCTGAAGAAAGCAGCAGTAATCTCTGTTYCCTTATCCTAGAGCACTCATGGTGGCTACACTGTGATGCTGCTGTGGTGACAACAGTTCCATGAAAGCCACAGGCTCCTTTTGAGCCCATGGATTTAGCTCACCTTCCATCTCTGCAGTACACACAGACAGACCTTTGTACTTACAGGTATCATTTCACATTCAGAGAAGGTAATTCTTGCAGCACCCTCCCTCCTAAGACGTACATTTACTGGTAGCTATTCATACCAGTATAAAAATGGAAAACTTTTCCAGCTGAGCATATTAAATCAAATTAATATTGGGGTGGAGACAAGGTGAGCCCTCCCAATGGACCATTAATTGCTGTARACCACTGGATAGCTGCACGTGCACACAGATTAGGGCCAGATAAKAAAAGGTGTATGCTGACATTCCCTGACCTATGCCAGTCCTCCCTGCTAGACATTTCCCACTGCTGTTCACACAGACAGACACTGCTTTCACCTCTCCTCAACCCTCAAGAGSCTGATCTCTTCTCAGTGAAAAGTATTTCTATTTTGGGACCATGTTCTGTTTTAATAGCTTCTAAATTTTAAACCAGAAATTATACTACAGTGCAGTGGGGATAGTGGTAGATTCAGGTTTGCTATTTATCTATGAGGTAATAAAAACTGGCAGGTCCATATTTAGATAAACCACTAATTGTTTCTTTATAACCTTGGGTCTTTTTATTCTGTATAGATATGTATATATTTATGTACATGTGTGTGCATAAATACAATATATATTAGAGTGTATTAGCAGGTGTCCCTGCCCATGGCAAGGACAGATGATCTTTAAGGTCCCTTGCAACCCAAACCATTCTGTGATTCTGCATTTGTCCTGATGTGTTTGTACACAAAAGTCTACATACTATAATCATACTTAGGAATATTTGAGGCGCTTATTGCTAATACATGTGAAAATCATGGTTTTAAAAACACCTAAACCTTTCTTTTTAGATTAACACAAAACTACTGTCAAGAAGCCAATCATGAAAGTGCTTTAAACACATATTAAATTTAGCTTTTCTAGAAATCAGCATCAACCCAGAGGCACRCATTTGCACAGAGGATGCTACTGCCCCTTGAGCCCACTAGGGCTACCAAAACATCAAATACATTTCCCGTTCCCCTCAAACCTTTACAGTTTGAAGACGGGTAAAAAACATCACTAACTTCTATTTCAACCTTACAACAATAAAAGAAAAAGAGTGGTTCAAGACACTGATCATCACACTAATATATCAGCATTTATCTGATCATCACACTAACATATCAGCATATATCATCGAATATTATTAATCCCTTCAAGTACATTATTATCTAAAGGAGATGCATTTTGCAACTGGAATGAACTGCTCATGCTTATATCACAGGARGTTTAGAATGTCACACCATTTGTAGGAAGTTTGCCCTAAAAGATACCATATCCTACCACTACCAGAACCCATACACAAAAATAATATACCAGAGAAGAAATGTTTTAAACCATTACAATATTTTGCACAACACAAACACATGAGAGGAGCTTGAAGGCAATTAGAGCATGCACAAACTATGCACTCATCACAAAAACCCCTCCCTCCATTTATTTTAAGAAATTATTTTCTTACATTAAAGAAATAATCCATGTGAAATACAAAATATTGGAGGTTATACACACAAATGGGTGCACTGAATGCTTGGTAGTCACRTGCCTGTRTTGTCAGATRYGAGAATAATTATTTCATGGAACACACACTGATGATTTATTGGCTTCAGGGGACTAAAAGTAGTAAATCTTTCACTTACCAATTTATACATTCTCTAACCCTGGAACAGAAGTTACTGCCATCTATACTATAAAACACACTTGCCCTCTGSTCAAGTCCCAGTTACAGACCCCATGGAATGAAGTAGAGCAATAGCACCTTACAAAGTTACAACTGTTCAGCAGCAGTATCAGCTTTCCTCACAGTAAAATCCAGACTTTACTGGATATACAATAAACACAGACTAGACAGCTAGTAAGTTATTGCATCCTACTGAAATTGCAGCAATGTAAACACCTATAATTGCCACRGTGAAATAAAACCAAAAGAGAAGATTAGCATCAAGTGCTGGTCTCATTCAGAAGTGAGCAGACTACCAAACCCACTTGATTCTGGACACAGAGAAGTGGCTCAAACCWCCCTTCCTGTCCTTCCCTCTCTGCTCAAATTATACTGGTCCTGCCATTCACCAGTATGAASCTTGTTTCCAATTACTGGTTTCAGCACATGGCTACATGACAAAAACAGGGGGTTTAAAGTGTTACGAATTTTCTAGAGACAATCTCTTGCTGTATATAGATGGATAYAGAAAGATCCAGTTTGAACTTGTCCTGAATTACTTAAGAAAGCCCCAAAAGGTCCCAAYGAGAGGAAGCAAACCAAAGCAAGAYATCAACAAGCACTTATCACTGTAGTAACTAATCACACACCACAATTTACCAACTGCTCCAAAAAAAGACCAATTAAAAGATAACATTATTGTTAAATCCTTGTCTTTTCTCTGAAAATTGTAAGCTTTAAGTGTTTTAAACATAAACTAATGAAAAAGGCATTCAGTGATCAAATCAAATAAATGCGTTTTTCCAGAAAGTATTTTTTTCAGGTACTGCCAAAACTTAACACAGATCTCATCAGCTAAACTTTCCTCGTATCTGCTCTTAGCTACATGGTCTGATGCAATGCAACAGCCTCTCTCCAAACTCCACATATGTGACAAAAATCACAAACCTCCAGTGCTGTAAAGGTCATAATAGATGAGCCAGCTCATTTGTGTGGGCTCCAAAAAGAGCTGCAAAAATGTTAGCCACTTAATTATTCTCCAAGTATTACTCAAATGGAAGCAGAGTAGATATTGCTTGTAAAAGTGCAGTATTGCTAATTGTAATTTGTTTTGACAATTGGATCCTTCTTTGCAACCAGACTCCTACCCAGCAGCCTTTTCTGCAAGAGCAAGAATGTAGACACAGATCACTATCAATGTATGACTACTTCTGCATAAAACCAACTTAACATCTCATTTTTTTTCTAATAAGCATGGAGTGGATATTGGATTTTGTACATGTTCTGACACACCTGGGGATGCTTATCAATATTTTGGGCAGTTTCTTCCTTTAAGATTTCAGTTGAGTTACATCAATACTTCTGAGTTGAACTCCTTTTGTATACAAGGGACACTTAGAGAGATGCCTGAAAAACAAACTAAGAGATTTGTCTCCAGATATGCTGATGACACCCATCAGCTTTATCTTCTAATTTCTGTTGTGTAGGAGATGCTGAAGTCCCCATAATTAGTGTTAACACTTGAAATCATCCAGTGACAGATGAAAAATTTCCCCCACAGTCACAGGCTCTAWAACAGTTTCACTGGGTAGCAACTAATCTTGGTGATAAATATCAGAGAATCAGAGAACGTTTTGGGTTGGAAAAGATCATCCAGTTCCAATTCCCTGACATGGGGAGGGACACCTTCCACTAGATTGGGTTGCCCAAAGCCCCATCCAGCCTGGCCTTRAACACTTCCAGGGATGTGGCACCCACAGCGTCTCTGAGCACAATGGGGCATGCACAAATAATTAGTGCTAATATTCTTACCTTTACATTGGCAACAACACATTTTGAACCAGCTACAACTGCTACAACAGTTATCATTCACTACATACAAACCCATTTCTTAAATAAGTAGTAGTAAAGCTGAATAGTACAGAAACC
>NW_026623235.1:8144537-8180830 GCF_030028575.1 Malurus melanocephalus
CCCCCCCCCCCCCCCTTTAAATGTCACTGTAGCACAACTTTACCTATTTCTTACACCAGCTGCTGGATAAACACGTTGCATGATTATTGGGATAAAACAGCTACAACTCAGGAACCAGCAAACACACAGCCAGGCCACAGCTCCTGAAGATGCTGCTGTACACAATTCCCAGGTTGCACACACAACTTTGGCCAGCTTAAGGCTGCATAGCACCAGCAAGAACATAACCAATTTCTGCAAYTACAAATGTTCCTGTGTTTAACAATAACTGGTGATGCCACATGACATTTTTAGCAAGTCATGGCATATTATTGTCAGTCTTGTTTCCTCTGAGTTGATCCTTCTTGTTTATATTCACGATTTATTAAGTATTGTTTTAAAAGCACAAAGGGAATGATCCTAAACTAATAAAATCCCATTATTTCCCTGTGTTCTTGCAAACCTCTCCATACAGTTTTTACAAAAGCTAGTGGAAATACATTGCTTTAGCTGTGAACACTGGCTACCAAGTACTACCCCACAAAATTTCTCTGTTTCAGCATAATTCATTGAAGATTCTTGTCATTTGAAAAATCCAACAGAGTATGAAGTGCCATTTTCATTTAACAAAAATCTAACCTGAAAAGCTTATATGCAAGAGACATATGGACATGTTACCTAACACTAACATATGCACAAAACATAGACCAAGATTATTTATTTTCTAGAACAATCAAACAATAAATAMGTCAGAAGACAGTGAATGTTTGAGGCAAGGTCTTTCAAAAGGAAACMAAGTGAGGAAGAGATGAAATAAAAACAGCACAAACAGAACCACACTCAACAGACATCCTAACAGACATAAGGTTATTAGAAAGAAATGCGATTCTTAGCAACTTGAAATGGAAAAAAGCACAGAAATCTCTGGAAAGTTGCTCCCTTCACCATATCAAGACTGTAAATTTCAGTAACAGACGAGCTCTTCAGTTGCAGCACCATAGTCAAAGACTACAAAATATTTTTGTCCTGTGTTATCTCTTTTCTTTTCTCTTATGAAACCACAAAATATTTTGCAGCAGGCTCTGCTTTTAAGTTGTTATCCCAGGAACTGACAGCATTATCTACTCAGGGAGGGAAGATGCACTAGATCAGGACTAGTTATTATCACCATCAGCAAAACACATCAAATACTGTGCACAGTTTCTGTGAACAGTACAAAAGTCAAAAGTGACACTGAGGAATAAATGCAGCCTCTCTGTGGTRTTGCAGGCACACAGCACATTCACACTTCCTGGCTCCATAAAATCCAACCTGAGTGGCATAGTAAGGATCCTCTACCAGCCATTACTACTACTATTGGAAATCTTTTCCAGAAAAAACAAAAATTTGCCCCGGCTGAGCTGAGGGAGCAGACATGRTATCTTACTTGAGAATAGAAACCACTCATGTTCCTGCTTCTCCTAACTCCTGAAGAAATATTGAAATGCATGCATTGATGCATGACTGCAATATTCCATTTCAGAATGAATCMATTCAGAGAAAAAAGCAAGGATATTAACGCACTAATATTGTTTCATGCAAAAAAAAATATTAATTGTGTCTATTTTTTTGCAAGTAGTAGATTTCAAGAGTTTTATTAGGTTAATTAAAAAGAAAAAAAAAGGGATTTACAGTACAACACAGACCTTGAAAACTGCTACAGCATTATGGGATACTATTACAGCTCAGTTTTATTCTGCTATTGGAGACTGCAACAATKACAGACAACAAGATTTCATTTTACATCACATTAAACCTTCAACCACCACCACTTATGAAATTCAGAGCTASATTCATGTAAACAGTTAAGAGTCTATAATTTTACAACCAATCCTCATTACCAGGGTATAACATGGAATGACACTACGGGATAATAATAGCAAGAATTAAAAAAAAATACATCTAGAACCAATCTAGAAAATAAGCATACACTCATTTTTTCTGTTTTTGAGGTAAATTTAAAAATGAAAATGGGAAGTTTTACTATATGCAGTAAAAGTTGTGTTTCTAATTCTACTTCTGCTTAGCCTGTGACTAGAGATTTACAAAATGCACAAATGAAGGAGTTTGAGTCTGTCCTTAAAAAAGGAAAATAAAATAAAATCACTATAGCATAATTTAGATGTGAAGCATTATTTTTTAAAATTTCAGTGTCACAATCTTTGATATAAACATATTCTCAGGACATATAYAATTTAGTGGAAAAATTATAGAAAAGGAAACACAGTAATGAGGATAGTCAAGTACAGTATTTTAATAAAAGCCTCATCTAAAAGCTTCTATTTTCTTCTACACTGCCTTTCAATCAACATGCAAAAAATAGTACAAATGTACAGTACAAAATGAAAATATACATCTCATCTTCACTGTAGTACAGAAAACCTACAGACCTCTAAAAGCAATACAGGCCGCAAAAACCAAGCCACAGATATGTGYGAAATACATATGATACAATGATATATATGTATATATACATATATGTACTCTCTAGGGCTTATTTTGGGGATGTTGGCGCACATTATGACCACTTGCAAATTGGTGGAGGCAAAAAAAAACCCAGTGCAAARCAGTGGAGGTAGAGAAGACCACACACAATCATCCTTGTCTTCCTCAAGCTTAAAACACTTTTGCTAACACTTGTACTGACACCCACAATGAATATCAAATAATTATGCAACGAACTCTGCTGTGTTTATTTTGGTTTSTTTTATCTAAACAGCAATGTAAGTGATGAAGACATAGAGGTGGGGCTGTTCAGCYTGCAGGATAGGAAGACTCTGGAGTGACCTTATAGCACCTTCCATTACCTAAAGGGGCTACAGAGAGCAGGAGTGGGACTTTTTATTAGGGCAGGGAGTGATGAGGACAAGAATGAATGGCTTTAAATTGAAGGAAGGTAGATTTTCTTTAGATGTTAGGAAGAAATTCTTTACTGSGAGTGTGGTGAGGCACTGGATCAGGCTGCCCAGAGTGGTTATGGATGCCCCATCCCTGAGAGTCTTCAAGGGCAAGCTGGATGGGACTTTGAGCAATCTGATTTASTGGAAGTGTCCCTTCCCATGTCAGAGAGTTGGAACTGGATCTTCTTTAAGGTCCCTTCCAATCCCAATCATTCTATGATTATATGAGGAGGATATATGTCACTTCAAAAGAACACAGGTTGGCAATATCCTTCTCTAAAATAAGGAATATAATTTATATGTCAGAATGGAGAAAGGAATGTGGGAAAGCAAATGAAAACCAGGATTGCTACCACAGGGTAACAAGAGTGCATGGACAAAACTGATTATTACCATGTAGCTTTTCCTGCTTGTGTAATATGCAACTAAAACATATAGGTTACACGTAGACATAGGACAAAGTAATGCCGTAATTTAATCAGAAACCAAGTGATTCATATTTTAGTCTAACTTTTTTTCTTTTAACTACACAATCCCTCCCCCCGCCAAAGCACAAAATTAATACTAAAACCCATTAATTTACAGCACTTATCTTAAAGTTACCTTGGTTCTCAAAAACTATTCATTTCAGCTAACTCTAAGTATCATATTAGCTAAATTTAATGGAGGCAGCTAGTGATGAAATAAAATTAACCTCAGTCAACACCAGTCTCAAAGACAATCAAGATGTCTCCACAATCACAGAMTAATTTTACATAAAAACTACATAGACTAAGATACCAGAACAATAATAGATTAACAGGCTGCAGTATTTTAAAATTAAGTAACAGCACAGTAGCTCTCACAAAGTTGCAAAGAAGAAGTTATGAACCCAAGAGAGACTTCTGAATTTATGCAATAATGTACTCTTTTGACRAACACCTTCACACTTTGATGCTATGGGACATGATACAATGATATTACCAATAAATACAGTACCATTTCATGATCACTTTTACTGAGACAGAAAGATACTTTCTTCATTTTTACATTTCTGCAGCTCCCTCACAATATTTTTAATAAAAATTTAATACCTCCAAATGCAATTTAAATCAGCGGAGCCATATGAATGAAAATGGATTTTTCTCCTTTCCTTAGGAAGTAACAACTGTTTCAGGTATCAAAAAATKCTGTACATGTCCTACAATGCACGCCAAATGTATGTGCATAGTTGAAAAAGAATGCATAAAATATACAAAATGAATGTATTGAAAAAATGGTAACATAATGAAAATTTGGACAGGAAAGATGAAATTGTTAAGAAAATGAAGATTAAAATCAATAGCATTTCACCTTCCAGCTGATATTTTGTGATTGAAAACAACAGGACAACAGACATCCCCGCAGGCTTTAGTGCAAAGATAAGAGCGGTCAGTTGCTTCACAGAACCTGAAAACATGGTTTTCCTATTTTCCCTCTTCCAACCATTCTTTCCCACTACCTTTTTTTTTTGTACCAGCACACTAGTGATCACAGAGTCAAGAAATTGTCCAGAAGAGGTGTGGAGTGTCCCTCACCGGAGATATTCAAACAACTTCTGGACACAATCCTGTGCCATTTGCTCTAGAATTACACTGCTTGGGCAGGGACATTGGACCAGATGATCCATTATGGTCTCTTTCAACCCTACCCATTCTAGGACTCCATGAAAACTGCCATGCAACCTGAGATCACCAATTATATTTMATATGTCAACATTAAGATCCATTCCATCTGAGCTGCCTCCCTTGCAATCCACCTCCTTTTGATCTGTGAAGATACACTTTGAGACTATAAAACTTGGATGCTTAGAAAACTACTCTGTCAGAAAGCAGCAATGACCATGCACACAGAGGCTAAATTCCATCTTCTCCTTTGCCCAGCAGGGGCGATTCCCTCTACTGATTTCCTGTTTACATCTCATATTGTTTCTCTTTATTTTAAAACGGTTCTATCCTTCAGAAACTATTTAAACTTCAGTCAACTATTTAAACTGCACTAACTCACTGCTCTTCCTTACGCCATTTCTCATGATCTTCAGAAGTGCATAAACCATGGCTGGAGGAAGATCTGAAGTTTTACATTTGCAGCTACAGAGTTACTGCACTTGCCAATAYTAATGGAGCAAAATCTGAAAAGCACTTTATGTAACTTCCAGTGTTCTGTATTATTAACTGTCTAGCAACCTGCTTTAAATACCTCCTGCTGCTTTTGTAAGACCAGTTACAAGCTACCCCAGACATCACTCCAAGCAGACTCCTCTCAGCACACTTCTCGCTCTGAGAAAGGTGGTATTTAATAAGGGAGAATTTAGTTCTGGAGGCCAGATGGTGGGCTTAACAGAGCACCAAACAGAAAGAAAACACTAAATGGGGCAACAGAAGTTGTAGGAAATTGACAGTAGCTTTTCTAGAAATACTTTACCTTGAATTTCCTTTCAGAGAGCAGTTCCTTCAAAAGTCTCACCTATTCCTCCTTCTTACCCAAGACAGAATGCACAACCCTTCAGATCTCTGCAGAGCAGCCACAGCAGGCACAAGCTCCATCTCTGGAGGGGAACACATGGCAAGACYGAGGCCAAGCACCCTGCCTAGCCTCACAGGCCTATAAAAATCCCAAAGAGCAAATTGGGGTGGATATCCAATGGCTGAACACAGTCTGTTCCAACATGAAGGACAGAGAACTTTAAACAAAACAGCAGGCAGCAAATTTTTAAAAAAAGGAAAAGTAAAGTGCTTTGCACCACATAGAGTAAGGTGTGGAACTCCTTGTAAATTCAAAAATTATACATAGTTTGAAAAATAGGAGAAAAAATGGATAAAGTCCTGGAAGAAAAATTCAGTATGACCTTCAAATATAAATTTAATACCTTTGTTCTGCCATACCCTGAGCTGCATGTTACTGGAGATGGGGAGGTAACACTGGAGAAAGTATTCCTATAAGTCTTTTCCTATTCTTCTCTTACTCTCTGCTGCTGGCAGTGCCAGAAAAGTTCCTAGGCTATTATCAATTTCTGGACTACCCAAGCACAGCTGTTCTTCCCCTCACTAATGGTATTTTGATTATTTAAGCTGTAACAAGAAGGAATTCACCAGTAGATAACCATAYACACACAATATACAATGCCCAGACAAACCTCAGTAAAAAGACAGGAAAAAAAAGCCCCCAAAAGCCCTGTAGAAAATTAAGACAATTTTCTCTCTTCAGATCTGAGAATCAGATATTACAAATGCCCCAAAAGTTATTTACACATAGAACTTGGAAGATTTTCTGAAAGGCTTAGCAATAAATAAATAGAAAGGAATTAACTGAACAATTATGTTCACCACACTAATGAAACATTTMATACATTTTGGTTTTTAAATGTATATACCCCTTAGACATTACTTGTTTTACAAATTACGTTGATGTGTTCCATCAAAATCAAATTATTAAAATCAAAGCAAAATATATTTTGCTTTGATATATATATTGTTCAAATTTCCATTGTATATTTTACAACAAGTTTTAAACTAAAAAGAGAACAGAACCTGATTGTTTCATGTATAGACCAGAGAATGTTTTTATAGTCACAGAAAAAGAAAAGCTGTGATTTATTGCCAGTCTTTACAAGGACAGCTGTCTGATATTGTAACTTCTGCCCTACACCCACCAARAGTGAAAGTTAATTAACTTCTTTATATGACTCAAGGACATCCAGTCTTTATGCAGTGAATGGAAAGTTACTAAACTAATGCATTAAACTGAAACACTAAGAGTAGAAAGTTTTCCCAGAAAGCCATTTTGTTTCAATAAGATCTATAATCCTTTACAGAAAAATGAACTGACTGTTATTAAGTTAGTTCCTAGCCTTTTAAGATTAACATTTTTAATATAGATTTTTTTTTAAAATACATATACTTTTTTGGAAAGAATCTTGTGCATCAGACATTGGAGAAACCTACCATGGTCAGTTCAGCCTTTACTGATCTTCTTGCCAATGAGTACAAGTTATGCTGTCTTTGAGGAATATCTACCCTGACCCAGAATGTTTTGAGAAACAAAAAAATTATTGGTGAACATCTACCAGGCAAAACACMATAAAGTTCCAGTTTATATCATCATAGGTTTGGGTTAAATTGAGGGTAGGGAAAATAGAAATGATAAAAGACATGGTAGTGATGCTTTATGATGTTAAATCATAAAGTGTTGGTTTAATCACAACAGCTTTTATGCAACTCCAGCTGAAAATATCCCTGTTCAAAAACCGGTGGAACAGCATACCGAGACAAATAACATTGCAAACTGTTTCTACACTCTTTCCACAATCATCCATTTCTCACCTTCGTTAGAGACAGCTATGGGCTGAGCAAGCAAAGGTATTCACATTCCCATGACCATAAATCTTTCCTGGTGAATTCACAAGAGAATATTGTAGGATTCTATTTTTGTCTTGGCTTATTACAAGTTACCAGCACGCAGCTAGAACAGAGTAAATCCTACACCTGGCAACTGCAGTCTTTCAAAGCTTTCATGAACGTGGCATTGTTTGCCTCCCTTCAAGCCAGTAGTGCCCAGAATGCTAAGGGCTGTATCCAAGCAGGGCTGAAGGCAGGACACAAATAGAACAGAGCAGTAGAAAAGGAAGCTGTGTGCAGTGATGCAAAAAAATCTTATTGCTGATTTGTATTCTGCCTGAATACAAGCAAGAAAGTAAGAAAACCTCCAGCTCATTCACATGAGGAATATAAATAGAAGATTCAGTAAAGAACTACTTTTCTAWGCATTCACATTTGGAATATGTTCCAATTCTAGTTATATACTGAATAATCATAAAAGGCAACAATTCTTAATCACAAAATTGGACAGTTCCAGCATTTTGAAAAAAAAATGTTTTAATGTCAGTGTTACATACAGTTTGTATAATATACACAGACAGAAATCATAGTTGAAGTCACGTATTACAGCAGGTGATGGCAACTGCGAATAACCAGCTCCCATGGTGGATGTGATTGTATGGTACATTTCACAATAGTTATAAAAAGATGAAAGGCAGAACCTGAGGATAATAAACAAGGGATTATCTTATAGACATTCAACTGACAAAGTCATAGGCACTGAGGAAATAACACAAACAGAAGCAAAAGAAGCAGCACAGTGGGAAAGCATTTAAACGCACACCACAATAAAGAAAGATGAACCAAATTTGCCATCGCAAATCTTTTCAAGGAGTATATATGACTCGCAGCTCCCTCATCAGGATGGTGCACAAAAACAAAGCCTCCTAGAAAGCATCAGAAGGGCATTCCTCCTAGGTGAAGCTTGAAAGCAGCAACTGTGGGTTACAGTTTGTGCAGAAAAGGGCAGCTACCACTGCTGGGTTACTACAGGAAAAGGCAAGGGAGGCAAGGGGCCCTCTTGATAACAGGATTCAGACTGTTTCACCAAAAAAAACCCTCACCAAAACAAAACAAAACAAACTAAATAAAAAAAAAAATAAAAAAAAACCCCAAAACCAAAACTGAAAGTAAAAATACTTGCTATATCTCAATGCAGATTTGCTATCTTGAAATATGTAAGTTATTAAATAAACCACTTTTGAATTGAAATCTGCAAAAAGTCTCATTGGCATGTTAGATATACCCAGAGTCTACCTTGTACTACTTTTAGCCACACCTAAAAGACAGCAGAGCAAAAAGACAACCATACAACAAACTCCATCTAAGCGGCTCACGTGTCATGGCTGATTCCAGTAGCTCAGCAAAGGTGAGGTTCCTTTGCTAGTCCTGGCCAGGACAAAGGTTGAGTGTGCACTTCCAGCAGACACAGAGAGCACAAAGGGCTCCTCGTGCTGGGCTCCATCACGGCTGATGTGGACGAAAGTCCCTCACTGCAGTGTGATGTGCCTCATGAACAGACACCACACACAAATCTGTCCCTCAACCAGGCCTGRGACTTTATCATGTCTGCAGAACTCGGCTTGGATCTGTCAGTCCCTCTATCAGCCAACAGACCCTCTGCTCTCTGTTTCTCACGGATTTATGGCTGTTTCCATACCTGGCTCCAAGCCTCTGAGCCACTCTCCAGGCTAATACCAGCCCTGCTGGTGGTGCACACTGACCTCTCCACACAGGGCACACCCTCTAGCTGATGGCACCCCAAGGACCCAATGATCCCACTGCAGTGGACAAACACTGGCACTTGGTACTCCAAACATACAAATGTACTTAGAGAGTCCCCTCACCCAACAGCATATGACTAGCACCTTTATTCCCCCATCCTGCTCTCCTGTGCTTCTCCTGCTCCAAATCACCTTGAATCCTCCTTTACAAAATCACAGACCCTGCCTTTTGCCCTTCCCATCAACATTCCATAACACATCCTGAAGAATTTAGGGATGCTCTTCCCCTCCATCCCATAACTCTCATGGAACTGATCGCCTTCCTGAGGCAGACATGGGAAGAACCAGATCAGGATGCTCCATTTCTCAGACTATTTCCCCATCTGCCACCATTCCACTGGGGCCCCTAGAGGTTTTGGAGATAARCCTTTTATCACACAGACTAATTTATCCCCTGGCTTTAAGAGTAAAGCTAGAGAGGATGGCACCAYTGTACACCCTGTACCTCAGATACTCAGAGGTTAAAGTGATGTCATTTGGAACAGGCTGTCCAGGGAGCTGGTGGCGGTCACCATCCCTGAAAGTGTTCAAAAAACATGAGGATGTAGCACTTGAGGAGATATAGTTTAGTGGTGAATGTGGTGGTGGTGCTGGGTTGACAGTTTGACTTGATGATGTTTGTGGGTTGACAGTTTGACTTGATGATGTTTGTGGTCTTTTCCCACACCAACAATTTCATTCCATACCATAAAATCAGTTTTTTTATAAATATTTATTTAAAAGTTGTAAATCATCAGAAACTTGCTAGGATGCACATGCCATTGCCTATTTCATTAATAAAAATGAAGAAATTAATTTCTACAGCAATAAGGGCTTGACCAATTAATGAAAACTTCCCCATAGATGATATAGTCTAACAATTAAAAAAAAAAAGTCTAATCACAGCAAAGGGAAAAGTATTTTTACTTATATTGCCAAAGTGCCCAAGCAGAAGCCAAACTCCTTTGGGGCAAGAACTCTAAACGTGTCAAACAAAGTCTCTGATCTGACAGAGGTAACACATGAAAGAAAATGAAAATGCTTTCCTACCCAGAGGAGGAGGAGTACAACAAGACAGYACTTGATATCATGACAGACAGAACTCTTTTCAAGTTTCTACTGACAGCATGAAAGAGAGATATGTAGCATTTGAGTACACTCATARGAAGTCCCTAGCAAGGGTAAGAGGCAACATGAAGTTAAAGAAATTCCCTTTATGTCTACAAACAAAAGAACACAGAAGGCCAGAGCCATGTAGGGACACAAGTGGATGACAGCAAGAGACAACAGGTTAAAAGTGGAAAGCTGTAAGGTTATTCCTCCCCACAAAGTAAAGCAAACAGCTGAAAGTGTATATACAAGCCAGCACAGCTATTTTAAAGAAAATCAAGGCACTCATTCCTCAGGAGAATAGTTCAAGTTAACACATGTTCTTCATCTGTATCCCAGAGATCAGTGAATTTCTCAAGGACTGGATTAAATAAGTAAATTTTAAAAAWACCTACATAAAACTGATGGCAAAAGCAGAAAATCTCACCATCACCAAGTTCAGGCTTTGGCAAGCTCAACAAGCTCCAAGAAGCTGCATTATATGCACCTCCGAAAGTGCCCTGGTTTCCCAAAGGCTTCCCTGCTGTTAAAAAGCTGTGTGCTGTTAAAAATAAAACACCTTTTGTTTATATTTGTTTTAACTTACTGACTTGCAAAATCTACAGCCAACTCACGTAACACTGTGTTCTTTTCTCTGCCTGCTGTTAAAATTCTCCGGGTTCCTCTTTTTTTCGGAATCCTTACTGTGTTTGTCTAAACTCACATCCCATGCCCAGTCTTTCTTCTACCTAGTCTCCTCCTGCCCCCACTTTCACTTGGACAATTTCATGGGTTTTTTTCCTCAAGCCTCCATTATTCCCACTCTCTGTCAGTCGATCAGTGCCTTGCAAACAGCTTACAAAACACATTTATCTGCAGCCGTTCTGGCTGAGAGCTCAAGMAAAGTTCGCATCTTCCCAAAACACCCCATGAATTCCACTACCTACCAAAAGACTAYCAGACAAGTAACACATTTTAACATGCTTTTCTTAGCAGATAACTGCAAAACAGCCAAAGAACACATCACATTCTCACAGTGTAACAAAACAGTTGAGTGAAATAATAAATTAACTGACCACTAATTAATGCAATAAAATACAAACCTAAAMACCTTGCAGTTAAAAGAAAAGAACAGGAATTGTTCCCAAGATCCTATCATAGGTACTACTGATTAAATGAAAGGAAAAAATGCAGAACTTCTGAACTTCCTCAATTTTTCAAATTTTATTCCAGAAATGGTTTCCCAGTAGACAACCCAAACCCACTCTGCTGCTATGCCTTCCACATGTACTTCTGTGTGTGGCACAGCAGAATTTAGAGCCCAGGGCTGGAAGAGAGGTAGCCTGCCCTGCTCAGACCCATGCAGAGAGAGCACCTTCARCTGCTCACCAGGCATGGCCCTGCAGGAACAAATGTTACAGAAACTTTGGCTGTGAAACTCTGAAAAATGATGACTTGGGTTTTGGCCTGTAATTACGAGTTCCACAAACAAATAGTTCACACTTAACTGTTAGCAGTATGAAACATCTAAGTAAGACTTATTTTAATAAGTAAGAAATTTAAATTCCAAAGATTTTTTTTCAGATTGCTCGCTACGTTACCTTGAGTAATATTTGTTACTACCCTGAGGTGCCTTCATATAASAACAAAGTAAAACTACATGGTCACTTGGGTAATAATATGTTTACCTGATGCAACTAATGTATGCATGCTCTTACATATGGGAAMTTTAAAATTTTAAAAAAACCTACAAAACAAAACAAAAACTTCACTGCAACATCACTATTGCATAGTAATTAGCAGAATCAGCTCTTCTTTTCAAATGTTTTCCGAGTTTAAGAACTAAAACTTCCTAGAACATTTGTAGCAGGATGTAATTTTAAATTAAGCATCCTAGTAAAAATAAAGTATTATTCCTATAACAAAGTGTCAATGACTTCAATTTATCTCAAGTAATTGTGAGAATTCTCAGTCTTAGAAGAAAGCAAGCACTTCCCATGATACAGCAGAATCTTCTGACCCCTGTAAGTACAATTTAAAATGAAGTGTGGTATCACAGATTCTGGAGTTGAGTGTGGGATTACAATGTGTGTATTAGATGTCTTGGGAATCTTGGGGGAATAATAAAATCCCAGTTATATTCTAAGTTTTGTGAAACTGAAAGAAAAAACATTCTAAACCAATTAGTGGAAGCAATTTTCTACTACAAGAAGGRGATTCCAAAGACACACTCATGAAGCTACCATAGGATACTCTTCTAGCATCTTTATTTCTGAAATTCATAGCTAAAAGACAAATACCTTGTGCACCTCTTAGTTTCACAGCTGAGCGATACAAGTTACAACAAAACCCCAAAAGCAAASATTCTCTCCCTAGTTTTCACAAGAGAAAACTCAGTGCTAGTTCAATTGTTGCAATGAGTCCAAATACCTCTGTGCTTGGTAAGAGAACAGCTGATATAAARTTGACATTCCTATTTGAAACAGACTCTTCTTAAAACACTTTGAATTTCAGAAAGATTGAAATGCAAAGCAYAGTACATGGCATGCTGCATTTTTGACCAAGGAAACTTACACAAACCCTTTATTCAAAAGCCAGGTTGTCAAAAACATACAACTATTTGAAATCAACTTCTCCCCTTAATGTCTTATAGAACACAGATGTCTTGGCAAGGTTGGCACAAACAAAAACCTCCAAGCTATTCAACCAGCTGCTTTGATTTTGTTATGCCTGAACAGTCACATGCTCAGTTGAGACCTCTATTCTGTTTATGCTTTGAGTCAGTATAAAGCTTTTTGCTCTTCATTAGCACAAGCAGCAGTTTTTAAGTGATTTCTTGTGACACAAGGAAACAAAATAATCTCTGCAGAAATGACTCACCAATATYAATAAAACTAAAACCAAGTCTTGAAAAATTCGTAAGTTATTACCTATGTATGAATGTCCATGGAGCATACTATACAAATTGGGTTGTTTCGTTTTCTGAATCTTAGATATATAACCAATATACAGCATCTTAAMAAATAAAATGAAATTGAACCACTGATACCCCTGTGCATGCTCCTGGCTTGGAAAAAACACGAAGTAGCTTAGACTATGTTTTTTACAAGCTGCCTTCAATTACCAGCACTGCAATCGTTGCAGTTACCTAATTTACAGGCCTTCACTGCACCTGCAACAGWGATTACCAAGGAATATTATGACCAGAAGATATACTTCACAAATCATCCCACAGTTTCCAAGCAACTCACTTGTCAGGAGAAGCATTATTTYCAAAAAGCACCAAGAGAGACACTAAAACATATATGTACCTTAAAGGTATCTTTTAGGGCCTCCAACGATGAAACGTAATCGTCAGCTTGTAGCCCAATCGATCTAAACTGCTGATAGAAGGGAATGAAAAACAAGCTGTCCACGATTCTGCTTTGCCTGTAAATACTATCCTCTGATTATCTCAGGTGTTTTCAAGAAGAATAACACATCTGTGTGGTCTTAACATTACCTAAGTCATCACTGGTGCAGTTATTGTACTACTGAACTAAGAACAGAAATTTTTCACTTAAGACTGGCATCAGTAAATATAAGGGAGTAATTTTTAACAGGTTTTGCTAYAACTCATTCATCAGAAATCACAGCAAATAGGGAATATTTGCAATAAAATGTTTATTAATATACAATTTAACTATTTCTTCAGAATTGTGCAATTTATACATTAACAGTAGCTTTAKAGTATGAGCACTCTCAAATGACCTATTATTTTCCAAGTCGATGTTTTTGTTACAGCTGTATTAAGAACAATTGAATGCACCTGGATTCTGACAGAAGAAAAGCAATTACGCATGAAGGTAATGGGTTTTTTGCTTTGTTTTGCTTAAATACTCATTTCACGCCCTGTTTACACTTGATACGCAGGTATGGGTTACTCTCTACTGTTATTACAAGCTTAGGAAAAAAGTTGGAGGTCAGTCACCAAAAAAACTGTAGACCTCRTTGTGGCTGCACACATTTCAATGCCTGTAATGATACACACTTACCCATTCAGTATGCTGCATAAAATCTGATTCCTSATGTATAAAGTGACAGTCTGTACCACCAAAAAAAAAAAGGTAACTCAGAAAGACTGCAGCTTAACATACCTAGCAAGTCACAATAAGGGACAGAAAATTTTACCACGCTCACAGGCAAACCCATTTGTTAATCAGCCTGTCAAATACAACATGCTAGTCTGCAAGACACCTTGACCCATATTTGCAGCTGCAAGAAAGAATGAAAAAATTGGAGAAAGATTTTAAGTCTAGACCTAGACCTCTCCCTCTTTTCTACCCATGGTTTCAAGGATAAGATTAGTCATACACACACGAGGTTGATTGTGCTTTCTACCAGGTGCAGCAGGAGGTGGGATGAAAGAAAGAATCCAGGACAGGCAGTTCTCCCGCTGACTCAGTGAGAGAGAGAGAGAGACCGGAGGAGAAAAGCTCTAAGTGAAGTCAGTTGCAACTCGATTAAATATCATTCTCCCTTTTTTTCTGCATTATTTAGAAAGATTTGCACTGTGTGTCGCCATTCATGAAGTCATGATGCTTTAAACTTGCACTCTATTTTACTGTGGTTGCAGTTGATTGTGATTTTAAGATAAAGAAATAGTAATGAATTTTAACTCCACCATGTAGCAAATTACCAAAGACAGGTGCACTAGCAAACACTCCAGTTGCCTATTCCATCCTTTAGATTGTTCAAGGGGCTATCAGAAGTACAAGTTCCCATTTCAGCTGGATGATCCACAAGAGTGAAGAGGTATGACAGATTAAGAAACTCAGAAATTGTGCCCACACAAATTGAGCATTTTCTGCAGCTGTCTGAATTCTCTGAGGATTTCTGACCCAGCATAAGTACCTTTTCACATGATGTGCATCAGAAATTCCTGTACATACTCAGCAATATGGATATCACCCACTCATTATAAGCATTCTGCAAAATCTACAAGGCATGCACAGTAACTCCTAAAAGCACTGCACATGATATACACTTCCAGACCAACTCTACTGAAAACCTGGTTCCTMCAAAATTGTCAAACTTGCTATACATGCAATAACTCTAAAGAACTTATTTAAATGTCCTCTGAGTATACTGAATAGTCAAACTAGTTCTTGGCAAATACTTTCAGGCAAATTCATGTTAGAGAGTCTTATGCAAAGCATTGCACTATCAGCACTGTGTGCTGATGTCAGGCATGTTTTGATCAGTCTATTGCCACTCTGTTCTCTAGTCCACAGCCACGCTTGACAGTTGTTACAACTTTGATAAGGACATTCTCAAATTCAATATTAAAACAACTTCTCTGCTAGGTGGATGTGCTATTAGGTGCATTTGGTTTATGTGGCAAGATTTTGGTAGCTGGGTGCAGGGCAATAAAGAGGTGCTGAAGGGTGGACATGTTGCACAGAGCCAGCTCTTATTCCATGAAGGAACCAATACACCTGGTAACATTCTTTTTCGTTTAAGTAGCTGGAATTTGTTTTTGATTTTAGGAGTAWTTTTTTTTAATGGATTTACAATTCCATTTATCATTTAATTCATCATTCATTCAACTTTATCATGAAAGTTAYAACTTTCATGAATTAGATAAAGCTTTTTACATATGTTTCTCACAATCCCTTTTATTGAAACACCGTAAAAATCAGTAAATTCCATTCACTAGGAACCAGAAGAAAGAACACATCTGAAAGGCTAGTGAGAATATCCAGAAGGTTGCAGGTTGTCTCCTCAGACTTCTCTTAGGCAACCTGCAACATCTCAGGGGTGGCAGTGGATGAAAGCAACAACAGAGCTCAGCTGCYGCAGTGGTGCCCTGTGACCTGTTCAGGCCAGCCAGGGTCACAACATGATTACAGAGATAGGAATCCAGCTTATTCATCAGCCCTCCAAGAGCAATCCTCCTATCAATCACACAGAGTAACCCTGCTACAGGCTCCTGGCCTTAAGCTGAAACCTGGGAGCTTCCTACACAAACCACGTTGACGTTTCATTACTGTTGTCACAATACTCTGACCTTCCGTGCAAGTTCCTTTCTCTATTTCAGTTTCTCTTAATCTGATTAGTAACCACCCGTGACACCTGGCTGTAGTACCAGCTCACCCACATGATTTCAGATGGAAGTTTACAAYGTGAGGAGTGGAGAGATTTAAATGTATTGAGACTGGGAAACAAAGCAAAAAGCAAGAACCAAAYAAATCTATGCAAGCTAAAAGTAAAGTAACAGTTTCCATTTGCTGCAAGTGAATGGAAACAGGGAATGACTACTCTTTTTCTTTCTAARTAGTATTTTAGTTTAAATATGACACCAAATGTAAAGTTCTGCTAATTTTACAAAGTCGTCTCTTAAAACTATAAAGTGCTTCCATTAGACTTAAAAAAAAAAMCCCACTGAAATACTCAGAACATAAACAGGAAATAAAATTAATGCGCAATTTATTATAATAAGAAAAATATAAAAAACAAACACAGAGCATGACACCAAGATTGTAATTTTTTAAGTACTGACTTTAATGACCACATGGAGATAACCTATCCATTCATATGCAATTTTAATCTATCATGCTGTGAAAAAAATTACAGTCCTTCATAAAAAAACTAAAATTAAAATTAAAAAAAAACAAAACACTAGTACAAAGGAAAAACCCCAAGACCACAGCTTCTCCATTTTCTCTTGTGTTACATTTAATCCCACAGAAGGCAGATAACCGAATTTTCTAAAGCTTAGGAAGCTGTCAGGGAAAGAAAAGYCAAATAAGAAACATTAACAGTTACAGGAGAAAGTATGAAACAGGATGACTGAAGTTTGCAAAGGAAACTAAAAAAAGCAAAGCAAACATTACCTAGCACAGAACTACTCCCTAATGAACATCAAAGATCCCAAATAACCCCACACTCTGAATACCTTCAGGCCTCAAACAAATTTCTAGTAAAATCCAATTATACATTTTGCCATCTTGTAAAGAAAAGAAGGAACTACATGAGAAGAGCCACATGCTGAAGATTACATGAAAGACTATTCCTCCACCATGCCTGAGGAATTTCATCTCCCTTTCCATCCCCTTTTTCTTTTCCCGGACCTTTATCATTTTGCCTTGCCAGTGCAATGCCATTTGTGAGGCACGTGCCTTTTGGTATTTTTGTTTTCACACTTCCAAACTGGCAGCCAAAACATCCAGCCCAGCAAACAAATATTCTCCTAAAAAGGAACCACAAATGGCCAATCCACAGGAATTAAAGCAAGGAGAAGCAGGCAATTCATTCTTCATCAGCAAGAGCCAAGAAGTAGCCATCGCTGYGGCACAGTCGGGTGCTGCTGCTCCCTGTTCCAGGAACACACGCCCATCGAGAAAAGCAGGCTGGGGAAGAAGGGTGATAGCAAACACCACTCCTGCTGCACATGCAACTATCCTCAGATAAAGGGGAGTTGTGTAACAGCACAGCTCACATGCCCTTTGATATAAGGACGCGTATTGRAACAAAGACACTGCTTGGTTAACAAGTTAAGCTTGGAGGACTTACACCCTTTACTGCTCCCATGCTACGCAGGTGATGAAAAGAAAGCCATGAGAAAATCAAGCCAAAAGGCAACATAAAAAAAAAAAAAACACTGGCTGGCTACACATTTTAAAATCCTAAATTGATCATAATCCACTTGAAGACTGATAACCCCACTTTTCTCCCTGAACAACCCCATCAGGAGCAGGACAGAAGGAGAGAATCTTCCTGTGGAAAGGCAGAACTTCCTGCCAGCAATGGCCCCTGCACAGCCATGTCACAACTTCTCTCGCAGAGAATGCAAGAAAGTTTCCATTTCCTCTGCCGGCATTCGTGTGGTTAATGCAGCTCCAGCAGAGCTGAGCAAGGGCTCTGTCCCACAGCCATGCACTGACACAGCAGTGCACTSATCTAAGGACAGCAGAAAAAGGGACCAAAGTCTTCTCTGTAAAGACATATGGATAATATTGTAAGGAATAAAYATTTTTAATTTAACTCATTTAACTAAGTATGAGAAAAAAACTGCAATATTGCAAACCTAACCCCCGATTCTACTAAATTRATTAGCCCATTTTCAAGTACTTGTTCATATTTTTGAAGTAAGCATCTGTCCAATTCTCAGAYGACAACTTCAGATCAGGATATTCTAATGTTTATTGACCCACAGAAATGCTGTCTAATTTTCCACACAGAAAGAAGGAAGTCTCCTGACATTTTGAACATCWCCTCAGTGGACAGGGGCAATGCATGGAAAATATATTCACCGATCCCACTTGCTAGTGGGTGTCAGCATCTCTTCAAACAAAAAAAAAAAAAATAGATACTGATGTCTTCAGTGTTCTTCTAAGTTAAAATTCTTCCCTATGCATTTCAGTCTTACACATTTTCAGAGAAGGTCATCTGGCTAAAAGGTCTTTTTTCCTGAAAATGTGCAAACATTTGCATTATTAACCTAAGCTTATTTGAAAACAAACTTTTTTAAAGTACATTACAATTATGTTCAATGTGAGATGGTCTTCTGGTGAAACACTATAAATACATATTTACACTAAATTAGTACTCACAAATTATTCTCAATATTGCAGTTTTCCAACAAAGTATGTTGGAGATCTTCTCCCATTCTCCCTGATACATAACTTCAGATTTTTGATTATAATGTTTTAAGTAATTGTATCTGAGAAAATGAATGGCTGTCATTTAAAAACCAGATCTTTYCTGAAAGAACACAATGACAAAAGAGCCTGTAAAGGAGATTACTAAAAGAAGACATCCTCCAAAAAGATGAAGTCATGGGCAAATAAGGAAATAATGGAAGAATCATTTGCAGAATCAGTCTGCAAATTAAAAATAGCAAACCAAGAGATTTGCAGTAACATTTTTTCTAAATGCCAACAAACCAGTACATTTTTCAAACACATTGAAAGCAAAAAGCTTGTCTTAATTCTCCTGTGAACCTCCTCTCTCATTCCCATGCCTAAAATCGACAAAGAAACTTACAAATCATGGGGATTTGTAATGGATTTTGTAAAACAACCCAAACCATGAGTTTTGTAAAGAGATACCTCATCATCCATATAATTTAATATACTACACTCACTTTTTGTGGACAAATTGGTTTGTTAGCAACCTATTTGACACAGTCTACCTAAATTTTCAAAAAGATCTACCAATGTCCAACACCAAAGGTGCTTGATGAAACAAAAAACAAACATGAGATGAGAAGCCTTCTTCCAGAGCAGTAACTGTTTAGAATGAAAGGGAATAGAAACAAACTGTCCATCTTGCCATTCAAGGGAAGGCATCAGTTTTACCATCTGTGCAGCTCAATGCATCCTACACCRTCTAGAAAAGTTGTGGTTGGCAAAGGTCACTGATGATATAAGATGTTTAAGCTAGAAAAATGAAAACTAAATGTGGAGAGGTGACGCAACTTCACAAAYTCTAATGGCCCCTTAAGAGAGCAGATGAAAAAAAAATATATATAAAGGCAAAAAGCAATGCACATAAAAAAACACTTCCATAAATTTACATACATTACATGAGTCTCTGAATYACCCCCAACCATGGTAGACAAACTACATGCTGCAATTTTAAGAGTTTTCTTGAACTATCCCTTGAATATTCAGGAGCTACCAGAATATCAGACCACTGAGGACAGGGTAAGAACAGCACAAAAGGCATCACTATACCAAGATGGAATTTCATAGTACKTCTGCATTTTGTTCTTTGTATCTCAAAAAGTTAAAAGAGGGGTATAAGAAGGCAACAAGGTTGACCTCAACTATGGCTTCCTAAGGGAATGGGATTAAACATGTGTATGCTATAGTTCTTCAAGCTCAAAAAGAAGTGACTGAGGTAAAGCAAGAGAGGCCTACAATCTGTGAAGAGCAGAGGAAATATACAGGGAATCATGAATTATTTTCTCACACTATTGAAATGYCAAATTAAATCAATAAGGATGCAAGTTTAAGTACAAGTCAGCTTTTTATCTTAWACACCACACAGGTAAGATGTGAAATTTATGTTTTTATAGAGGMTAACAAATTCTAATTAATGAGAGCRATATTCAAGACAGCACTGTGTTTAATAGTTTAACTYTCTGTTTAATAGTTTATCATCTTCAGCTCAGAAAATTTCTGAGCAGCAAATTGTTGAGGTAGTGTCATGGTAAGTTTCCTGTTAATGTTCTCCCCAAGACAGATGCTATTGTTGGGCTAAAGAGCAGGATASAGGCTATGGGGACCTTGTGGTTTGACTCTGTGGGGTAACAACAGCTTCTGGTGAAAAATCTGACTACYTGGAAAATTTTTAAGACTATCTTGAGAAAGTAAACTTTACTATTTCAACTACAGCCACAATTCAACAACACTTCTCAACCCACAATGTGTGTTTCAATTCCTAACCATTTACTTTACACATGGTCATCTTCATAAGATGAAGCCAGGGAGTCTGAGAAGCTTTAAGTTAATGCATCTACAAAAATGAGCAACAGGACAGAAGTTACAACTAGTGCAATTTAGAGGGACTGTTTTTCAGAACAAACTATCCACCAAAACACAATCTACTAAGCTCTGAATAATAACCTTATTTCTGAAAAATAATCACATCTTTTATAGAAACACAAAAACCTTCTGGAGGTCTTTCTACAAACACTGAAGCATTTAAGAGCCATCCATCCACACAGACTTGATATCAGTCAACCTCTGGCTCTTCAAGAAGGGACAAGATAGAGGACAAAAGAGAAGGATGGAAAGTGCATGGCAAGTACCAWCCAAATGCTCTGCTCAAAGTCTGAGCAGAGATTCATAGAACTCCTTTATAAAATACTGCTCAAGTTTAACACTGCTGAAGTTTTTAAACATCACTTCCTCTTTCCTCATCTGAAACTGAAGTTTTCAGCCTCCAACATTCTGGAGCGATAACATGATGCTTCAACTTATTAAATACTAAAGTACATCTGTTCCCCAGCACATCCTGGAACATGATCATAAGCTTTCATTATCTACCTTTGGCATTATCTACCATTTCATCACATGGCTCACCCAATTTTTTGGAAAGCAACATCCAAGGCAGCACAACGCATTATACCCATACATCACATGCACTTCAGGAGCACATCTGYTATTCTTCTGTATGCATTTTTGTTTTCTAGACAAACTATCTTTTCAACCAWCGTATTGTTCTACTTCATTTTGTTAATTCTATTATTAAGAAGAAGAAAGAAAAAATGCCTCAAAAACTGCACACAAAGTATGAAGTAGGGCTTATTCAAACTCAGTTAAAMGCTTCCTAGGAATGCTCAAAATTGGTCTGAAGATCAATCCACAAAATCAAAGCCCAACACAAACAAACCTATTGATTATGGGAAGCCCGTTTGAGATTACAATGCAGTTAAATAAGCCAAAGCTCACGAACATGAACTAGCTGAAGATCTTCCTGCTCATGAGTGGGATGTTGGARCTAGATGCTTTTGAGGGTCCCTTCCAACTTAAGCCCTTCTACGATTCTACACCATCCTACACTTGCCAACTGTCTTTAAGTTTCAGGAGAGAAGTGACATGCCTGGGTCAACCCTTATTCTTTATGCATCAGCTTGATTTGAATTAAATCACCATATTGCTGAAGAAAAAGCACTGATTTCTCTACATGCTTCATGTGCCCTAGTGGGCCAAAAACCACAGCACAGACATAGAAAAGCAGCAGTTCCATTCAGTTTTATTTTTTAAAAAATAAAAWWWTTTTTTATTTTGATGTGTGTGAATATAACCCTTTACAGAGGATAAAAAGTAGGGTTAGTACAGAACACAGAAGCCCAGTTGCAGGCTCCATTCACATCTTAATTGTTACCACATGTAAGACACATCCCCAAATGACCATCTGGCTCTACATTCACTTTAATTTATCCCAGCCCATCTTCCCAAAAGGCTGAGTGGTGCTCAGCTCAATGAACTGCTTTTTAAAGTATTTTCAGTCTTTTTTCATCATAAACTTCTAGGCTTGTTTATTTCCCTTTCCCATTGAAATTGCATGCTATTCAAATCCTGCATTGAAAACAGAAACATTAAATTTTCCTTTGCCATTTTATGAGACTCTCAGAATTTTTCAATATGAATTTATTTACCTGGGGCCCTGTCAAAAACAATAAGATAACCTATCACAGATATTCCATTAAGGTCAAGTGTCCAGTACACCAGAATTCTGTAAAGTTTTCTATAAAGTCAATTAGTACATTCAACTGCCTTCAGGGGGGACCTCAGTTTTCTCTTCATTCAGCTAGGCTCAACTTCAAGGCAAGTTCTCAGAAATTAAGAAACGCCAATCACTGATCATGTGAAAAACATGCTACATGATTTTTTGAACAGCTCAGAAAAAATGACCAAGAAATACTAATTTCTTTCTCCTACATTTGTTTTTCACAGACAGGAAACAACACGAGAAAGCCTTTCAGCATGTATAAGCAATAGTTAAAAATTCACACTTTCAAACCCTAGTGTTTTATACATTTAATTCATCTACAGCTGTTTTGAGAGTGATCTAATCATCATTTTAAAATCCTCAATCGTGGTTTAAGCTTTAACTTCATTTGTAAATTCTTCCAGCAGAAGCACCATAAACTCCCCTAATGATGGAATTATTCAGCAGGTTGGTAGTCCAGTCCATAATGACTGGGAAGTCCTTCAAGCACTGCACTTCACTGGCTGACGTTCAGGAATCACAAACACGTAGGGTGTTTCTTGCACCTARTAACATTCACTACAGGTGCATCTACTTATTTTTAAAGCCTCAGGCCAAGCTCCATCTCTACTTAACGCTGCTTTATGATGAACAAAGTTCAGGTTTTCTTCCTCTACCACAAGATTATAGGTTTGTTTCAAATTAGAGAGTTGTATAGCAACTTGATGAGAGAAAGATACTCCAAATCACCCTGTTGAGTAAGTCTAAATCACAGCCTTCTGGTTTAACTTTTGGCAAACGGACAAAGGTCCAGGTGTGTGTTTACAACAGGCAAAATCACTCTATCAGAGAAGAGGCATCCATCCAGATATCTTTGTACACATTGTACATGTGCTTTCAGCATACTACAACTATGAGCAAAATGTCATCACTCCACCCAGTGGTTTCYCACTACAGTTTGGCTCAGGAACCAATCAATGATTTCATACTAATCCCCAAGTCTGTCATTGTTCCCCAGTTTTACAATATGAACTATGCTCTGTACTAGCTACATGGTATTAACTCCTCACTTTCCTTTGCTTTTCCCACAGGGAACACACAGAAAGTGTTTCAAAGAAACAGCTGTATTGCTGTAAGAACGATCACACTGATACCACGCTCACTGCAAGACAGATGAGATGATTAATAAGTACTTGTCAATTTTATTGATGAGTTATCTATGGGTGGCACACACTCATCTGGACCCAATGAAGTAGCACCATTACTTGTAGGAACAAGTTATGTGATGTGAAGCAATAGAGATTATGAAAGAAAGAAATAAGGCAGGACATATCTTTATTGTTACCATCAAAAGGCAGCAATAGAGAACAAAAAGTAAATCAAATCAAAGTGAAAAGGAACAGACAGAAAGGCAGAAAATTGTTTTGTATGTAACTAGGTTTGGCCTTCCCCACAAACATTAAAGCTATGGAAAAATACCCAAGATTTTTTAAGATTCAAAGAGACATGAATTGCTTTCATATTTACAGTATGCACAATATTCACTGATTCATTTTAAAGGAAGCTGCTTTGCTGCAACTTGTTGCCTAATTAAATAGGATGAGAAAAACAGGAAGCTGTACTACACATGAGTTCAGCAAATAGACTGAAGTAAAGCAACACCATTACAGCTGTTTTAACCACAGACAAAAACATTTTTGAAGAACCTGTCCAAGGCATGGTAGAAAAAAGCAAGCAAAGAAGCATATGGAGCACTTCAAATGAAATAGGGAGACAAAGAAAGGCAGAAAGTGAATCTGAGGGTTTAAATCAGCAGCAAAGAGCTTCATTAAACCTGCAAAGTGTCGGCAAAGAAAAAATCGTATTGCTTCTCATGTTTTCTCTGCCAGTTTAAACAAGGTCTCCTTCCAAGCACTTCCTCTGAAAGCAACACTAGCTTGGCAAAAAAACTGCCACCAGAGGACTATAAACATTTTTAAAAGGGAGGGTTTAGAGAGAACTAGCATCTCTTTCCTTATAACTGTACTAGTGGACTGGTAATATTTTGGGTACTCAGGCTTCTGCAAGTGAAAAGATTTTACTTCTCTGTATGCTTAAATCACATCAGCTAAAGAACGCCACCACTTTTTCCAAATCTGTGTGCAGACAGTCCTGGTATCATAACASTGAAAAATAATTTAAGTAGGTCTTCACATCAAAGAATCTCTTCAGGCTTCTTTCATCCCTCCCTGGAAAAGGTTAGAGRTTGAGGAAGAAAAACCACAACCAACCAAATGTGCAACAAAAAAAACCCACTGCAAAACATCCCCTAAAAACTGATACTGTTGCAGGTGCTGCAACCATRACAATGTATTAGAAAAGTAAAAAATATATATCACTCTGCCTTGCAAAAGAAACAAAATTGTATTGTTCTGCTGAAGTAGGTTTTCCTAAATCAAATCACAAAAGTTGAATTTGTAAGACCTCATATGAAGAAAAATTTGCAAAAGAAATCAAAGCATCATTCATACAGTTTGGAAAATGTAGCATGTGAGACCAGTTTTACAGTAAAAACAGTTTTGTCAAAACATTTAAGGCAACTTCATTCAACTTTCTCCTTCAAGTTAGTTATAACTTATTGTCTGCTTTAAATTCATTSTCTGTTTTAATAAATTTCAACTTCATGACTAACACAGATAATATAAATACTTTTTCTAGGAAAAGAGATTGGATTAGACAATACAGTCAGGACATCCCACTTGCATTGTCATAGCATCATCACTCTTCATTCAAAATTTCCCCCAAAATTTTGACACTTAGTGAGCGAAGAAAAATACAAAATCAAAATACAACCAACATCAGTGTATCTTAGATTTAAGCTACCTACTCAAAAATTCGTAGTTAAATGTCATTCATTCCTGCTGATTTCACAAACACCATCACCATTGTATACTGCATTATTAAGAACACAGGGATGGGCCATCATGGTCCTGTTCACTTACAACGTGGCACAGGCTGGCACAATTTGCACATTCAGTTATAGACGTCTTGGCATCACTCAACTTTATTAARATTCAACAGTTTTATACACGAGCAATTAACAAGTAGTTTTTGAAGGTTGTAAACAGGCACTCTGTCATCACCAAACAAAAGTGTCCTAAGTTTGTTTTAAATCACCGTTACATTTYTCTAACAGTTGTCTTCATTTCCTTACTAGAAACTGCACAGAACAGCTCAACTACTTTCACTGTGTGGTACTTTCAAGACTACGACATTGACACGCAGAAGTATTAATTAAAATGGGTTTGTTTTGCATGAGCATCACATTCATGTRCTTTGACTGTCACAYGTTTTTATGTCACCAGCCTTGACTYCTGCAAGGCCTTGGACATGGTCACACACAACATCCTTGTCACTCATTAGAAAGACACCGGTTTGATGGATGAACTATTCAATAGACAAGGAATTGGCTCGATGACCACATTCAAAGAGGCTCAACTTCCAAACAGATCAGTAATGAGTTGTGTCCCTCAGGGACCCATACTTGGACCAGTACCGTTCAATATCTCATTAATGACTTACCTATTAATGACATAGACATGGGGATTCAGGGAACCTCACAAGCTTGTCAATGACACCAACCCGAGCAGTGCAGCTGATACACTGGAGGGGGGGGATACCATCCAGAGAGACCTGGACAGGCTGCAGGARTGGGACCATGTGAACCTCATGMAGTTGTGCAAGCCCAAGTCCAAAGTCCTGCACCTGGATCCAGGCAATCTATACAAAAAGACTGGGGGATAAATGGATTGAGAGCAGTGGTGTCAAGAAGGCCTTGAGGATTCTGGCAGTCAAAAAGAAAAAAAAAAACCAGACAAGAGCCAGCAATGTGCAGCTGCAGACCAAAAACCCAATTGTATCCTTGACTGCACAAAGAAAAGCGTGGCCAGCAGTTTAAGGGAGGTGATTCTCCCTCTCTGCTTTGCTGAGGCCCAACCTGAGTGCTGCAYCYAGCTCTGGGRTCCCCGACTAAGAGGGATGTGGACCTGCTGGAATGAGTCCAGAGAAGGGCCATAAAGGTGATCAGAGGGCTGGAGCAGCTCTCCTATGAGGACAAATGGAGGGCATTGGGGTTGTCCAGTCTGGAGAAGAGAAGGMTCCAAGGAAACCTTATAGCACCTTCCAGTACCTAAGGCAGGCTGTAAAAGAGCTGGAGAGACTTTTAACAAGAGCATGTAGTCTTAAGACAAGAGGGAATGGCTTCAAACTGAAATATAGTAGGTTTAGATTAGACATGAAAATTCTCCATATTCTATGATTTTAGACAATGAAGTGTTAAAAACCTAACCCAAATAAGATATCTAGATCTTAGTGTGTTTTCATAACAAGCCACAACTCTCCCAACAAACAAAACCTGCTATATTTTATTCTTCCTTGCCTCCCCTTTCCCTAGTAAGTTTTTTCTAAAGAGCTATGGAAAAGACTAAGTTTTGTATTAAGGACAGTTCTTCAGGTGGTATTTCCCTCTTCAGTCCAAAAGTCTTACTCTGAGAATCCAAAAAATCAAAAGATAGTTTACTTGAAAAGTAATATATATTACAAGAAGAAAGRAAGTTAGCATAATAAATTCAAGGTGGGAGCTCTATAATTCAAAATTCAAATTATCTTCCTATGAAAAGAAGTTARTAATAAAAATTAATACAGCAGAGACACAGTAAAGCTGTAATAGTAATAACTTTACAGAATAAATTAGCTGGCTTCCTAGAAGGACACACTGATCATTTAAAAWTAATTATATAATTGTCCAACTTTCAGTAACTATTCAAACTTCCTAAAAACCATATAAAGAAACAAATTYGATAAACTTTTTCAACTACACTTTTGCAGAAGTAGTAGTATCCCATTTCCTCTATTAAAGCAGTCTTTCACTGAARGAAAAAAATTAACTATTTAGCTTACACCAATTTTGTTAGCTTTAAATGAGCTGTTCTTCCAAGAATAAGCTCACTGTAAACTTTTACCTGAAAATACAAAAACACAATCATGAAACTAAACAGCCACTTTAGTCTGCCTCCTTATATTCTAAAAGATTAAATCATGCAGACCAAACAATTTTAAGAAGCCTACTTCTACAGTCAAGTGGCATTTTGAACGTCTATGAGGACGAGAGGTTTCACATTCTCTCTGGACACTTGTTCACCAGACTCATAGTTCAAAACAAACAAGCCCCCACAATAATCATAATAAAGAACCACAAATACACCCCCTCAAAACCTTCTSAAAACTAATCAGAATTTCTACTTTCTCAGTTTCCTCCCATTACATACATTACATACTTTGAGAAAGCAATATGACCTTCCCTTAGTCTCTTTGACTAAGGTTGAAGAASTACAGTTCTCCCACATTAAGTGATGTGCTCCAGGCCCGTAATGATCTTGGTGACCCTCACCTGGACTTTTGGCAATCTGTAATTTCTTTCATGTATTGGTGAACCCCAAACATTGCACTTTAGATGTGGTCTCACAGTTCCTGAACAGAGGGGAAGAACCATTATTTTCTTGCTTCCCTTACTAACACAGCCCAGTACGTGGCTGGCCTTTGTCACTGTGAACCCACACTTAACATGTCATCCGCCTGAGTCCAAGGTTCCTCCTTAGAAAACTGTCTTTTAGCCAGCCTATACTGCTGCACATGGCTACTCCATCCCTGGGGCAGGATTTTACGTTTCTCCTCCATGAGTCACATAAAGCTCCTCCTGGGCAAGGTCACTTCTCCAGGTCCTGCTGAATGGTGACTGTTGCCAGCACATTGAACAACTTACATTGTCCAAATAAACTTGTTGAGATCACACTCAAGCCCAGCATCCACACAATTAAAATATACCAAGTACCTCTAGTCCCAAAACTGATCCTGGAAGGAACTGGTGCCACTAGCAACCTGCTGCTGGCAGGACTTTGCTTAACTGATCCCTACTCTCTGGGCTTGGCAGCTCAGTTCATGTCCCACCCACCCTGCAGATCCCTTGCCTGGTCCATTTTTCACCAGCCTGGACAGAAGGCTACCAGAGCACACCATGGCCAAAGTCTTAGAGTCCTACAGACTGTTGTTTTGCAGAAAGTTACCTCCAGCACCATACTTGATTTTTAGCTCTTAACCAAGAGAAAACGAAGAAATTAAAAGACTCTGCTGGTTTCTATTTCTGCATCAGAAAGAGTTTTATATTTCTCCTGTTAAGAAATGTAACAAGAATAAAACAAGTAAGATTGTCCTTTTCAAGTACTTGGTCACYGGAAAAGGATCTTGTGGTGGAAAAGTRTATGAAATCCTCACAGAGGATCTGATGTTGCAGCAGCTTCAGGTGCTGCATAGGTTTCAGCAAAATTATAAGGAGGAAAAATGCTGTCCCCTCACCCTCATGCCAAAAGCGCTTCCTCACAGTAGAATAACAAAAAGCATACACTCCCTGGCTTAACCACAATAACAGCACAACTTCAGGCCTCTCCTTTAACCACTGACTAAAAGAAACAGAGGCCACATGCACTCACACCACATCCATGTGTATAAAAGRGGAAGGGAAATGGGATTCTTCCAGCATTTTGTTGCTTTTTCACAGGAGCATTAAAGGAAATGTTTTCCATAATCACCACAATCAAGCCCACTGTACTCCGCAATCTTACTTGTCACAATGCTTATACAAAACCTCAGCATTAGCCCACTGATATTTACAACCCAATATATATAAATAATACAGATTAACACTCTTTAGAAATATAAAATGTTTGTTGCACTTCTCAGCATGGAGTGGACTTACAGCTGCACTCCTTCAGGAAAGGAAACTCATGCTATTATCGCAGGAGCTTTCCTTTGTACTCACCAATAAACTTTAGACCTCTTGGCCAGTATCAAACAAACCTGACACAACAGTCTCTAAAAGAAGTACCATAAATTGTTAGTAATTGGACTCTGAAAAGTTTCCCATTAAATATAAAGACACTATTGGCTTAGAGCCCCTTTTTTTTTAGAACATACTTATACTTCCTACCTCTGCACTTGAAACAATGCTGGTAATTAGCATTCTAGGCTTAATTCTGCCTAATGATTTTATTGCAAGGCACTATTCCATACGAAATAGGAATCTTTCTTACAATTATCCTCTGTAAATTTGCTTCACATCTGCGTTCAAAATTATTAACAACCATCTTCATTCATACAGTTACGAATCACAAAAATAATTATGAAAATTGAGTTTTACTCTTTGTAGTACGAAAAATACTGGAAATTAAATCAACCAATCTCATTCTGYTCCAAATGGTTCATAAGCAGTCCTTTAGTGACACCATGCTGAAATACAAACATGGTTTGTGGGTTGTTTCCCCCTCTCCACTTTCTTCAAAGTACTTTTTTATTGCTTTTTAACTACGGAAGGTGTCTCCACAGGACTCAGACCYAAACATTATACCCAGGTTTAGGTCATGTCACTTTAAGTGTCTCCCCTCCATCAGGGCTGAGTTCCCATGACTACACGGTACACACTCTGTCAGGGTTTATCTGCACTGCATACTGAACAGAGTGCACCAAAGAGCACTTTCACAGCTTCCTAACTGATGAGTAAACATGAAGAAGCCTGTTGGGAACTCAAAACAAGACGCAGTACTTCTCAAAAAAACATATGAGCTACCAAAAGCAATAAGTACTTTCAAAAATGTGCCTAAAATGAATACAAATTCTCAAAAGGCAAAGCTAATTCATCTGCCATGACTGAAATTTTGAGCTACTAGTGAGTGTTTCTCATTTTTTTCTCCCATCAGTCACATTTAAGTAAAAGGAGATTGCCTGCTTACTAGAGCCGAATGCTTTGACTACTATCAAATGAAGGGTAAAACTGATTACACACTAAATGAATAAATACTGTAGCATGCATATATAAAAGCATCCTCAGCTGCATTTTTCCTAGACAGCCATTGTAAATACAAGACACTGCTGTCAACTCCTCCCATATCACATTTTCAATATTGTGATCAGGAGTCACCCATGTGCTCTCACTGTGGCCTCTGTATTTCAGAATTCTCATGTGTTTGTCTTTACATCTCTGTTGTAATTTGCCATTCAACGCAAAAGCAGCAACAATTATCCTAAGTTTTATTTACTACACAAATAAACTTTTCTTATCTGTTATTTTTAGGATGGTTTGCTATCAAAAGCATTTGATAGCATTTCTGCAAAAACTGAAGATTGCTTGTGGTCTGTTATGCAACAAACCCAGTTCTGAAGTACAAGATGGAAGATCTCTCCATGATGCAAGACTGCTTTTAACTGCCATAAGTAACAGGTTACAAGGTTAGGAAAAGCTGGGTTTAAGTCTAGTGCTGCTGGAGTTGCCTGGGTTTGCCTCCTAAAAATAAAAATATATTAAAAATGAAGAAATACAAAACCAGGATGTTACAATTTATTTGTTGCAATTATATAAAAGGGATGCTTCAAGAGAAATTAAGGGATACAAATTTTTCTATTATTTCTTTCTCTTGAGATACACACACACAAAATAGATCCTACCCATTATCACAGACCAGGCTAATGAAAAAAGCCTGTGCATAATACCAACAAAAAGTTGATTTAAATGGAAGTGCTCCTGTTGTCGTRTCTCTTGTTCTTCTCAAGTACTTAGTCACTGGAAAAGGATCTTGTGGTGGAAAAGTGTATGAAATCCTCACAGAGGATCTGATGTTACAGCAGCTTCAGTACTGCACAGGTTTCAACAAAACTATAAGGAGAAAAAATGCTGTCCCCTCACCCTCATGCCAAAAGTGCTTCCTCACAGTAGAATAAGAAAAATATGCATAAACTGAAATGCAAAGGGAAAGCTACATATGGGAAACTGTGAAAATGATTCATTCACAACACATTTTGAAAGAAATCTTTTTAAAAAGGCAAAGTAAAAAAAAGTAACAACCCCATACTTCCYCCTCTCCCATCTTCAATCTTAGAGACGTATAGAAGAGATGATGAAGAACATGAAAAATCTCCTTCCAAACTATGTTAGATGACACCAGACTTGTACTGAGAACAACAAAACATATATGAAGCTGAGCAGGAACCAGACAGTCATTSTTTCACTAATGTATATGCACACATCTGTTACAGGACCAGCCTAGACTGACAGACTACTGTACTCAGGAAGATCAGMACAGTGAGAAACAAAATGAGCAGCAATCGTTGCAAGAGTAGTGGTTTGTTTAGTGTTTAGTTTTTTTAAATTAAAAACCAAAACATTAAAAAAGAACCCTGAAAGCAAGACACAAACRTATCTGCAGTCTACATAATTGTCAGAAGCATTTTGAGTCTTCAGCTTCTCTTTCAAGAACAAAAGAAAGAAATAACATTAATCATTCATGTTCAAATATTAGAGAAGTACAACAGTAAAACAGGCATTAAATCAGCAAAAACCAGCATYGGACACAACTGAAGCTTTATTTGTTTCATTGTCAGCTTCTAACTGTCCATTCTTATCTACCAGCCTGACTAAAGAGAATTTAAATATTTAAGCTTAACTCCTGTCTCAAGACAGTACTGCACAACATCTGCTGCTTTAGGAGAAAGACCCAGAACTGCCTGGTCATGATAACTGAGTTACCCCATGAGTGCAAAGATGTCCTTTCAGCTGGAGCTGGGACACAGCAGAATGATAATCAAGACAGTCTTGTGGTGATCCCACATGTGCACTACTTATTCTCAGAACAGATGTCATCATTCTCTAAAAATTCCAACTAGCTCACAAAGTAATATTAACGCAATGATTAAAATCAACTCTTCAAAATCTATTTGAGGAACGCAAATCATGGAGCTTCTGTGGATATAACAGCATGTCTGGTCAGAACAAAGCAGAAGCTGTATTTTAAGAGACTGAATCAGTAATCTGTCTATATTTAGTATCTTGACTTTTTTCTTTAAAAACTAAATTAACTATCCATCTACATACGCAGTAATTCCCTCTTCATATGATCATTACAGATTGATATACTGGTTTGGATCAGAAGGGACATTAAAGATCCTCCAGTTCCACCTCCTGCCATGGTCAGGGAGACCTTCCACTAGACCAGGTTGCTCAAGGTCCCATACACATTGCCATCCCTTCCAAGGATGGGGCATTCACAGCTTCTCTGGGCAGCCTATTCCACTGTCTCACCACTCTCACAGTAAAGAATTTCTTCCCTGCATGCAATTCAGTTTAAAGCCATTCCCCATTGTTTTGACACTCCATGCCCTCATAAAATGTCCTTCTTCAACTCTCTTGTAACCACTCTTAGGCCCTGGGAGCCTTCTCTAAGGGCCTCTCCTCCCCAGAGCCTTCTCTTCTACAAGCTGAAGAACTCCAACTCTCTCAGCCCTTCTAAAGAGGAAAGGGGTTGCATTATAAAAAAAACATCTCCCAGATGCATGCACAAATATGTTAAAAATATGCTTTTTGCATCAATGTAAGATTATGCTGAAGAAATTAACAGAAGGGAGAATAGACTGCAAATTGTCTCAAACTAGACCTATAGAATAATATAATGGTTTGTTTCTATACCTCTATAAGCTTGAGAAAAAGCCTTATTATTTTACCAACAGAATGAGCCTTAGAATGTATATTTACTTGAGGCAATTACATAACACTCATGCTTAAAAAAAATTACAAACCAATCTTGCAGCTTTTAGTAATTGCTGTTTAAGATGCCTAAGCCTGGCTACAAATATGGCAGGGTCTTATTTTTTAATCTGGTGTGACTGGTTGTCAAAAATCTAAGCTTAGTCTCTTTAAAAGAAAAAAAACTAGCAAATCTTACTAAATTTTAGTACTTTAAACAATGTAGCATGAAACCTTCCTTTTCAATAAATTGCTATGGAGTAGCATGTTCTTACAGATTTAAATAAAGTTTGGGTGAAGGATACTTTTTGTTTTCTTTTTTTTGTTTTTTTGGTTTTTTTTTAACAAGTCAAGAACAGAGAAGTCCTTTGAAGGAGCACTTCCATGGTTCTCATTTTGTGAGGTAAGCCTTCATGTTTTTTTAGGTTTTCCACTGAAAATTTATTGAATGTAAACCCATCAGAATCAGTAAACATGTCTGCTCAGATTTTTCAGCTGAAACTTGTCCCAAAATTGCATCTAATTGGATCCAAAATCTCCTCTGAAAATAATTTTAATTTTAATAGGAAAAGAGTCACAACTAGGAGATAATACATAACAATGCACCTAGCTGAACAGACTGCCCTTCTACTGATGGACAAGCAAGTGAGAAAATCAGTAATCTATTTTATTATTTCAGAAACTTGTTCATTGTGATGAAGGAACAGTAAGTTCACAGTTTTGTAATAACTTCAGGGAACTAGATAAAAGCACCCACGCACAAAACTATTTCTTTTTTGTCACCTTCTTTATGAAAACGTGTTTCAGATCTAGCCACTGATCTGAACTACAGTAGGAATCACACCAGACTGAGAGGCTGAGAAACAGAGTTAACCTATGTTAAATCTATTTGATTTCCCTTCCATTTCTCTTCAGAAAATAGTTCCAGTTTGTAATCTTGCTTAGAATAAAGCAAATAATTAGTTAATTCACAAACTAGCTTATAGTCAATGAGCTGTAAAATAACGACCTAAGATACTTCAGGAAGCAGCGCCATATCAGCATGGAGCCTGACACTGCCTGCAAAAGCCCAGAGAGAGCTCCAAACCAGATGCAACACTCAGTTAAAAATCAAACAGCTGCAAGGATGCAATCATCCCCTCTCCCTTAACGCAGCAGGCTCAACATTAAAGTTCAGGAGCTGCTTGAGGAGTTCTTTGGTCATCCACGACGCATCAAAAGCAGCAGCAGTAGCAGGAGCTACCAAACACCCACTTCAACCATTCATTTTCAATCCCCTGTTTCACAGGACCCACTGCCTTAGGTAGGCAGGTGTACAGAAACCAACTCAGACTGAAAGCAGCAGCAGCATCAAAACTGTGTCTTCGCTGTAATTGTAGCTTGCATACACAAAGACTCCAAAGGAGCCCTTCGCCTGCCACATCCTGACTGTCTGCACTTCCCCACGCAAATTAATTAATATAAATCTGAAGAGTTGTATTTTTTTTTGCACACGTAACAGTAGAGCTTGTTTACATCTTCTTTCCCACTAAATAAACCTTTTTTATGTTTACAGGTAAGAAAAAAAAATATGCAAAACAAGTCCAGAATCAGTTTAAACTGCAATCAGTTAAATAGGGCACATAAAACAGTTATACAAACAAAAGAAATTCAAGAAATAGCAACACAAGCACCAGAAGCACCCACTATTCCTCATTCTTCTGATTTATTGTTGTCAAATCTGACAYGAAAACTTTTAAAATACACACAGTCCACACAAACAGTGCAGAACACTCTGTATTTTTCTTCTGTATTTTGTTTCTCTTTGGATGGGCATTATCACATCCTGCCTCCACGGATGTATCTCCCAAACCATGAAACCATTACACTGTATTCTTACCCTAGAAGTCACCAGTGATGACAAAATACATATTTTTACTAAACTCTGTCTTTTACTAAACTCTGTCAACGGTACTAATAAGCATTTCAATGGCTGTACCTATTCCCCATAGTTAAGACCAGGGGGCAGCAATTCTGTCAAACACTACCCTAACAGGTTGATTTCTGACAAATCTATCAGTGGCCATGTCTTTGTTACAAAAGAAAAGAAAAACCAAAACAGTTACAGCTATGGAAAAGTTACAGATGTTAATATCGGTTACATAACAAAAATTAAATATGTAATTTTAAATATGAATTCACAATCACTCTAGTCAGCTGCTGTAGACAATAGCACTGTTACAATTTTCAGCATAGGCAGTTTTTCTGTTACAACTTTGGCTAATCGGAATGCTATAGAATTATATTTTCCATACCCAAGTCTATCAGGCAAACACCATAATTAAATAATTAATACTCTTTCCTCGCATACCAAATGTTTTGCTCACGCCAACACATTCAGCAGAACTAAAAGACTCTATTAAAACCATCTCCTAGATACACGCTGGCTCCTGAAGAATTGACAAATACTTGATGAACTAAGTGCACAATCCAAAGCAATAACTAACTGCAACCTATGCAACAATAGCAAAAATCTGTCTTTTTCAGCGTCACGATGCTTGTACCTTCAASCATGCACAGGGCAATAGAAGAGCTACACACTGTCTTCTTTAAAGTCATTTGGAAGACAATTCCTCATAATCACTGACCTAGTCCATAGGAAATCACCCCAAAACCTCAAATAGGAAGCAGTGGACTGATATCCCTTGGAAACCAGCTCTGGAAGTTTACTCATTTTCACGCTTCTATTTCTTGACAGCAGAGCAGGATGAACATTTAAATGACGCTAATAAGAAGCATGAAAAAGCCCCAGCACTGAGGCTTCAAGGTTGAGATGCTCAGACCGTATAATCTCTTCTGCTGCATTATTTTGCTCCTCTTCTTCCACCAATTTTGTTTCTATATTATTTCCCTCACTCCACATTCATCYGTTCATCCTTGCCTCATTTCTTAAACTAAGTCTCCCTTGGCAGATTTCTGCGGAGTTCTGTGCTTACTTGATGTAATAAGTAGCTGGGGAAAACCTCTACTAACGCTCCCAAACAAAACTCACCCTTCATCTTCCCTCTAAAAATCCCAACATTCACGTATTTTTTTCTACGGCAACAACCGACAACACTGAAAACACCAAGAAGTACCACAGCAACATTTAAGTTCAGACAACTGCTTTACGCACTAATCTTTCAGACGCCAGMGCAGGAAAGCTTTCTGTAACTAGCTCAACACAAGGGCAAAGTCCCACAATTAAAAGACCAGATTACATGCATACCAACGCCTCTGTCTCCCGTGGATTTGGGCGGGTGGTGCTGCCCCGTCCCTGATGCTCTCTCAAAGGCGTACAGGG